>NC_134479.1:33628251-33638251 GCF_964194025.1 Convolutriloba macropyga | reverse complement strand
ATCGTCCGGAATTTGTACAGGTACGGTCGGTTGTACCATTTTTGCGCAGAATAGTAATTAATCAAACAACGCCAAACTTGTGAATTATTCTTCTGATTTAAGCTAAATATAATTTTGGTTTATATAAATAGCAGTGACGATTACAGAGTAGAAAAACGGTGTGTAAATAGTTTATTCTAAAGTTATATGTGAACATATTATATACACTTACGTTACCAAAAAGCTGCGTAAAACTAAATATAGTTTTGAAAACGTCCGAAAAAAGAAAAAATAAATAACGGTTTGAATTGAAATCAGTAATCTAGTGACGCGTAAATACAGCTTTAGTTTTACAAACGTCTAGTTCATGGCTTGTATTTTTTCATACACCTTTCTCACGATACTGCTCTAAAAACGATCCTCTTCAAATAGAAAAACAGAAAACTGGAGCCCAGACTATTTTTCTTTGACCACTCAATTGAGAAACAGAATTAACAAATCTTCTGAAAGTGGAAAAAACTCAAACTTTATTAAATTTGCTGGCTACCGGATTATTCTTTGAGACTGAAATCTATGGGAAACTATGAACCATGGATTTCGGTCTCTCCACAGAAACTCTTTTGAAGAATTGTCTAAAAATCTATCAGGACGTCTTTTCAAAATAGTTAAAATTGAGCTTTTCAGAATGATTGAATCTAGTTAAATAGCTTTGCTGTTTATTTTGAGAAGAATGCTCAAAAAACAATTACTTTAAAGTGAATTTCTCTAAACAATTAAACTTTTGCAAAAATTTCTGCGAGTCAGGAACTCCGGTACGTACGAAATCTATCAATAAAGGTTTCAATCTAAGTTGTATTTATTAGTCATTTTCTATAGTTCTTCTCGACTATCCAAACGTTGACCAGTTTATTTTTGTCGACATAGAAACAGATCCGTGAAGAATTTCTCTTAACTATGTATATTTATGTACGAAATTAGGCCCCGATATGTGCGTTTGCAAATAATAATTCAGTTTAATTTTGTTTCTAATTTTGTGTTTTTTGAGGAGGCTTTTGTAGATAACTTTGATAAAACATTAGCACGGGACTGAACAAAAAGCCCAAAATTTGATTTAACGGATATGGGAACAAGTTGATTTATGTCGAATTGACGAGTTGTTTTCAAATTCTGGCAATTAGATTTATTTGTCGAAAAGAGGCTAGCGTGGTAAATGGTGACTTTGAGAATTGTAAAATGTCATCAATTATTGTCGCAAACTTATTTCCAAAAGTAGGCGTCGTGATCAGTTGTAAAAATTTTCCAATTTTGAAGCACCTTAGAATGGTTGCTAATAACTGTCACTGATGTTCGCACGCACATTAAGAGCTTATTTTGCAGATGGAAAATTAAAAATAGTGAAATTTCGACGTCTTTTTTTTATTCGTGGCGATCTGAATCGTAAAAAGCCTCTGAACAATTGATATGTTTATTCAGTTTTTGAATGAAAATACAAGAGAAACCCGGAGTCGGGATCATTTAAAATTCAGCGTTGAATCAGGAAAAAACATGCTTTATGTTTATGATGACAGTATCAAGATCATGGCAATTTATGCCATGAAAAGGGTAACTTTCAGCAATCATTTATGCAGTTGATATGTACATGATGACTTTTGTTCATGCGCATGTTAATTAACATCCTGTTTTCAATATGTGCATACATGTAATTAAGTCTGCCTTTAAGCTACTCAGAAAGCGTAACACCCACGCTAATCGTTATTTGAAGGACGCCGCCACTCTTTGATCTCATTCTAGCGCGCTGCATTTAAATGCGTCTCTGCAAAATGCGCTCTGCTAGTTATTACGGCTGATATTAGTAGTGATATGGCGTGATAATTGAAGGTTCATCAAAAACTAACATAAAACATTTCTGACACAACATTTGACATCTAAACAATCTTTAAAACAGGAAAACTTAATGTATTATTCAAATATTAACTAAAGTTTGTTCATAACTGAAATGGAAAGTATGAATTCGCCCACATATCAAAAGCTGTCATAATTTTGGCATTGCTCGTGACATTTAGAAAGCGTATTGACACAACGCAACTGATTGATCGTATAATTATATGGCAAAAACTAGATGGAATTCGAAAAAGGGAAAATCCGCCGTTCAGGGTAAAGTTGCAAAGTCGATGAACGAAATGAGCATCGAGACTAGCACCAATGGTTAGAGTATCAAGTGAAAAGTATGCCCAACCCCCCCTTTCAGGGTCCTAAACTCAAGTCCCTAGGAGCTAGAGCACTTCAAAAATACAGCACTTTTTCAAGGTCACCCGACTATCGGAAACAAAAGTTGTGACCTTGAGATGAAAACTATTGAAACTGAAAGCACCGCATAAGGGAATGAGAAAACATATGAGAAATATACACCAGTGACCTTGACGGTCTTGCACCAAGGTTAAATATTATTTTTTCCAACATTTTAGTATGTTTTTACATTATTTCTAATATTAAAAATGCATTATTGATCGAACTTGACCCAATTCCGTCGCTCTAGCAACTGAGAATTGCCGGTAGAGGGCATAGCTATATACTCATCATAAAACGATCTAATAATTTGATATAAAAAATTTAAAATATTAGTTTTGACCGCAACACAGCCGGCCCAGTTTTTGGTCACAAATCCAAAAATAACATCACTTGCGGTCACAATTTACAGTGATCAACTTCACAATAGGTCTTTTGTAGCTACCCGTTGCAGTTTTTACTAGCGCTGATCTGGCTATTTGGTCGTCACTCTTATGAACTTCTTGAATTCTTCCTAACGGGAAGTTGAATGGATGCACATTCTTATCGACTATCCAAACCAGGTCACCAGTTTTTGGCTCGATAAGTTCCTCCTTGGCCCACTTCCTCCTCTGCTGTAGGCTTGGCAAATACTCAGACATCCAACGGTTCCATACGGCAACTAGGATGCTATGTTGACCTCTGAACAGCTTTCTGTAACTCGCAGTAGTTCCAGAAAACAACGCATTTGGCCAATTAATGCTAATTTGACCTATCAGAAAGTGGTTTGGTGTCAGTGGCTGTAAATCGGTGACATCTCCACTAACATCCGTAAGTGGTCGGTTGTTCATTAACTGCTCAACTACACAGAGTACTGTGCGAAGTCTGTCTTCAGTTAAGCTCTGTTTGCCGAGAACATTGTACAAAGCTTTCTTGCAAGATTTCACAAGACGTTCCCATACACCTCCAAAGTGAGGAGCTGCTGGCGGGTTGAAGGACCACTTGATGCTCTCCTCTGCCAGTCTACTTGCTATTTCGTCTTTCCTGAGCTCCTGGAAGGCTTCCTTGAACTCTCTAGCCGCTCCAACAAAATTTGTTCCATTGTCAGAGATTATTGACTGAGGTTGACCTCTTCTTGCAATGAACCTATGAACAGCACCAATGCAAGCTTCAGTGTCCAAGCTGTCAACCAGTTCCAGATGAACAGCTCTAACACTCAAGCAGGTAAAGAGACACACCCATTTCTTCATTGTACGTCTGAACATCTTTACTTCAAACGGTCCGAAATAATCGACACCGGTATTTGTGAATGGTCGGACATTATTCGTCACTCGGTGTGTCGGTAAATCACTCATCTGTGGAGTTTTACCACTAGTAAACAGTCGACATGTTACACAATTGTGTTTCACTGCTCTCAGCGCGCTTCTTAATCCAAATATCCAAAATTTCTTCTGTACTTCGTTCCGAATATACTCCACCCCTTCGTGATGAAAAATTTTGTGCTGATAGCTCAGAAACAATTCGACTGCTCTATGTTTGCTAAGCAAAATAAAAGGGTGTTTTGTCTCGAATGGTAAATTAGTTCTCCTCAGTCGTCCTTTTGCTCTCAGGACACCGTTAGAATCAATGAATGGAGATAAGGAAACAATTTTGCTGTTTGAAGAAACTGTTTTCTTGGATTTCAAGTCATCAATTTCTTTAGAATAGACTTCCAGCTGAACTAATTTCCAAATCAGTTGTGCAGCTTCTTTTAGTAGTGAATGCACTTCAGAGTTCTTTCTGGCAAGTGATAAAATCCAAGCAATTGTTCGCCTCAATCGGTTGTATTGGCTGTATCGTTTCCAATCGACTACACCAATTACTTCGTTTACCACGTAAACTTGAACATTCATATCCTGCTCGGCTGGAAGCTGATTATCTTCGTTTAACAAGATTGGTTGTAGCAGCCATTCTGGACCCTTGATCCAATTACTGTTGGCTATGTCATCCAAGCTGAGACCTCTTGTTCCAAGGTCGGCTGGATTCTTAGCACCTTCCACGTGGTGCGATTCGTCCACAGTTGAAGTGTCGAGTATTTCTGCTACTCTGTTTGCAACAAAAGTAGGCTGTTTCTCGTTGCTCGATCTTATCCACTGTATAACTGTTGTAGAATCAGACCACATAAAAACTTTATGGAAATGAATTGAGTGTTCCTTCATGATTGTGTCTTTCAGTCGATTCCCGGTTAATGCTGCCATGAGCTCAAGTTTTGGAATTGTATGATGCTTTACAGGTGCAACTCTGGCTTTTCCTATGATAAAGGATACTTTACGCTCTGATTGATTGTTTTCTGTTACAAGATATGCCACCGCACAAAATGCGTCCTCTGAAGCATCACCGAAAACGTGTAACTCATTTCGAATGTTTTCGCTCGACGTTTCATACCATCTGCTGGCTTCAAACACTTCACCGGCATTCAATTCTCTTACCCAATCCGAGAATTGATCACTGAGGTTCTCGTCGATAAATGAGTCCCATTGTTGTCCTCTTGTCTGCCATATGCCTTTCAGGATTATTCTTCCACGGATAACAAATGGAGCTAGAAATCCCAAAGGATCAAAAACGCTAGAGACAATTGATAGCACTTTTCGCTGGGTCCAATATTTTTCAGGCTTAAACTGTAAACCTCTGCATACTTTCAGCGTGTCGGTTTTATTGTTCCATTCTAATCCAAGAATCGTCAGGGCCTTGTCATGTACTTCATCTTCATCAAAATTAGTAGCCCACTTATTTAGTTTGAAACCACCTTTTGCTAAAAGAGCAATTAATTCTGCTTTGACGTCAGCAGCTTCTTCCCGACTCTGCATCGAGACAAGTAGATCATCCATATAGAAGTTATGGCATGCTATGTAACTAGCTCGATCTGAATTTTCAGCATTGTCCGTTGCACATCTTTGTAGCGCAAAGTTTGCACAAGTTGGAGACGATTTAGCGCCAAATATATGTCTGTTGTACTGATACGTTACTAATCGGTCATTTTATTCTGACCATAGAAATCGTAGAAACTTTCGATCTTCCGGTCTGACTTCAACTTGAAGGAACTTTTCTTCAATGTCGGCACTCAAAGCATATCGGTTCTCTCGGAATCGTGCCAAGATTCCCATCAGACTGGCTAGCAAATCCGGACCTGCTAAAAGCATGTCGTTGAGACTTGTCCCGCGAAATTTGCTGGCTGCGTTACATACTCTTCTCACTTTGTCGGGTTTGTGAGGATTCAAAACTGGGTGATGTGGTACATACCAGACTTGTTGATTGATTGTTGCTGCCAAGTCGGTGCTAGAAAGAATTGAGATATATCCTTTACTAAGATCTGAGTTAATTGTTTCTGTATGTTTCACTTTAAGTAATTCGTCTGTCTGTAATCGACGCTGCAACCCTCGAAGTTGTCCCAAAGCTGATGAAAAGTTGTTGGATAAAGCTGCTTGTTCACCGTTCCACAATAAACCAACTTCATATCGTTCGCCGTTGAATTTGATCGTTGAACTTAGAATCTCGGTGGCTAGTTTGTCTTCTTTTGTTCTCTTGTCGGCAACTTTAAGTGTTCCGTAGGACTCCATATCCCACCACTTCTTGACAACTTCAGCTAGTTTCATGTCGTCATTGTTGGCTACATGACACGCTGCGCTGAGTTTTAGCTGATTAATTGGAACTGGACCACTGACTGTCCATCCAAGTGGTAACTTAATAGCCCACGGTTTAATCTCACCGCCATTTTTGTATTCAACGGGTCGAATCAGTTCATAAGCATTCTGGCCTAGAATGATCGCAACTTTCTTCAAATCGATCTGCTTGAAACCCACACATTTCAAGTAGGGATACTTTTCTTTCATCTCCTGGACATTGTAAACGCTTGTTCCAACTTCCAAGTTCTTTTGACTGTGAATTGTGAGTAGCTTTCCTTTGTCCTGCATACAGTTAGCCGGCCCAATTGTAGCATGAACCGCTCTGCATGTTGTAATTTGTGTGCCGTGAATTCCAGTAACATTTAACGACACTGGTTCTCCACGTATTTCAAGCTTTTCTAACAAGTCTTCATCCACCCAAGTCTGAGTGGACCCCGTGTCACAAACAGCAAGAGTATCTTCGAATTGTCCTTCATCTCCGAAGATTCTGACACGTGCTATTTGCATTAAACCTCTTATTGACTCCACATTGCTGGTTAAATTAGTCACTTCAGTCTTGTTAATAGGTTTCAAGTTTTCCGACCTTTTCTTGTAGTGAAGCAACTTGTTGTGGGTTTTCTCACAGCCATCAACGCCACAATTTCTTTTCCTTGGACAGTCTTTTGCTGCATGGTTATCAGCAAGACAACAAAAACATAGCGTCTTTTCTTTAACGACATTGTATCGTTCATCTATTTTCATGTTCTTGAACTTATCGCAGTTCCAGACCCTATGATTTAAACCTTCGATAGGACATTTGTTTTCGGTCCGAGTTTTATCGTCATTTGAACTGAAGGCTGAATCGCTGGGCTTTGGATTTTTCTTGAAATCAGGTTTCTTACTGAAGTTTGTCGTTTGTGTTTCGAATTTTTACGATGTAGGCGCACAATGAACCAATCGCTCATGTACTTGCGCGTCTTCTTGCAACCAATTATTAAACTCGACCAGGTTTGGTATTCGTCTTGCTTTGGTTGGGGCCTCTATAAAGGCAAACCATCGACGCTTTGTATCTAACGGCAACTTGCTGACCGCAATATCAAGGTTACTAGAAGAAAACAAGTCGTTCGAGTACCCAAATTGCTGTAGAATGTTCACAAAGGTTGATACCGTATCAGCAAACTCTATCAAGGATGATAAGTCGCTAAATCTAACCTGTGGGAAGTTCTGAATTTTGGCTTGTGAAGAGACAATGTGATGAGGCTGGCCAAACTTTCTTTGCAGTGTGTTCCAAGCCTGATCGTACATTGTTCCAGAGTAGCCCATTCCATTGACAGCTCGTTTTGCTTTTCCAACAAGCAATGTCTTCAAATGGCTCATTTTCTCGTCTCGACTAATACTGCTGCTGTGTATTGTAGACAGAAACATTCCACTCCATTCAGGCCAATCCAATGGATTACCATCAAATTCGCGCAATTTTAATTTTGGCAAACTTCTGTTACCATTGTTGGTTGGTTGGGAAAAGATATCATTACCGTTGTCCCTTGGAGACAAGAATGAGTTTGAATAGGCGTATCTATCAGGTGAAAATCGTCTATCTCTGCTTCCCAGAGGTGTACTTTGAATTCTTGTTTTCTGCTCAAATGGATTTTCGATATCTTCTCCTGAACTGTACTGCTGTTGATACTTTGTTAAACGATTCGAATAACTATCTGTCTTTAAAAAAGAACTTGATGGACGCTCCACTTCTGGCAGTTGAACTTTGAGGTTTTCTGCGTACTCATCGTATTCCTCGTGAAGTTCTTTCGGGGAAAATTCGTCATCAGACTCTGTTTCATTTGATTGTTTAGATTTGTCAGAAGTCTCTCCAGAAGAATTTTCTAATTCGGCTTCCATCAAGCGAAGTTGAAGTTTTTCCTCAACTTGTCTCATCTGTTCTTCGTGCTCTCTTTGCTTTCTATCAAACTCCATTTGAAGCTTTTTGGACTCGATGTTGGCCTTCTTTTTGGCCTTCTCCTGTCTTTCTTCAACTTTCTGGAGCTTTAGCAATCTCTTCTCCTCCTCTCTTGCAAGCTTGTTCTCCAATGAGTAATTACCAGATTTACCCACTTGACTTGTGTTTTGAGTCGGCCTGTCGCTTTTCTCTTTCTGTGAGCCACTGCTCACAAGGTTTACGCCATTGTCCTGAGGGGTACTGTCCGTTAGAACTGCTTCATTTGGAGCATCTTCCGCCAATGTGGTGAATGTGGAGACTGAAACTTCTCCAAACGAAACCATTCTGTTTTCTGATGCTGCTGCTTTTAGATCGAAAAGATTCAAAATGTAGCATTTGTGATCCGTTAGACGACTTCTATAGTCCATACATTTCTCTGTTACCTCAGAGCAACCAGTCACACCGTGTTTGGCCTCTACTTTACTCAGCTGATTGAGTAACTTGTCTTCTTCTTCGAAGTATGCGTCAACTTCAGATCTAGCTCGAGCAAGACGATAGTTTCCTTTCAACAATCGTATCAACTCTTCTCTTTTTCTTCTGAGTTGGTCATACTTCTGATTCAAATTAACCAAGTCCAAAGAGTGCTCTTGACGGCCACGTCTGAATGGAATGATGATTTTTTGTTGGGAAGATGCTTGTTGTTCTGATGAAGAAGGCATCGACTTCTTGGCAACCTTCTGAGATTTTGTCGACTTCTTGAACATTTTGATAATAAATAAAAACAAATATTATCTTATTAAATGTCCGGGGAGAATACGGACCATTAATATTACGGCTGATATTAGTAGTGAAAAACTAAAAATATCTTTACGCACGTTCTGGTTCGTTTAAAGCTTTAGAAACTTTTCTTGACTGTAATTTCCTTAGAATTTTTTGCAAAACTTTAACAAAATAACTTGAATTTCGTAACTCAAAAGTCATACAACTTGACCCCAATTACACTAATGCTCGCTCTGTTAGTAATATGTTCACCAGATGACATTTATGAGTGGTAATTAAACATTACATAACTGACATTTATAGTTAAAGGGAGTATTCTGTTCAGGAATTTGATCTGTTTACATAGCAAATTATTAAGTAAATATGAAATTAACCATATTAAGACAATGATTATGTAGAGAAGTTGAACGTTAAACATAGCAATATGGCGTGATAATTGAAGGTTCATCAAAAACTAACATAAAACATTTCTGACACAACATTTGACATCTAAACAATCTTTAAAACAGGAAAATTTAATGTATTATTCAAATATTAACTAAAGTTTGTTCATAACTGAAATGGAAAGTATGAATTCGCCCACATATCAAAAGCTGTCATAATTTTGGCATTGCTCGTGACAATTAGAAAGCGTATTGACACAACGCAACTGATTGATCGTATAATTATATGGCAAAAACTAGATGGAATTCGAAAAAGGGAAAATCCGCCGTTCAGGGTAAAGTTGCAAAGTCGATGAACGAAATGAGCATCGAGACTAGCACCAATGGTTAGAGTATGAAGTGAAAAGTATGCCCAACCCCCACTTTCAGGGTCCTAAACTCAAGTCCCTAGGAGCTAGAGCACTTCAAAAATACAGCACTTTTTCAAGGTCACCCGACTATCGGAAACAAAAGTTGTGACCTTGAGATGAAAACTATTAAAACTGAAAGCACCGCATAAGGGAATGAGAAAACATATGAGAAATATACACCAGTGACCTTGACGGTCTTGCACCAAGGTTAAATATTATTTTTTCCAACATTTTAGTATGTTTTTACATTATTTCTAATATTAAAAATGCATTATTGATCGAACTTGACCCAATTCCGTTGCTCTAGCAACTGAGAATTGCCGGTAGAGGGCATAGCTATATACTCATCATAAAACGATCTAATAATTTGATATAAAAAATTTAAAATATTAGTTTTGACCGCAACACTAGTTATGCCTCTCTGCAAATAATGCCTCTCTGCAAATGCCCTCTGCTAGTTATGCTTCTCTGCATAAATAATGCCTCTCTGCAAATCATGCTTTTACGATGTACAAAATATCTTCAAGAGAAAAGTTAATTCATGAATATATTGGATAAATAAATAAGGAGATAGTATATATAAATAATTATTGGAAAATAAGGAGTTAAAGG
>NC_134479.1:33485200-33628051 GCF_964194025.1 Convolutriloba macropyga | reverse complement strand
CTAAGAGAAAATCAGTTTTTCGGTGGTGAGAGTTCTTGTAGGGGGGGTGTCCGGACCCCCCGCCCTCCAGTAACATGGCAGATATCCGCTGTTGAAATGTTCGCTGTATATAGAGTTAGGTGTTACCTAAGTTTTGAACTCTCACTAAATCTTTTTGGTGAAAACATAAAAAACCTAATATAAGACACCAGAAGCCTAAAATTTTTCCGAAAATTTCAAAAATTTTTTCGAAATTTTTCCAAAGTTTTTCAAAGTCCTAAAATGGTCTGAAATGGATTTTGCGCTATGAAAGAGCACTCAAAAGTGATTTTTTGTTGACTTCACTTTTTTCACCTAAGTAGTATAGGGGTCGAAACATATCAAAATTTCGAATTTTTTGAAAAAAATTTTCAAAATTTTTTGGAGTCCTAAAATGGTCTGAAATGGATTTTGCGCTACAAAAGAGCACTCAAAAGTGATTTTTTGTTGACTTGAATTCTCTCTAGGAAAATATCTCTAATATAAAAGATTCTATTTTTGAAAAAGCTATTTTTGTTAACTTGACTTTTTTACATAAAAAGCAACTCTTGTTCATTTATTTCTTTTTCCATTTGAGAATCAGCATGACAACCATTGCGACGATAGACTTGAAGAATATCCATGAAATTTATGAACAAATAAAAGTTGACTTTCCAGATTATAGTGAACGTTTTGTATATTTTTTGGCAACATGTTTTTATTTGGATCCCGACGTTAACTTGGAAACTGCTCTAAATCTAAGACCATATGGCGGCTTAATGGGCATAGACAACTCTTCGTTAGACACATACCTTAAGTCTTATAAATTCCTTCGATTACATGCAATACTTCATGACGCCTCAGGGTTTATTGCAGAATACAGTCAGAAAGGTCCTGGATATTCATACGTTTTACCTTGTCCAATCACAAACGCTTATATTGGTCACTTGACTGGTCTAACATTTTGTCTTTTTGTGAAAACGTTCAAAAGGAATTTGTTCAATTTGTTGGAATGTTGAATTCCGAAGTTGTTGTCTTAGATTTTGAAGGCTTTCGTCACAAAAAAACCGGTTTTATAATTAAAGAGTTATCGATTTGCTCAAATAATTATTCAGACACAATCTTATTTCTACCACCGGTGCCGTACAATTCACTTTCCGCCAGTGAGAGGAAATCTCATCAGTGGGTTAGTAGGTTCTTACACGGTTTATCTTGGAACACTGGTAGTTATCCTTACTGGTTTTTATCCCAAATCTTTATCGCAATTAAACTTCGTTTTCCATCCGGAAAATTCTATGCAAAAGGAAAAGAGAAATCGGAATCACTTCAAACCCTATTGCAGAAGGAAGTTGTAGATTTGGACACTCTTTTATGCCCCAAAGTTGAAGAAATTTCTCATCCGATTAAACATTTTACTTGTGCTTTGCACTCTTTCAACTTACCAGAGAAACAAAAGAAAAGACATTGTGCTAAAAGAAAAGCCCAGTTGTATTTCTATTGGTTAACATTGCCCGCCAATGAGCCGTCGAGTGGAGAAGGTAGCTCCTTCAGTTCTTCAAGTGAATTTATCTCCAAGTTTGACAGTATGCAGTTGCATAACGAATGATAATCAAATAACTGTATCTTTGGTCAGAGAGGAAAAAATAGAATCACGTGGGCAATCCATTCTGAGGAAACAACAAATTCTTTGCAACATAGCTGAGGTTGAGACGCTGAAGAAATATCTTTCACTGCTCGAATATTTTCAAATGTACCATGTCTTTACAAGAGAAAATGAGAAGAATGAAACTAACCCCTTTACCTATTCACAAGTCGCCAGCACCGGTTCAAGTGACCCTGGACGACGAAAGTCTCCCTGAGGAAATAAAGCAGGTAGTCAGCAAAGGAAAGGTGGAGTCAATTGTCTACTTCGCAAAGGATTCTGGCATGCAATCGAACTACAAAGTGACTTACAAGAAAGAAGACAAAGACTCTAGATATACTACATATGAATTTTTTATGATTGAGAGAGTTACTAACAAAATATTGAGCTAACACAAAAAACAGATGTTTTAATTCATTTTTGATCAAAACGTCTTTTAAAATGAGTGATAAAGAAGATCAGATAGATTGCCCTGCTGGAATAGGTTTGAATGATTTAGTTTTCAATGAAGAAAATCAAGAGAGACGCTCATGGAAATTTTGTAACTATAGACTACCACGATCAGAAGTAGTGTATTTTACTCAAATCGTAATAATACTCTTTCTTATTGGTGTGTCCTTGATTAAACTTGTGTTTTTCCATCTTGATTGTGAAGAGTCAACATTTTGGTTTTCATTGCTTTCATGCACAGTTGGCTATGCGCTTCCTAATCCGAAGCTATGAACAAGATAATTTCAACAAGCGATAGACTATTCATGGCTGTTTGTGGGCCATCATGCTGTGGTAAAACTGAGCTCATATTCCAAATGTTACTGAGAAACACCTTTTACCCAAAATTTAAATCTATTTACTACTTCTATCAACATGAGCAACCTAAGTTCAGCTCTATAGAGCGTAACTTGAACATTTTTTTCACAAAGTTTTCTTGATTTGATTTCATTTCACAGCTGGAAAACTGTCTGCTTGTTTTTGACGATTCTTGCGAGGAAATTTTCAATGACAAAGAGTTTTCTAAACTCGCAACTGCTGGACGTCATAGAAATATTAGCGTCATTTACGTTAAACATAACTTATTCCAACAGAGTAAATGGTCAAGAACAATTGATCTCAACACAACCCACATCATTTTGTTCAAATCACCTAGAGATATACAGCAGATCACCTATATTGGCAAACAGTTAAACAACACAAGTTTTTTAAAAGAACGCTACGAGTTAGCAACAAAATTACCCTTTGGACACTTACTCATCGACTTGGATCCAAAAACTTCAGACTCCTTGCGTTATTGTTCAAATATTGTAAAACCAGGTCCAACAATTTTTTATCTACCTTCCTCCAAAGCGGTCATAACTAATTTAACAGATGAGAGAGAAAGAGCTATGTATGCTAAAGCAAATGCTCGAGCTGTCTGATAGTAATTTCAGAAAGTTCCTCAAAAAAGCACCAAAGACTTTTATAAATATTCTGTGTGAGTGTTTGCTCAATGTAATCAATGGCAATGTTCCAGTCAACAAACAGCTACTAAAAAATCAAGAGGACTCATTTCAGCAGCTATTATTAAAGAAAACAAGTCTGAAGAAAAAGCGATTTATTTTGGTGAGAAAATCAGAACTTATCAAGGCAATATTATTCTCATGCTACCTTTACTTAAAAGTCAAATAATGCATGCAGAAGAATTTGTTTTGATCCCCAAGAGGATGTTCATATCAAAAAATCCAACCAAGGAAGAAATTTTTGATAATCCAATATATCAACAAAAAGCTACTCAGTTATCGCTCCTACAAAGATCTAATCCAAACTTTGAGCAGAGCAGTGGAAAAAAAGATGCTGACACCAGCACTGATAGACTGATCACGAGAAAAAGGAGTATCAATGATGGAACAAGTGATCCAGATGATGTTAAATCAGAATCTTTTGTGAGTGATGACAGTGAAATCGAGCCTGTAGTGAAAAAACGGAAAGATTCAGCCTTTGACTCAATAATGCTGGAACTAAAACTAATGGATGAAAATAAAACAAAAAGAGCTGCAATAATCCTGAAAAAAATTTTTGATTCCGATACTGTTTCTATTAGTGAAGAGAATAATGTTCTCCATATTGAGGATGAACCTCAAGGAGTGAAGGTGACAAATTTCTTGTACAATTTACAACAACCTACCAAAAAAATTGACGTGCAAAAGTATTCCAAAATATTGAGTGAACTTGATATAGCAGCTCACTTGGTTTACAATACTCATGCAAAAAAAGTTCTCGATGAGTTCTACAGCGAAGAAGAGGAAGAGCAACCGACTCGAAAACAAAAGAAACAGCAACAAAAACCAAGAGGAAGATCTGAGACAAAAGAAAAAAGTGCAAAGCCAAAAGTCGATGAGAGCAAAAAGAAGACAATCGAAGACACGAGTAGAAAACACTGGGCTTTCTATAGATGATGTGAAGAAACTTGATAACCTCTATTTAAAAGGACCTGCGTCATTTGGAAACGCAAAAAGACTTCAAAATTTGAGTAAATTATCAATGAAAAAAGTAAAAATGTATCTGGAAACGAAACCATCCTTCACCAAATATCGTTCACGTCGCCTCAGATTTCCAAGGCTTAAAGTAATTGTTAACGACCTAAATGAGATCTGGTCCGTAGATCTAGCATTTGTTGATAAACTTGCAAAGTACAACAGTGGTGTAAAATACCTTCTTGTTGCAGTTGACTGTCTGTCAAGATATCTCAGAGTTGAACCACTAAAAACAAAATACGCTACAGAAACTGCAGAGGCTTTCAAAAAGATGATCAAACATAAGCAACCTAAAAAAGTTTGGGTCGATGATGGCACAGAGTTCCTCGGTGCTTTCAAAGCCCTCTGCAATAAACGCGGAATTCATTTATACAGTACGTTCAGTGAGAAAAAGTCTGCTTTTGCTGAAAGAAATATACGTTCCCTCAAAAATATAATATACAGATACTTAGAAGAAAAGTGGACCTATTCATATCTAGATAAACTGGATTCATTTGTTAAAACTATCAATTCTAGAGTTAATCGAACAATCAATCTTGCTCCAAACAAAGTCACGAAAAAAGACGTTCCGCGACTGGTATCGTTGATTGTGAATACAACATATTCTCAAAAACCAAAATTTTTTGTTGGTGATCTTGTACGAATACTGAAAAAAGAGGAGACGTTTGGAAAGGGTTACAAACAGTCTTCTACAGACGAGATTCTTGAAATTTCGTCGATCCCAACATTGAACCCTCCAACGTATTCTCTTATCGATGCCGATAAGGAATTTATTCAGGGTAAGTTCTATCAACCCGAACTCCAATTAGTTCGAGAGTCGCCTGTGCAAAATGGCAAGTAAACGTTTTGAAGATGAATTTACGGTACATGTAATCTCCTCCGCTTCGATGGAGATCTTCGATCAAAACACATTGGCTTCATTCAGGAATTTTTTCAATGATGAAATACAACTGTCGGGAGACTGGAGAGTAGCTTTGAGTGAAATTATTTTTCCAACAAAAATAGAACACATCACAAACGGAGTCCTAATTTCTTATAGTTTAAGTGGTTTAGAAGATCACCAACGGAATAGCTCTGGAGCCAATGTCATATCACGTCCATACAACGGTGAGCGATTAGCTTTCATGCCAGGAACTTTTGATACTGTGCCACAGTTGTTAGCTACCATTAAAAGAACTGTTGGTTTACCCAATTTTTCTTTCAGAGAAATTAAAAGTTCCGGTAAATTTGAAATTGTCTTTGGAAAATACGAGGGAATTACGTTTCCAAGCGATGAAATTCCTAGCATTATTGGTTTCAGGGGTGTCCCTGATGGACGAGGAACACACATTGGCTACAAAATGGACACAACTGCAAATAAACTGATGAAAAAAGATGATACTAAAGCTTTTATGGGTGACTTTCCAGCTGATCTGTGCGCCGGGAAACATTTGATATTCATTTATACAAACATTATTGAATATCAATACGTGGGCGATGCGAAAGCACCTTTACTACGAGTCATTGATTCAAAACAACGATTGAAAAACGGTAGTGTCTGCGAGCTTGAACCAACACACAGAATAGTTTTTTCGAATTTGGACTACAAAAAACTTCTTTCAAATACGATTCAGTCGATTTCTATAGAACTACGCACCGAAACAGGTCAATTAGTCCCTTTTTCAGGGACCGGAAAAGTCATTTTGACGTTACAGTTTAAAAAATTTGGTGAGTAAAAGCAATGGATTCATACTACACCAATCAAGCATCTGCATTGCCTTATTTTTCTGGGCACTATAGGCAAAGAGGTAGCGGCTTTGGAGCTTTAGCAAGTGGTATCGGAAGAATCGCTCTACCTATTGCAAGAAAATTTGTTTTACCAGCAGCAAAACGAGTTGGAAAAGAACTTCTGTTACAGAGCGTACCAGAGTTAATGGACGTTGTCAGTAAAAAAAAATCTCCAAAGCAAGCGCTGAAAAACACGATATCAAATACAGTCAAAAAGCAAACAGGAGGCTCATTGGCACTGCGAATGAGACAAAGACGAATAACTCGTAGACGATCTAGACGCTCAGGTTCAAAAACAAGGCAACGAATCCAAAAAAGAAAGGTAGTCATTTCAAAACACAAACAGCCAAAGAGAAGTCGGTCGGATTTCTTTGCCAAAGTTAAAGATGATCGGTAATATGTTACCAACAGAGGCAACACATAGTTCCTTGGATTTATTCGAAAAACCAGCGCTTCTTGTAACTTTTGATGGGAGCTTTTGTCAAAAAGTAGGGCCAGTTTACAGTCCTAACGGACCCATGCTTGAGTTTGAGGTTGCTGGAGACAGAAATAATTTTATTGATCTGCAAAAAATCTTCCTGGAAATCAAATGCAAGATAGTTCAGGCTTCTGAAGCTGACTTAAAATATGATGCTGGAGCTGCAGCAGATATAACCAAAACAGACGCTCCTTACTTTTGTAATAATGTTTTACATTCACTCTTTTCAGACTGTACAGTATCTGCCAACGGACTGAAAATTTCAAATGCAAATGGAAATTATGCTCACAAAAGTTTCATTGAAACGGAATTTTCTCACAACAAAGACGCAAAGGCTACTTGGTTGGCTTGCCAAGGTTATTCGTACGAGGATAATCCTGGAGCGATAGCAACAGCTGAAGTTAACAGACGAAAAACTTTGGTTAGACAATCTGCTGAATGTACCTTTTATGGAAAAGTGGCAGTAGATTTTTTTACATGTGATCGACATCTTTTGAGTGGAGTCACATTGCAAATTTCCTTTCGAAGATCAATAGATGATTTTGTTGTAATATCTGACGATGCTGGAAAATCATACAAAGTAAAAATTAAAGAAGCTAATTTGTATGTGAGAAAAATGACATTGAACGACGACGTCGTTTCTGCCATTGAAAAAACTTTACTAACAAGCCCAGCGTCCTATCCTTACTTGGAAACCATAACAAAAACATTTCTGGCTTCTACTGGTTCGCAAAGTTGGAAACAAGAAGATGTTTTTAGCAGGGAGCCTATTCGACGTCTTGCCATTTGTCTTAACACAAATGAAGCTTTCTTAGGAAGCAAACAACTCAATCCTTTTCACTTTCGTAAATTTAATCTGGAGCAGATATGTATTTATCGAAATGGACTCCCCGTTGCAGACAGTCCCATAAACACAGCTGACGTAAAACGCATGTACTTCAACACAATGTCAGATTTAGCCTATATTGACAATGGACATGGAATAACTTTGTCTGAATACCCTGACCATTTTATTATGGTGTTTGATCTCACCAGCACTCAGCAGGCGTCACATGATTTTATTCACCCCGAACTCACCAATTGTTCAATTTCAATTGAACTTAAGTTTTCAGCGGCCTTACCAGGCAACATTGAAATTTTTATAATTGGTGAAAAAGCTAGCACAATTTTCATTGACTCTGCTCGGAGAGTTTCAAAAAATCATATTCTCACAAACTGATGGATGAAGATGAAATAAACAACCTCGTTCAACGATGTAAACGTTTGAAGTACAAATTTCATGGTGTATTTGCTGCTGATAATTTTCCGCTTAGCCTATCTCAGAACAGCTTCATTATAGTGAATGTATCAACTTCTCAAACAATTGGAACACATTGGACACTTATTTGTCGGAAAAATGGAAAATATATTTTTGCAGATCCACTGGGACAAAATCTAACTATATATAAACATTTACACAATAGACTTGCTTCCTCAGCTGGTAATATTCAAACTGTGTTTGAATTGCTTAGAAACCAACCAATTCAAAAACCAAACTCAATATTGTGTGGCTTATTTTGCATTTATATTGCTCACTACCTTTTTGATGAAAAAGAATTTGTAAAGATGAGTGATGTTGATTTGATACGTTTTGCGCTTCATATGATGCTCTAACATTACTAACTTTTGTATTGAAATAATTTTTTTTTCAAAACTTTATTTTTTCTTCATAAACTAAGCGAACACACAAAACATCATTGTCAATATCCAATTTTCCATAACCACTCAAAAAGATATCCATTATTTGACAGAAAGCACCAGAATGAGGACCATGCAAAATTTTCTCAAATCTCTTAAGAGTTTCAGTAGACAATCGGTCAGTTTGCAATTGTTGGTTTGATTTTTTCTCAACACTATTTTCTAGAGTTTTGAAAGCAGTACTTCCAACTGCCCAATGAGTTTTGCAGCCAACGCCATTGACCAAATTGGGTAAACGTTTTTGAATGTTTGTAGTGTCTCCCTTCGTCTGTAACGTTAGACCATTGTATTCCACAGCTAGCTTCAATTTTTCGAAAACCGTACCAATTGTCTCCAAGTCCTTGCCATTCGAGAATAAACAATTGAAAGTTGTATATAAGCATGGAACAGAATAAAGTTTGTTTTTTTTAAAGAAATCTGTAGCAACATCTGACACATCGAACAAAACATGATAATGATTAGCAGGTAAAACTCCACAAAAAAGGCTATCAGTGTGCATGCATATGGCTGAAACTTTAGCAAACGTTGATTTTGGTTTCTCTTCAGTGATAAAAAACCTGAAATTTTTTTGAAATTGCTTGAAGTAACCAGGCGAACGTTCATACATAGCTTCTACCATTTTCAATTGAGCTCTTTAAATTATTCAGAGAATTCGTGTTCGTCGTCTTTTTGTTTTAATTTAGGTTTCTTTGCAGAGGGAGCTTTCAGAGTAGAATCGTTTTCAGTGTTGTCGTTAGCAGCAGAACGAATTTTTCCGTTCTTTTTCGATAACTTTTCAAACTCTTCTAAAGTCAGTGTTATTCTCTGTTGAAGTTCAAACTCTTGACCAACTTTTTTGAACAACTTTAGGAAGATATAAGTTCCTGTTTTGTCATAAGTTTTCACTGTTGCTCTGATCAAACGTTTTTCACTTTTGGAAACGTCAAAATGAGCGTCTCCAAACTCAGCGTCTGTCTCCGCTGTAAAAGGCATTTTTGTGTTTCTTATTCAATATATTCAACTAACTGTTTTGCTTTAAGAAAAACCGTGTCAATGATTTCGTGCACCAAAATTTTATAGATATTACACGCAGACGCTAAAAATAGAATTGGTTAACTGATAAGAAATATGATCTATTGAGTTAACAGTATTTGTACGTTAGTCCTGTAGGCAAACGCATAAATGTCTTTATCCTATGTATGCATACAAATTCCCATGGTACTAGAGCCTGCCTTAACTTCAGGGTGGTCTTGTCTGGAAACAATACAACTTTAATGTTTGGTTTAACAGATAAAACCAAAATGAAGAGTACATGTATGACCTTAGGTGTGTCAAGAGACTAACTTGATCAATAAAGTGAACCCAACACGTGTGCCAAAACTTGACGCTTTAACGACATTGAACAACCTACATACTTGTTGAAATTTTCATTCAATTCTATATTCAAGTTCATGCTTGTAATACTGCAAACAAGTGTCTGTTTAAAATAACTGTACCTCAATTCATTTTTGATTCAATTTTTCGTTTCAACATTACTAGTATTTGCTTCAAGGAAACATTATCTTTCAAAATTTTCGTTATTGTTGTTTAACTTCAATTATAACTTAACAGTTCATCTGAATTTTCCAGAGCAATTGCAATGTCTTACCATATTTTGTCAGAAAGCGATTTGTCATGTGAACGCACAATTATCTATCAAACTGTACATGAAAACTTCATAGTAATTGTACAACAAAAACGTTCTCATGAAAAAGAAGAGTGGATAACTCACGACCATTGCATGCTTCCAAAAATATTCATCAATTTTATGGCTCAGTTACCCGACAAACCCGAAACTACTGGTAGTGGATTCATTACATCAGGGGGAATTGTACCACCAACAACACTTTTGCACCCTCTGGAACAATATGATATATCGAACTTACCAATTGGAACCAAAAAATTAATATACAAATACGATTGCGACTGTGTACCATTCTATGAGAACCAGCTCGGTGTTTTGCAAGCATGCGACAACCTAGCGGATCTTTGGGGGCTTCCAAAATCTCCTGAGTCTCCTACAAATCCGTCACCATTTTGCACGCCTACTGCGGACCCCAGTCCAACACTCAGCCCAGATAGCTCAGAGCAGAGTCCTTCACTTTTTTCGAATCTGAAAAGCAACAACTTATGGATAAACTTTGACAGTCCTACAGACACAAACGATCTGTTGAAAAACCTTTCTGGAGACAACTTTGAGACTCCCACAACTTACAATGGAATTGAAGAACAAGAAGATACACCTACCAAAAACTTTTCTTTAACTCCCGAAAACACTGAAAACCCCTCAGTTGACAATGCTCCAAAAAAAAGAAAAATTTCAGCTATGCGAGAACTCTTTGACAACTCAATATAAATTCATTTTTGATGCGCTGATTTTATAAAACTTGAAAACAGTATGGTGTCCTAACTGTATTCTTATTCATTCGCCGCATATTGATCACAATTGGATTTCCATAATTGTATTTTCTTCAGAATATATAATTTTTCATTATCTCTAAGTAAGGAACCAAAAAATCAAATAAGAAATAAACTATCTTGACATTTTTGCAGAACAATTATTTTCTTCTGAGGGCTGAGAGTCAAATTGAGATATCTCTGCTTACAGTGAACACAAAATCTGTTTGAAGAAACAATTCAAATGTCTGAGAAACATAATTTTTAAAGGTTCCTATATGAAAAATGATATTCAGAAAAGAACTCTGGAAACAAAATTTTAGAGTTTTAATGAACTTGCGTCCACTTTTCACGAGGTACTGTGAAAGTGATTGAACTAACTGTTAGGAATCGATTAATAGAATGAAGGTACTGTTAAAAATTAATAGAGATATTTTCTATTTTTCAACAGAAATTCACAAAAAATGCAATTTTTAATGTTATTTTGAGCCTTAACTCATTAACTTGACATACGATTTTTGATTTTTCTACCTGAATCCATAGGTAAGTTATCTGGAATTACAATTTAATACTTTTTAGGCTCCATTGAAAAAATTTTTTCATAATGAACTTTTGATTCAAACTTTTTCATGAATTTCTCTCTGATCTTGCGGGGATCAACAAAAACAATGAAAATCTCATATTTGTTCAAAATACTGCGTTTACTATACATATATTCGCTGAGCAGAAGGCATTCCTTTGATTTGATCCTCCCCTGATCTACAGTAACCCTTCAGTACGTTTCTAAATATAATCAACTTTACTGTTTAATGAAAAGATTGTGTTTAGTACACAGCCCAAAAGTTAGAAAACTTAAGTTTTTGTTATCTGAAGCGTTCAGGATTTAGGTGGAGTTCAGTTTCATGAAACGTTTTCCTTTGATATGACACTCCCTGCTCTACAGTAACCGTTCAGTACGTTTCTAAATTTAGTAAACTTTACAGTTTAACGAAAAAATTGTGCTTATTACACAGTCCAAAATTAGGGAAATAAAACAGTTTTTGTTATCTGAAACGTTCAGGGGTTAGGTTAGAGTTCAATTTTATGAACCGTTTTCTTTTGATATGACACTCCCTGCTCTACAACAACCAATGGGTAAAATTCGAATTTCGATCAAGTTTACTGGTTAATGAAAAGACTAGTGTTATCACCAAGCAAACATTGAAGGGAAAGAATTTTCGTTATCTGTGAAGTGGGAACTTGGTGTTAGGTTTGCACTCAATTTGAATGAAAACTTTCTCACTTTGCTTTATTATTCATTACAACACGATTAACAATAACTAAGCATATACTGGCCGATAGAATTTTCTTACTATTCTTATATATATTTCTGCAATAAACTCAAACTACAACTCAAATTCCACAATACAAAGAAAACTTATTATGGGAGTACATGCAATAATTAAGAAGAACTGATAAGCCTGTTTATTGTTCTTGCTATATTTTGCCTATGTTTTACTCAAAGGACTCACACATAGTTGAATTTTGTATATTATCAATTGTCATGATAAGAATTATATTTAATTACGCCCCCCTCAGCGTTAGAAAACATTGTACTACCTAAAGCTGTAAACTGGAGGTGTGCTCAAGAATTAAACGAAACCTGTGTAGCGCCACGCAATCAAAACTTCATTTCTTGACTTGATTGCAGAAAATTCAGCTTTATCTGTTCGTCAACTTTTGGGTAAAAAAGTTTTAATAAATTGGAAAACATAAAGCAAAGAATACGTACCTCTATTTAGTTGCAAAAAAATTTAAAAGATTTTCAGACTTTTACTATAAATTAATATTTCCTAAGCTTTTTAAAAACTCTCACAACTTAGAAATATCTCAAAATCATTCTCAACGTTATCAATCATTATTTTCTATATTTCTTACCCTATTATTCAAAAGTCTCAACACCATTCAAAGCTTGAAAACTGTGTTCCGTACTTCTGTACAGTATGCCAGTTCAGTGTCCAAACTGTTCTGCTCAGCTCTCCAACAGAAGGTCCCTTAACAAGCATATGAAGAATATACATAAAATTTTTCCAGATATACCGACTTTCAGCTGTTTTCAGTGTTTCGAGAACGTTAGAAGTCTTCCTACACTGCGTAAGCATTCTCATATTTCTCATCAACAGCCCATTTTAAAAGTCTGCTATACTTGTCGCGTAGGTTTTCAAACAAAACTCGAATATGCTGAGCACATAAACAATGAGCATGGTCTGCCCATTTTGGACTTGGAAACCCACGAAGTTGATACGTCTAGACCAACAGTCAGTTCAATTAGCAATGGTGTAAACTACTACGAATTTGAGCCGGCCCAGGGAGATTTAGACATTATGGAATATCTGTTCAGGAACCGGGGCGAAATTTCGAAAAAAGTCCAAAAACACACGCACAGGTTTCCACAAAAGGTTCAACTTGTAGTGGAAATGACGCTTCAGAAACCTTTGGATGACGATCAAGAAAAATTAAGCGTGTTTTTCAATACAAATACACGAATCGTATATCATTCAGGGATTTCGGATGAAATTTTTGAAGACTTTGTCGACAACATTGTTTCAAAACTTGTTTCGTTTTCAAGCTACGGAAGTGGTTGGCAGCTACTTTCAATAGACAAAGTTACCCTGAAGCTGGCCAAATATGTGCCTGTCCGGGGAAGCAGTTTCATACCGTTTCATGAGGAATATCCGCTAAGAAGAGATTCGAACTTGTTAAACATACACAATGCAAACGATGATAACTGTTTCCTTTACTGCTACACAGCTGGATACCATCTGGTTTACAAAAAAGAAAAATTAGAACCGCCAACACCATGCTTCAGATCACGCACCAACGTTCTGACGTACAGCAAACAAAATCCATCAGCAAAGCAACCGAAAGGGGACTTTGAAATGCCAATGAGTCTACAGGACATATCAAAGTTTGAGGAACTCAATGAAGTACAAGTTAATGTGTTCAGGTAAGAACAAATTGTATCACTATGTATTTAAATGTGATTTTTTTGTAAAAAAAAGCAAAAAAAGGAAAAGTTGTTAAAAAAAGGGGAACAAAAATTTTTCGTTCATCATAACAGTTCTTAACATTTTGCTGTTTAAAAAACCTCACTATCCAGAAAAAGTCTGAGATTTTTCATATTTAAGGTATCAGACGAAGCAATTACTACCATTGAGGCTGTCACGAGGCAAAAATTTCCCATTCGTACTCGATTTGTTGCTCCTACAAAACGAACAGACATACCACTACGTACTCATTATCAATTTGATGAAACTTGTCGCTAAAATCAACGGTAAAGAGTATCGTGATAGAAATGAGCTGTGCAGGAACTGTTATCACATTTGTTCGTCAGCGGATGTGCTATTAGCACATCAGAAATCGTGTTTGGAAAATGATTCTCTGCAAATCACGATGCCCGATCCTGCTAACAACAAGTTGAAGTTCGAAAACTACGCCGCGAGGTGGTTTTCACCTTTTGTAGTATACTTGGACTTAGAATCTCTACTTGTGCCTGTAGCAACAGCGAAAAGTAACCCAATGACTTCAAGCACGTGTGCCTTGGAACACCATTTACCGTGTAGTTACTGCTTAATTGTGGTCGAACATAACAACCCTGAACCAATACATTTTGACATTTACACAGGCCCCGATTGTATGAAACGCTTCATTACAAAAATCGAAAAACTTGCAAGGTGATTTTACCATCAGAAAAGGAAATTTCCTAAATTTATTGGAGCCGCCCCTTTGCGAAGTACATTCTCGAGATGTTGGATTTGTGATGTTGCTTTCAACAATGACAACGAAAAAGTGTTGGACCACTGTCACTACAGTGGTCAATTCATCGGTTACGCGCACGACGAATGCAACCTCAAGCGCCGAACACTCAATTTCACTCCCGTAATTGCCCACAACATGATGAACTATGACTTACATCACATAGTTAAGTCCTTGCATACAGCCTCAGAGTCAACAAAAATTGAAGTGATACCGACAAACGACGAAAAATTCATTGCACTAAATTTTGGTGTATTCATTGAAACACGAAAAAGGAAGCGAGATGAAGTCACTGTTTACGAGTACATGCGCTTTATTGACAGTTTCAAGTTTATGCCGTGCAGCCTCGATAAAATTGTACAAACTCTGCCTCACAATAAATTCAGTATTCTTGACAACTTTTACCGAGGCTATACCACTGAGCAACGCAACTTGTTGAAGAAAAAGGGAAGTTTTCCCTACTCGTATTTCAATGACTTCAGTAAACTAAGAGAACTTTCTCTTCCCAGTCTCGAAAACTGGAAAAACAGTTTGAAAGACAATAAAATTGATGTTACCAGTGAGGAACTCAATCAGTTGAATTTTGTCTTCAACGAGTTCAATTGCCAAAGTCTGAAGGAATTCCTGGAGCTATATCTCACTGGCGATGTGCTACAGTTGTCATGCTGGTTCGAGGAGCTGCGTTCTGTGTGCTATGACACATACGGCCTGGACTGTGCACAGTTCTACACAGCTTCAAATCTTTCTGGAAACGCGTTTCTGAAAACCTGCAAGCCCGAAATTGAGCTGTTGACAGACCGACTGATCCTTGAAATGGCAGAGAAAATGATACGTGGAGGCCTGTCCTCTGTCTACAGTTCAAGACTAGAGATTGCAAACAACACCCTACTGCCTAACTTTGATAGCTCAAAGGAAGTCTCATCAATCATTTATATTGATGCTAATAACCTTTACGGGGGAATCATGTTACATTTCCCTCTTCCCCTGAATCAGTTTGAATTGATTGAAGATGTTGCACTAGAAACAATTTTGCAGACCGACGACGAAGGGGATGTTGGTTTCATTGTTGAGGTGGATCTAGAGTACCCTGATGCTCTACATGATGAACATGCAGACTACCCATTGATACCCGACAAAGAACCAATCGATACCCTAGAACTTAGTGACTATCAGACAACTCTTAGAAGCGCTCTAAGTCTAACTTCGTCGAAATCAAGTAAGTTGAGACAGACGTTTCACCCAAAGAAGAACTATGTTGTTCACTACCGGAACCTCAAATTCTATGTTGATAGCGGAATTAAGGTCACCCGAGTTCATCGAGCAGTAAAGTTTCATCAATCTAAGTGGTTAGCAAGTTATATTGCACTTAACACACAGAAACGTCAAGAAGCTAGCTCTAAGCTCGATCAGGATTTCTACAAACTTATGTCAAACTCTACTTTTGGCAAGCTATGTGAAAGTTTGAGAAATAGAGTGTCCGTTAAATTTGTTCGCACAGAAGAGGAGCTACTTAAAACAACATCAAAAGGAAATATTTCATCGATAAAAATCATAGATGAGAACCTAACAATTATCACAAAGAAAGTCCAATCGATAGTATGGAACAAACCAACAATTATTGGAGCCAGCATTCTTGAGCTTTCAAAGCTGTTTATGTTGGATTTTCATTACAACGTAATGAAAAAACAAACAGAGTGCAGTTTGCTGTATTCAGATACAGACTCATTCGTATACAAAGTTAAAACGAATAGTTTCTATGATGATTTGACGAAAAACTCTACCCTGAAAAAACACTTTGATCTCTCAAACTTCCCCAGCGACCACAAACTCTATGACAAAACGAATGCAAAGGTGGTGCTTAAGTTCAAAGACGAACTTGCAGGAACGCCAATAGAAGAATTCTGTGCCCTTAAGCCTAAACTTTACTCGATTGTTGCTAGTAATGGCGAAAACAAAATGTCGGCGAAAGGAACTAAAAAATTCGCGCAAGCCAAATTAAATCATGAAATGTTCAAAGAGACATTGGAGACGAGCAACGTAGTGAGACTTGAAAACATCAAAATATCAACACTTAAACATCAACTACAAACTGTGTGCTTGAACAAAATTGCCCTCTGCGCATACGACGACAAAAGATATATAAATACAGACAAAAAAACAACACTCCCTTCGGACATTTTTCTTTGCGTGATGAATACGTTTCAAAAAAACTGTGTGCCGAAACCGACTGGGAAGACGAATTGAACGAACCCTATAACGTGTTTGAACTTCCTGAAGGAGGGGAGGCCTCAGGCTGGGAAACACCCGATCCAGGTTTTCATCAGCCCTCGTACTCTAATGAAGAGTTGAATGATGTTATTGACCTTTCAAATTTATCGGAACAAAGTGATGAGTCTGACCAGGAAATCAATAACCCGTTCATTCTCAATGAAGCTGATGAAAACCCAGATTGCTGCTCTTCAAGCAGTGAGAATGAAACATTAGCCAGCATCAGCAACAAAAAGAAGCAAGCAACATTAAGCAATAACTTATTCAGACAAATAGATAGTGTTGAATCTACTAACTCTTCAGAGGTAACACTCTCTGAAAATGAGGAATCGCCAGTAATCTCGATTAAACGTGCCCGTGCTTATATTGTAGATTCTGACACTGAGTAATCTGTTATTTTTCTTTGTATTGTAATAAGTACTTCTTTTATAGAACGGAAAATTTAAAAATACAAAGATAAATATTAATAATGATATTTTTATACAATTGGTGAGAAGAAAACTTACTTTAAGGAAATTTCCCAGTCCTCCTGTCGGATATTCTTTGCACTTTGCACCGACAAAAGCTTTTCAAATGCTTCTCGAGCTCCTGTTTATAAAAAAAAATTTGCCTGCAGAAAGGGCAAATTTGGTCCAATATTTTCCCCGAAACAAGAGATCGAGAACAGTATAATGGGTTGGTTTCAAGATATTTGTTGTGCTTTTTATGCTTGGTAAACTGAGGAAGAAAATAAATGGCTTCCTGACATCTTGAACAATATTTTATATATCGGTTTTTGTGATTTTCTGTGAAATGTTTTAATTTTTCTTGAAAATTGTTGAAAGTGAGCTCACAAGTCTCACATTTGTGTCCTGGCATTCTTTTTAATAGCTTCAAGTTTCACTTAGTTCGCTCTGTAGACGCAATACAATTGAGAAGAAATAGGAAATAGTCTCTTCAGAAGGCTCATTTTGGTGATTTAACATTTATCTCAACCTAACAGGCAGAAAAGAATTTATTCCAAACATTTGCCAAGAAACGGTTCAGTTCTAACACCGAGCGCCCTGCTTTATTCCCCTCACCAAATTTATACTTCCAAACTGCTTTCACAGCCATACATTTACTTTTATCTTAATTGGAACACTTTTCATACACCAAAGCAATTTAATTTCAAAATCAATAAAACACACCGCACTAATTTAATTTTGTTTTGAAATTCAGTTTCCAAGAGCCCGCTCCGCTTTGATTTAATTCCACATAAAATCCCCCACCGTAAACAAAACTTGACAAGTTTAAACAATCCCCACTTTCGAAAGCTCAATAAAAGTTCAAATTAGGCATAACAGCCCACTCATGCGCGCGGAAGGAAATATTCCAAACTCTCCAAATTTATTTCCCAAGAGTTCACATAACATGAACTTACAATCCAAAAGATCGAAGTAGGTAAAACAATAAGACTCTCAAAGTTTCTTCAAAAGTACAAGAAATCAACTTTTACAGAGTGAAAGTTCTTGTAGGGGGGGGGGTCCGGACCCCCCTCCTCCAGTAACATGGCAGATATGGATACTACTGCCGTCAATAACCAAAGTTACCACCGATGCCTTACGTTTGGTTACTGAACATGCTGAATCTTCTAAAGCCAAATATACTCAATCTTTCTTGTTTCCAAAACTATAACGAACTTTTCTAGCGTTCGGTACCGACACAAACGAAAAAACCTAACGTACCGAAGCTATCTTACAATTGAAACCGCACATATCGAAGATTTCTTACAAATTCTTTTTTGTTCGGTCTCTTAATTTTGGGACTCATCTATAAATGCTACAGTGTGTTACTATTCCGCATTATAATATCGACTTTTACGAACTCAAAAGAAGAAAAATTGGAGCATCGAGTATTAACAGCGTAAAGAAGATTATGTTGACATCCATATACATAACGATTTTGAATATCCTAGTACAATATTTTTAGGGCGAAATAGCTTAATTTGCTCAAGTATCCACTGCCTGGTTGTCAGATGTTGTTTACAAAAACATCAGGGTTCGAACTTTAGGTGCGGTTTGGGTAAATTAATTGTTGTTGGGGTCCCTCCATTAGCTGGATGAGGGCTGCCGGCTGCAAATAACTGCGAGTTTCATACTTTTCGGTATGATTAAACGAAGGATAGACTGTTATGATTTCGAACTTAGCTTCTATTGCTGGCCGACTGTAGTCAAAGATTCGTTCCTTCTAGCGTTGTTGAGCTATGTTTATGAGCCCTTTAGGGCGTGTGTAGCCTTATGGCCGTGTGCTCAATTCCTGTATTTACCCTTACTTATCCTCGAGTGTAATTCTAAATCAACATTAAACATCCTGCCATCATTGAGAGCAAAATTTTAGACCGTGCCGAGTCTTTTATCATCGAGAGAAAAAATGATAAATTTGCGCAACGTTCATTTCATGCCGTATACCGGTCCAGGATAGTATTTTCATACAACGAGGCCTCAATGGCACCTCAATGAGGCCACAGGAAACGACAACTTTTACCTAAAAACAACGATTAGTTCAAAATCAACTATTTGTTCCGACCCCACTTGTGAGAGGAGGAACTTTATACTCTAATGGGTTTTTTGTTGTTCCGACAATTTTGGCCGATCGATATATTCTTCGTAGAGGAATGTGAGTGGTATCGTTAAAAAGCCGAACCACTGTAGAATTCGAAAATATAAAGATTTTGTTGAATTTCTTATTTTTCGAGGAGTTATCGAGGTTTTTGTGCGAACACGGGATATCTGGGATGATTTTGTTCACTCTATGAGTAGTCAGAACACTTATTGTGATGTCCTATTGACAACCTAAGAATAACAAACATGTTGTCTCCTTATCGACGCATAATTTAGTGTATTTATTGACTTCCGCTGAAAGCTATTGAATTTAATGTCAGTTAAGACTTGAAAATTAAAAAAAATATTCTTTTGAAAACCAACCAATCTTAAATTTTTTTCGCGAAATCTAAGTCAATCTCCGTAATAACAGGATCCACTTCTTTTCGACAGCAATCATGATTAATCTGGTTAGCGGTTTTATCTTCTTACTATTGGTTTTATGACTTGAATGCCACGAGTTTTCATAATTTTTATTAATTTTTGGACAATCTTTGTAATTTTGTTTTCGTTTGAAATCTTATTAAATTATCCCAATATTGATAGTGCCTTTTGGCTTAGCGAAAACGTTCAAGAGATCATAAATAAATTTTTCAGAGAAAAGCTTAGGGTTTAAATGACTTCGACACCTTTTTTTCTTGTTTTTCTACTCAATTTATGGATTTTCGCCTGTATTTGTTGTTGTTTTTATAATCAATGACTTATTGTATTGTCCGTTCGATGACTTTTGAAAGACCAACATCCCTGTTGTCCCATTGAGGCATAACTTTGCGTATTTTATTGCTTCCGTAGAAAGCTATTGCTTTTTATGGTTTTAATACCACGGGGCATTCGTGGCTTTAAAGTGTTTGTTCATAATTGCTGATTTTTTGAAGTCAAATTGTTAAAAAAAGAATTGAAAAGTTTTTTTTTAATTGCTTTAACACTTTTCTCCCTCATTTTGGTGCTCTTGCCAGTCTTTTTTTTATATTCATGTAGCCATAAAATACTGACTGGTCTCATAAGCTTCTATTTGTGTATTGAATGAATGAATTTACTCAAAGCAGTCAGTTTACAGCGAATAGTCTTAAAGTAAATGAAAATACTCGTTTTCAAAGACTTTTTAAACATTTCAGTTTTTGTTCTTTTCTTCAAATTGTAAATTATTCTCAACATTGAGAGCTCCCATCCAATACCTTAAAATCAAAAATTAGGCTGTTTGTTGATATTATGTCGTTATTGATGCTTTTTGTTGGACAATATGTGTTTTCATAAAAAATTTCTGAGTAGTCAATATTTGTGTTTCGTTTTCTCTTCGTTTAGCATATTCGCGTAATAACAGATCCCAAGGACTTTCAAAAGCGGCCCAAGGGTAGTTAATAATTTTTTCGGCATAATTTTAAGTGATTTTTTTCAAATAACAATTGAAAAAAAATACATAGTATTCAGATAATGGCTAATGATTTTAATGGCTTCAATAATTTGCGCTTGCGCAAATTTGTTTTGTAATTTTTTGTGTTTTTCTGCATCTTCGATCCGTTCTATGGCTTTGTCTAACCAAGGACAGGTTCCATTGGTTTTGCAATGACATTTTAGTAAAATTGTTAAGAGTTTTCAGGTTAGAAGCTTATGATTTTTAGGATTTTTTAAATTATTTGATTGATTGTTTTTTGAAAAACGGTTTATTGTTTTCTGATTTTCGCCTAATCATTTCTTCTCTTTGTCGACTCGTAGCGTAGTCTCCTTAAGGGAAACTCCCATCTGCTGTGTAATCAGGAAGAAAAAAATTTGTGTAGTAAAGGTTTCATCCAATTGAATTTTGACGTTGTTACTAGGTGCTTTTAAATTTAGATATTGAGTTTTAGCCGAAAAATTGAAACTTTCGTTTCTGCTGATTTTGTTGTTTGTCTTTTTTCTTCATTTGCCTGACAATTTAGTTAAAAATGTAGATGAGTTCGGGTCGGAACATCATGAGCGAACGCACATTAACGAGCATCCTTGTTTTTGTCTATTCTCTTTTTTTGGAGATTACAAACGGAAAGCCTTCATAATCCCATGTTTTCTGAAAGTCAAACTTGCGAGCAGTTTTGTTAATTTTAAACCAGTCAAATATCTCATAAGTTACAAACGAGGATTCCGAACTCACAGGAGAGTTTATTTCATCATTTCAAATCAACGATGCTAATATTTTTGTCACAAGTTGTTCATTGTTTCTGTGAGCTCGTTTTAAATAGGTTTTTCTAAACCAACCAGACCAATTTATTAGCCTCTAACCAAATTTTAAGCAAAGTGTACCTATATTGCTTTTTTCAATACCGCGTAATATTTTATATCGAATTTTTCTGAGATCGAGCAAAATGATATTTCGAACTTGGTTTTGTTTACAGATGCATATGCATGATGCCCGTAAAAGTTAAAATTATGCAGAAAATATATTGGGCAGAACATCACTTGGAGTAGATGCTTGGCATGGGAAACCAGTTTTGTCAATAAATTTAACGATAATGTTGAACTGTTCAAATAATTAGTGGATAACTCAGAGAGTTTTTTTTCTAGGGAAAGTTTACCGTTTTCACCTCATCCTTGGTACAAAAAGTGTAAAATTGATGAAGCAATGATTTTTTTCTACTGCAGTTTATCCTATAGCCTGCTATACAATGTTGTAAATCTTCAAATTGTGTTTAAAAATGTTCTGCTTTGTAACTTATATAGAGTATAAACTTTTTGTTGCTTATTAAACAGCAAGTAATCCCCTAATTGTTTTTGCTCATTTGCTAGTTGCTAGACCACTGACATTAATGAGCGCTAAATTTATTGCATTTGAAAATTTTCTTGAAAAAAAATTTTTTCCAAAGAATTTGTTAAAAGAATCTTATATAGAGTTTGAGAGGAAGTTGAGGCATTGAAAAAACATGATCTTTAGTTATTTGGATTTTTTGCAAATATAGCACACGCCTACATGCTCTGTCTATTAAAACATAGCAATTCAATTTTTGGAAATTCAAATCGAATGAGTTTTCAAATGATTGTTTGTATATTTGAATTTTTCCGAATTTATCAAAAAATTAGTCTCATGTTTTGAGAAATAAAAGATTTCAATTGGTATCAAGCAAACTGGAGAAGATCAGAAATGAAGTTATCAACGATGGCGTCTGGTCGTTTATTTGTTTTTGTCACTTGCGCAAAATAATAATTTTTTGGAAGTTCAATTTTCTGTTTAATAAAAGTTTTTCTTTTAAACGAGAGAACAAAGCTTGAATTCAATTGTATGACACTGATTGAGCAAACTTGGACAAAATTGTACATTATATGTCAAACAGCGAATTTTTTGCGACATTATGTGTTTCCGACAAAATTTCTGCTCGCTTAAATTTGTCAACTTTGTGTGTGAACATTATGAGCAATAACAAATGTTACCAATTACAAATATTTTAATTTATATACGATTAATTCGAAGTATCAGACTGACTAAAAGAGTAGTCAGTGTAATTTTCATATTTATCGGAGAGCATAAGTTCCCTAAAACAAGTATATAACATAGAGTTTTAACATTTAGAAAGTTGCGTTTGAACGTCTTTTGGTATGGCAAGTTGCAATAACCCTTATGGATAAATAGTCGAACTAAATTTCTATGAGGTTATAATTATTTAATTATTTAGATATTTAAAAATTCTAAAGAAGTAAATTTTCTGGAGATTCGACAAACCGTTTAATTGAAAAATGCTGCCGCATTTTAATATCTGCTCGTAGAAACGAGACAAGTCTTTGAAGTCTCTAGTTTGCTCTAGTTTATCTATTCACACTGTAGTGCACATTTTTTGCTTTGTTATTTTCCATTTGTTTGAAACATTATTAAATTTTCCGAACAAAACTCAGATTAACAGAAGTGAAAATAGCCGACAAGATGTCGGTGATATTTATTTTTATCTGCTCTGTAATTTGTTTCCCTCCTGCATTTCAACGTGAAAGCTATGAGAAAATACCAGACATCGTAATTGAGAGTATCGAAGAGTATGTGAAATCCGAAGATAATCACAAAATTGTCTTCTTTCTACTGAGGGCTATTAGTGAAAATAAAGCAAAGCCGTTCATAGACCACCTGACAAAGGTAGCTTCGTCGCCAGATGACTTCAGAGGGGTTGCAGATGAAATGGTCAGAGATATTAACAAACTGGAAGGCGATCCTCAATATGAGCAATTTATGCAAGACATCTGGAGCAAATTTGTAAACTCGAAGGACACCTCCGATCTGCATTTGAGAGAGTCGAAGACCGAGAGATCCATCAGAAAATCAGGACAAACTGCTGCACACTACAGCAGTGTTTTGTCAGTTATTCAGATGATGCCACAGCAAAACTTTGATGCAATGGTGGGATTAATTGCCAATTTCAAAAAATTTGGGGCCACATCTTTGGCAGAATCACTTGCAAGTGCTAGAGGAACTGGAAAGGTAGAAATTGATTCGGTTTCGTTTTTTTTAAAACTTGATAGAGATTTTGGTATTCGTGAAGAATTTTCCACCTATAGTTTGCAAATATAAGTCGAATATCAGGTTCAATTTGAGTTAATCTGAAAAAGGTGAGAATCTCGAGCCAGAATAAAAGTGATCATATGGAGATGAATTTCCAGTCTTATTTGTTTAACATTATGTTTCAGAAGAACGATCCATAATCCAAAAATTTTTGTTTCCTGCCTTATGTGAAGTAATTTAAACAAGTGTTTGACTTTCACATGTACCAATGTACCAAATTTGATCCACGAGACAGACAGTCAGGAGGCTAAATTCAAGAACTGATAATGATATATATGCATATATATATTATATATATATATATATATATATATATATATATATATATATATATATATATATATAGAGAGAGAGAGAGAGAGAGAAACAACCAATTTTTAGCGAGAGATAAGGGTAGGTAGTTAAGGGGGTTATAGGTTGGGGGGGGGGGGGTAGGGAGTAGGTAGGTGGGGGGATTATGTGGGGGACCAAAATGGTAAAAGAAGGATAAAAAACTAAAAATTACCTTTTCACCTTGAATATTACCAATTAGAATTCCTAATCACTATAATTTACAAACTAAGTTGCTGTTAAAGTAAATTGTTCGAAAAAAGAAGTCAAGGTTATAAAACAGAAATCAATGTTCGAAAACAAAAGTCAAAAGTGCAAGTCATGAACAAATTTGCTTCAACTAAAAACAAACTTGTAGAATACCAATGTTCCTTTTCGAGTTATAAAAGGAACAACAAGACTAATATAAAAGTTAAAAACTTTGTTTGAGAGTAATTAATATAAGGAACTTGATACGGCTTCGGATCATTAGCGGTTAGAATGGTGAGAACTTTGATACAATCAAACCATATGTTCAATGTATGATCATCCGAAGACCAGGAAATCTTACAATCTACAGCAACAAGCAAGAACAACAACATCAACTACAGCCTCCAAAAATAACAAGTCAACACAAACCACAATTTTCCCCTCAACACTTTTAATCAAAATATTCATTTCACAAACAACAAATTTTCTTCAGACTCAGTCAGAGCACAAAAGTTCTTTCAAGATATTCGGTTGAATCCGCAGAACAATTAGCAAGTAAACTGAAGATGGCACAGCTAACAGCCTTTACAAAAATATTGTTGAGACTGAAAAGAAAAAAAGGATATTGTTGACGATTTCCAAGCAAATGGCAACTTAATTAAAAAAAGATCACTGTTATCGATACAAAAAAACAAAGGAACAGAACACAAAACACAGTAAACACTCGTTTTGGGAGAAATTTAAAATTTTCCATCGCAAAAAAATACAACGGTTCGATAATTTCAGATAAAAAAGCAATCGAAGCAACCCGTTCGGACCTATTTGTAAAATCGACTGAACCTCCAATGGCGAAAAATTTTCCCTTATATGAGAACCTAAACGCATTGAAAATTAAAACCAGAGATATGGAAACAAAATCTGGCGACAATCTTTTATTAGAGGAACCAGCTGAGCAAACGAATGAAGTTTTTTATCGGAAATGTTTACTTTGAAATCATGATACCGTGTAATGGTTTTTTCAACAAAATAGTTTTTTTGCCTTATGCAAACTAGTAGCATGACGCAGATGACCTTTTCTGGCCCTTGCGATGATGTTGCTACTTGAAATTGCTAAATAATATCATCTATGCTTATTCGTTTTTGTGTTCATAGTTTTTCCTTTTCTTGAGTCTTGACTTTATTCAACTCTACTAGTCCGGATGTGATGGAATCGAGAACACTTTTTATAAAGTCTTTTTTCGAACAACTTTTATCATTATCGTGACAGCAACATTGCAACAGTGATAGTTATAACTCTACACTACCATCAACCATAGTTGCCGATAGTTTGCGCCTGTTTAGATGACAAAATTAACAATAAAAAATAGTAATGTTGTAGTATATTTTTCTTCCAATTTTATCGAAACTGCTCGGCGCTGAAGTAATGAGAGATGATTTAGAACCAATTATTAATCCGGTATAAAAAAAATAAGAGGTAAGATATGAAAATTAAGAACATTTCAACAGTGCTTCGTATAAAACCCACAGAACCAGGAAATCAATCAAGTTTGGATAGAAAAGAAAAACCCCAAGAAAAATACTCCAACGAAGTTAAAACTAACTTTACTAACTACTAAAAACATTACTTGACTATTGAAGAGCTGCAAATTTAGCATAACATAATCACGGCCAGGCCTCAGCCGAGTGAGTGACTTGATATGAAATACTCACAACTTAAATTGAGTAAAAATATGGAGGTTTATATCCGCGTGGTCTCTTTTCGCGAGGTTTCTCTAATCAGGGGTTTAATATTCCAATCCCACTCGTAGGATAAAGAAATAGCCGTTCAGCTGAGTCTTTTGTTCAGTCGATTTTGGCTGATCGATATATTTGTCGAGATTTGTGGCAACATCGCTAGAAAACCTGTCCAGAGTGGAGTGGCTTTTTACGATGCTGTTTTCCAAATTTTGGCTGGTTCGCATTCGACTAATGATTTGCTTGACCTTTAACGCCAAAAATTTTCATTAAATTTTTCCAGTTCTCTTTTTGTTCTTCATGTTGTATTGTTACACAGTGCCAATACTGAAAGATCTCACCAATATTTTCAAGACATCCAATTGAAATTTAACTTACTTCAAATTTTATAGTTCATGACATCGACTACTTTGAAATTGTTTGGTATATATACATTTTTGTTTTCATTCGAATTTCAAATTTTTTTCTTGAATTGTTCTTCCTGTATTGTTTTGCTACTCAGTCCTAATGTTGATAAACCTTTTCAATTTCTTAAAAAACTTTGTTAGACGTAAAAAGTCTGTCTTTAAAATTTACTCTATGGATTATTTCGAATTTATTCGTCATAAAAAAATTGTTCTTCAATGTTTTATTTATGAACAATCTAGATGTTAATGCCATAAGAATAAAAGAGGCTTCTCAGTGTTTGATATTTGTTGTTAATAGTTTTTGTGAGTGGACACTAAAAGTTTTCTAAGGAAGTTTGATTAAATCTTTCGAAAGCGTCTTTATAAAGAAAAATGAATTTAAACTTTGGTACAATGATAAGATTAGAGGTTGGAAAAAAGAGCCCTTCAATTTCGTTTTGTCAACTTTTATATTATGCTCCTTAACACAAAATTCTGACTGCCTCATACTTGTGCTTATTTTCACTATTTTTAGTTCCAAAACATTTTTTGAGGGTTTATTTGGTTTTCAAAATTTACCATTTCTATTTTTAAAAAATGAGTTTTACTCAAGGTTTTTAAAAATGTTTTGCATATGTTCGTTTAATTACTTTGCTATAATCAGAGTTTTTGTAAATATCAACAATAGGAACGTCATTTTTGACGTAGCTTGTGACTATCTAGCTGCTTTAATAGCTCTGATTGTCTTGCTCCGATATTTGTTTGAATTTGCATTCTCAAATCAGAGTAATTAGTGAGTACAGTGATTTTGTTTAGGTCTAAACTCTTGTAAAAATTCAGTTTGAAATTTTAGATTCAAAAAAGTAATAAATTCAGACCAAGCAAGCTGAAAAAAAACTGAAGTTCTGTCTTGAGAGATTTTACAGTAAAAATTTCTGTTCGAAAATGAGATGTATATATTGTCTTCTGGATCGCATTTTTCCTCGTTTGTTAAAAATAATTATCCACTTGATAAAATTGTCTTTTTTTACAATTTGAGTTTCATTATTAGTGTTCATTTAACGCCTTTCGTTCAATCTGTTTCAGTGTTCAATTTTTTGAAATAAAAAAATGATCTCACTTGCTTTGGCCTTTTTTGTATTCACGTCTGCACTTTTCGAGAGAATATCAGAGTCAAAATGGCAGAATTTGAATTTTTTTAGACAATCAAATGTGATGAGTTTCCCTTATTTACGCCACCAAATGCTGTAGTCTGAAATGGTGAGCGGTCATTTAATGAGACCGTTGTTTTATTCACATTACGTGTTTTCTGTCAATTTTTCTTAATTTTGTTCATTATTTGATCTTATAACAAATAGTTGGAAAATGATGAAAATAGAAGCTCTCTTTAATTGTATAACGAACTACGGTAACATTAGAATTGTACTTAATTCATTATTTATCGTACACTTGACTGTTTTAATTTTCACCGAAATTTGGAGAACTATTTACTCTTGTCTATATTTGGTTTTTCGTTTTGTTTTCCTTTATTATTGTGCTGTTTACAATTTGATTCATTTGTTGTCCGCTGATATGTCAAATTAGTTTTCTGATGAGTTATACTGGAGACTTCTTAGTGCTTCCATTTGACAAACAGATGTTTAAACGATTTTCAAAAAATTATTTTCAGTTTTTGGAACAAATTTTGCCCCTCAATTTTGTGTTATCAACCAGTAAGCTAGTAAGCTTATCTTCCAAAAAGATGTACTGACTGCTTCATCTTAGGTACCTACTTTTGCTTCCGATGTTTCTCGGTTAGCGGGTTGGGAATTCAATGTGAGGTTGTATTTGATTAGCATCAAAACTTTTCAAGGAAATAGTAGCAAAAAAAATCTTCAATTTATTCATTCCGATTTTGCTTACCTATATCCCTGATAACCAATTTTCTAGAATCTTTCAATTACGACCTAATTAATTTGTGACTTAACAAACGATAATTTAGCTGGGGTATCCTCTGTTTGAACTCGGTCTGGTTTCGGATATTTATTTTAGATTTATAAAAGAATGCACAGGTTATTTTTCTGTAATTCTGCGCTTACTTAAAAATCTAAATTGAGAATTTGATATTTTTTAATCTTAATCGGCCACAATTTGTCTCTTAAACAAAATTGCAATTTGAGATATAGTCTCAAAATGATATAGATATTGATTTTTGGATCAACTTCTTGTTTTTGATGAATTAATTGTTCACTGGATAAAATTTGTTTTCTATTTGAGAAATGGCTTTAGAGTTGATTTATTGTCTCTCGCCTCTTTTGCTTAAGTGTTTTTTAGCTGAATAAATTAGTTTGATCTCAGTAGTATGCACGTTTTTTCTTAAATATAGATGTCGCTCCTTTTTAACGAATCTTTGTCGCTCCTTTTATCAAAATTTAATTAGTTTGAATAAGTTTGAAATACTATTTTGGAGGCAATCTTTCTCAGTTTTAATTGGTAGACAATTAAGAGAAAACTGTAGATGAGTGGGGTTGGTACATTACGTGCCATCGAACATCAGAGAGCCCGCTTGTTCACTGCATAAAGTTTACTACATATGCGTTTTCCTTGGGGTTGATCACCCATTTCGATTATTTCTCTAGGTGGGAGCGATTTAAATTCTATGAGGTTGATTGAATTGTTTTCAACTCTCTATGTTCTTTTTCAATTATACACAAACGTGCCGGCAACTTTCTGAAAGTTGAAATCTGGTACTGGCAACAAGTTGGGAGTCCTTTTTTCGGTAGCTCATTTTGTTATATTAGCACACAGGTAACAGCTTTTACAAGATATCTTTTCAGTGACGTTACATAATTGCGTTAATTTTGGTCAGGAAGAGAGATACGAACTATTGGATGATAATTTTCTGCTAAATCTGAGCAGTATTTAAACTTTTAGTGAGCATGATGTTACTGTTTTAGGTGCACGTAGCCCTCATTGCCACGGCTCTCGCTCCAGAAATTATTCATAATTTTCGCCAATGGTGGTACGGAAGAATTGACGCAGCAGAGGTTGGCAAGCGCATGGCAGTACTCGGTGGAACGACCGCTGCTGGGGTGGCAGGAGGATATTTCGGCCAATTTGCAGGGGGTCAAGTTGGCTTTGTTCTCGGGGGTCCAGCAGGAGCTACAATTGGAATGTTTTTGGGTGCACTTGTTGGTAGCGACGTGGCTTCAAGAATTGCCAACAAGTTTGTGAACAAGTTAATGAACGAATTTTTTAGTATGCCTAGAGCATTGGTGGTCAAAAATGCATACAAATTTTTGGGCGTTGGTTATGACGCAAGTGACAATGAAATCAACAAAGCGTATCGACTTTTGGCTAAACTATATCACCCTGACAAGCACATGGATGGGTCTGAAGCACATCTTGAGACGGTGACTGAAAAATGGCTAGAGCTGCAATACAACATGGAAGTAATTCGCATGCATCGTAGCGGAGAAGAAGAATAAACAGAATCTACTTTTACAGGCAAAAACATAATATTACTCACGAATACAATAGAATCATCCAAAAACTTTGTCAGGTTTATCACAACTATTAATTGACGCGCATTCTCTGTACATAGTTTCAATTTTTGGGCCAATGATTCGTAATAATTAGATTTACTTGTTCGAGAAAATTTTTGCTGTTTTATTTAATAGCTGTCAGTTCAATTTGGTTTTTGTCATCGCTGTTCTGAAAATGGTCAACCAAATCGTTAGTCGCCCGCAGACTACTTTAGAAAACAGCATTGATTCACCATTTAAAGCAAAGCATTTTACTTAAAATGCTTCGCCAGGAAGTCACGAGAAATAAACTAAAACAGATGTCAAATGGCCGCAAAAAATGAAAACAAAAAAGCTCGAAAATTGAAAAAATCTTAACCTTAATCCCAATTTGTTTAAAACCCACGATGAGACAAAAATAAGCTTACTTTAGCATCAAGGTAACTAGGATAATTACAAAAAATGGTATCACATAAATAGGCAAAAATTCACAAAAGTTGGGAAAAAATCAAAAAGTGAACAAATTGAAAAACGAAGTAATCGAAAAATTTCTAACTTCGAAAGCTCCTCGAAAAAGACCAATTTTTTCAGAAATTTCAGAGTCCACAATGGGCGGTTTTTCTATTGATGCTACTCACAAATCTCGACAAATATATCGATTGCCCAAAATTGACTGAAAAAACCTAGCTGAGCATACATTTACTCTTCCAAAAATTGGGATAGGAACATTAAAACCTTTATGAAATAAACCCAATGAAAACAATCACTACAGAACTAAACTTCATGTTAGTATATTCGGTTGCGATTGTTTCTTTTCAAGTCTCTACTCGGCTGAAGACCGGTCGTTATTATATTAGGTTAAATTCGCAGCTTTTTTATTAGTTAAGTATTGTCTTGTTTCCTTGGTTATTTACTTCATTGGGATATTTTTCCTGGGGATTATTTCCAATCCAAACAGGGCTGATGTTCTGGTTTTGTTTTATTTTGCCTTTTTTTGTTTTATTTTAACTTTTTGTTTAACGAAATTGAGGCTATTTTGATTGCTATTGAGTTGTTTGAAAGAACCTTTAGAGGTGGTTGAGAATTTCAAAAAACTTTTTCCTTCTCAGTTGGCTTTTTGAGAATCTTCAATTACGTTTAGCGTTTTTTTCGGACCAATACGGGGCTCTTTAGTCTTTCACGATTAGAGTGAGTTCAATTCCAATTTTGAATTTTCGCCACAAAAAATGAGATAATTAAACCATCCTTTCCGCACGGAAGAATCGTTCAGTTGATGAAAAACAATGAAAACTTTAAAAAATAGAATTCACCAATTTTGATCTGAAAAAGCAGCCAATACTTTCCTATTTACAAGCCACTGTAATTTCTGCTGTTATCTAGGATTTTATTGGACTTTGTCATTGTTCTCCCTGAGGTGATCTCTTTCCTCCCTATTGAGATTCGTCGAATCCTTCCGCACTGCCTCTGTTAGTTGCACACTTTCAACAAACCAAAACAATCAATTAAATCCAGGACAACACGAAATTGCCTTCTGTCGTCTAATCAAGCTGATCCTGATCTGAAAGGATCAATTTTTTTTAAAGTTGGCAAGTGCAAAGTAATAATAAGTTGTTACTGTACGCACGCGAAATTTTGATTAGCGAGTAGCAGGACTGCAGGTAAATACCGTGTTTAAATCTGCTCATTTTTATACCGGACTAAATATTTGTTCTAAATCATATCTTAATACTTCAAATCAATGAAATTTTCAAAAAATGAAAGATACATACACTGCAATACAAATACTTTTCTGTAGAGTTTATTTGTTGATTGAATTAGTGGAAACTCAGGAACTATAGTTCAACTATTGAATGTTTGTGTAAAGTTTTAAATATTACTGTTGCTATTTTGCTGTTACGATAATGATAGTAGCTGCTTGGAAAAGTTTTTTAAAAAATGTGATTTTAACAAAACACCAGCTTCTATCACATTAGGAATAGAAGAGTTGAATAAATTCAGGACTCGTAAAAAGAAATAGCCACAAAAACAAATAATCCGAGATCTTCTTAAATAACAGTTCCAAGTAGCAACAAAGGTCATCGGAAATGTTTGCATAACAAAAAAATGTCTGTTTTGATGAAAAAACCATTGCACTGTATTATGATTTCAAAGTGAAACACTTCCATTAAACTGTTATCGTTGTTTCAATTTGTTCATCTGTTGTCTCAATTAAATTTTTTTGTTGCTAGATTTTGTTTTCAAATCTTTTTTTTATTTTTCAAATCGTTTAGATTCTCACATAAAAAAAATTCTTCCGCTATTGGAAGTACAGAAAGTCATAAGATAACCCGAATCCAGTAAACTGGGGTCGCGTGTCATCTAATCGTAATTCTAACAATTAAGGATAAATGACGAAAAGCTACAATATGTTTATTGCAACCGTTGTAAACCAGGACTTTAGAACAGCATGAATAAAAAGAGACATGTGTCTACATAGGCAGAAAAAGCATTTGACAATGAATAAGCAACAAGGTTACAGAACAAAAGAGGTCTTGCAAAAAATGATTGAAACCCACCGTATACTATAGAGTATATAATAGGTGCGTCGGAACATAAAAAAAACTACTTGGTAACGCGATTATTAAGGTACAATACATAAGTGATATGAGTTCCGTGTACCACACAATCGGTTATAGAAATAGTTCCGAACCAGTTGTTGCAATTTTTGCTTTTGTCTGCAACTATCAATCCAATTTTTTTCAGGCAAAGAATTAGAATTTTCACAAAACTAGTGTTCACTGTGTTTTTTTGCTTCTGCGGTTTTCGTCATTGATAACAAAAGTCTGTTTTAGTCGTCATTTGTTAAAAGGCTTTCAAAGTTGCCATATTTTCTTTTCCTTTCAACCTCATTAACTCCTTTTGGAATAAAGGATATTTGCTGGGCCGGTTTCATTTAACTTTTGAACCAAAGCCGCATCAACATCCCGAATACTTTTTTTGACTGCTCCAGGAGCTAGGAGTTCACCCTACAATACATCGTTAAGAGTTGAACGTCAAAAAGATTATCCACAATTTATCAAGTAGCAACTGCGTTTGAGATTGGACTCTGAATTGATTCTCTCACTTTTGAAATTGCAGCCTCATGGTTTTACTGGAGATTGCAAATAGAGTGTCAGAAATTCTGAAAATTAGGGATGAAATTTTTAGGGACGAAAAATTTACAATACAATAATTGCAACCGGTATAATAATTTCAATACGAAAGTTCTAAACCAGGACTTCAGAAGGGAATGGCTTTTTATAGACATATGTCTGCATTGGCAGACAAAAAGCCTTTTGAGAAAGAATAAGCATTTAGGTTACAGAACAAAAGAGATCATGCAAATGATGGTTAGAGATCACCGTACACTATAGAGTATATAACCGGTGCACGGGAACATCAAAGAATCTATTTGGTAACACTATTATCCAGTACAACACGTAATTGATTTGAGTTGCGTGTACCACATTTCACCCACATTGAAGAAAAAATTTCGCAGTTTTTCTGTTAATGGAAGTTTCTTCAAGTAATCGTGAAAATGAAATTAGTGAGTATAACAGCATTTTTAAAGGTACTAAAAATAATTCAACATTGAGACTGAATGTTTTAATTAGTGAAGTCTTTCACACTTAAATCTAAGTTTTGCTTTAAATTTCTTAAATTTGATGACAACGTGAAATATCCGAATCTTGTCAGTAAATTTTAAAGATTTGCGGTATATAATATTGACATGAGTGTGCGACCAAAGTTAATGTTTCCGAATGTTTCCTGCTGCAGAAAAAATCAGTTAATTGCCACTTCCAGCGTGCTACATGGGTTCATTTGTCTGCTGGCTTGATTTTGAGTTAACAGAGGGGTTGCGATGGTCGCGTTAAAATGTCAGATTGGATTTTGTACCAACTCAACTTCTGACTTTTTCGTGGGGGGATGGGTTATATATCTATCTTTCAGATATCTCATTGAAAGGGTCATCCCCTTTTTGTGGTCGTTGTTTGCGTTCTACTGCGTTCATCTTTGCTTTTGAGTTAATTCTTCGATCCGAGAATTAAAAAAAATTTGTTTTGCATTTCCATTCCATTGTTGATATTGCTCCTCATTGGCGATTTGGGGTGGATTTCTGTCGCCTGATTAGCCAGAGCAGTGTTCAGAGATCCTGTTGGACCGGTGTAATTTGACCGTGAGCTGCCCTTTTGATTGAGAATGGGATTTAATCATGATGCCTCTTTTGTCTCCTTATTCTTGGGACTCTGCTTGTTGTACATCAGACCTCTTCTTCTCACTTGTTCCCTCGACAGCGCATTGCTCTCTACGTTTCAGCAACCTATCTCTGTTGGTGCGTTCTCGGAGGCGTACTTAGGTAGGGGAGAAAACCGGTCTTTGTTTTTGCGAACTCCGCCCTATGGCAATTCTTGGAGCGAAAAGGGGAAAAACCAGGCAACAAATGGTTCGGCGAACCGGGGAGGGCGAACCGGTTGTTGCAGTGTTTGTTTTTGTCTGCAATCATGGATCCTGTGACATTTTCTCAGGCAAAACTTTAGATTTGTCACGAAACGAGTGTTCACTATATTCTTCTTTTGCTTCTGTGGTTTTTTGGTATTGAAAACACAAGTCTGTTTTAGTTGTCATTTGTTAAGGGATTTTTAAAGTTACCAACTTTTCTGTTCTTTTCAGCCTCATTAACTGTCTTTGGAATAAAGGTTGTTCACTGGGCTGATTTTTTTTAGTTGCTAGTGGTTCTTCACATTGCACTGATTATCTTGAAAAGGATTTTGCTCTGGCTATTGTTATTTTTGAAAGATTATTTTGGGTGGAGTAGAAAATTGTGGTTTGTTTTGAAGATTGAGTGCTGTAGGTTTTTTGATGCTCTCTTGGTTTTTGCTGTAGATTCTAATTTTTTGGGATTTTGGATGTCCAATCATTCATCTTATGGGTTTAGAGTTTCAAAACTCACCCTATTGATATCTCAATTGATCCAAAGCCGCATCAATCTCCCGAACACTTTTTTTGGCTGGTCCAGGAGCAATGGATTGAACCAGCATTACATCGTCAAGAGTTGAAAGTCAAATGTTTGTCCACAACTAAATTGATTCTCTCTTTTTTGAGATTGTTGTCTCGTGTTTTTACTGGAGGTCTTAAATAAGATGTGAAAAATTCTTACAATTAGGGACGAAAGACGAAAATTTACAATATAAAAATTGCAACCAGTATAATAATTTCAATATAATATTTCTCAACCAGGATTTTAGGAGAGAAATAGCTATATGTCTACATTGGCAGACAAAAGGACTTTTGGGAAAGAAAAAGCACCCAGATTACAGAATAGTTGAGGTCATGCAAATAATGGTTAATGATCACCATACACTATGGAGTATAAAACCGTTGCACGGAAACGTCAAAGAAGCTATTTGGTAGTGCTAATATCTGGTACGACACGCAAATGATCTGAGTTGAGCATACCACATTTCCCCCTCGATGGAGAAAAAATTTTGCAGTGTTTCTGATTGGAAAATTATTCAAGTAAGCATGACTATGAAATGAGTGAGTTTAACAGCATTTTTCAATGTGATGAAAATAATTTAACATTGAGACTGAATGTTATAGTGAGTAAAATTCGTTACAGTTAATTCTAATTGTGTAATATAGACATTTGTGTGAGACCAGAATTAGTGTTTCCGATTGATTTCTGCTCTAGGAAATATCAGTACAATGTCCTTTCCAACGTGCTACATGGGCTCATTTGTCTGCCGGCTTGATTTTGAGCTAGTAGCGGGGATGTGATGGTCTTGTTAAAATGTCAGATTAAGTTTTATACCGACTCAAATACTGACGTTTTTGTTTGGGGGGATTGGCGAATATATCTTCCAGATATCTCATTGAAAGGGCCATCTCCCTTTTGTTTTCATTTTTTGCGTTTTACTGCATTCCTTTTTGCCTTTGAATTAATGCTTGGCTCCGAGACTCCAAAAATTTTTTGTTTTCGCATTTCTATTCCTTTGTTGATATTGCTCCTGATTGGCAATTTGGGGTGGATTTCTGTCGCCTGATTAGCCAGTGCAGTGTTCACAGATCCTGTTGGACTGGTGTGATTTGACCGTGCGCTGCCCTTTTGATCGAGAGTAGGATTTCATCATGATGTCTCTTTGGTCTCCTTACTTTTGCGACTCTGATTTGAAGGGCTTTTTGTTCACCAGACTTCTTCTTTTCACGTTTTCCCTTGACAGCGCATTGCTCCCTACGTTTTAGCAACCTATCTGCGTTGGTGCGCTCTCGGAGGCGTACATAGCTAGGGGAATAGACCGGTCTTCCTTTGTGCGAAGTGTGCCTTATGGCAATTCTTGAAGCGAACAAGGGATAAACCAGGCAACGAACGGTTCGGCGCACCGGGGAGGCCAAACCAGTTGTTGCAGTTTTTGCTTTTAACTGCAATTATCTATCGTTTGAAATTTTTTCGGGCAAAACTTTAGATTTGTCCCAAAACGAGTTTTCACTGTGTTCTTTTGCTTCTGTGGTTATTGATATTGACAGCACAAGTCTGTTTTAGTCGTCATTTGTTAAGAGATTTTCAACGTTGCCAATTTTTCTTTTCTTTTCGGCCTCATTAACTGTTTTTGGAAAAAATTTTGTTCGCTGGGCCGTTTTCATCTTACTCGCCAGTAGTTCTGCAAAATGCTCTGAATATCTTGAAAGAAATTTAGCTCTGGCTGAGCCTGAGGAAAAGTTGTTGTATGTGATAGAATAGTTTTTGTAGAGTAAAAATTGTGGTTTTCCTTGACGTTTGTGTGTTGTAGGTTTTTTTGATACTGTATTGGTTTTTGCTATAGATTCCAAGATTTTTATGACTTTGGCTGTCTAATCATTGGTCTTATGGGTTTGGAGTAACAAAACTCTCCCCATTGTTTTCTCATTTGAACTAAAGTCTCTTCAACTTTCTTAATACTTTCTTAACCGCTACAGGAGCTAGGGATTCACCCAACAATACATCGTCATGAGTTGATCGTCAAAAATTTTATCCACAATTGATCACGTAGCAACTGTGTTTGAGATTTGATTCTGTATTGATTCTTTTATTTTTGAAATTGCAGTCTCAAAGTTTTACTGTAGTTCTTACATAGGGAGTCAAAAATTCTTACAGTTACAGACAGAACACAAAAATTTACAATATAATAATTGCAATCAGTATAATAATTTCAATAAAAAAAATCTAAACCAGGAATTTAGAAGAGAATGGCTTTTTATAGACATATGTCTGCATTGGCAGACAAAGTGCATTTTGAGAAAGAATAAGCATCCAGGTTACAGAACAAAAGAGATCACACAAATAATGGTTAAAGATCACCGTACACTATAGAGTTTATAATCGTTGCTCAGGAACATCAAAGATTCTATTTGGTAACTCTATTATCCAGTACGACACGTAAATGATTTGCGTGTACCTTTTTCACCCTTAAGGGAGAAAAAAATTGCAGTTTTTTGTACATGAGAAATTTTTCAAGTTAGCATGACAATGAATTCAGTGAGCTTAACAGCATTATGAAATGTTCTAAAACTAATTCAATATTGAGATTGAATGAGTTGATGGGTGTAGTTTTTTTACAGTTGATTCTAAGTTTTGCTCTAAGTTTGATGACATCGTGTAGTATCCGAAACTTGTCAACCACTTTTAAAATTTTGCAGTATGTAATATTGACGTGCGTGAGCGACCAAAATTAATGTTTCCGAACGTTTCCTACTGCAAGAAGAATCAGTAAAATGTCACTTCTAGCGTGCTACATGAGTTCATTTGTCTGCTGTCTTGATTTTGAGTTAACAGCTGGGATGCGATGGTCGCGATAAAACGTAAGATTACATTTTGTACTGACTCGACTACTGACTTTTTCGAAGAGGGGGTATATATCAATCTGCTAGATATCTAATTGAAAAGGCCATCATTTTTGGTCGTTGTTGTTTAGATTTTACTGAATTTTTCGTTGCCTTTAAGTTAATTCTTGCAACTTAGAAACCAAAGAGTTTTTTGTTTTCCTATTCTCCTTCCGCTGGCGCTAGTGCTCCTGATTGGCGATTTCGGTTGGATTTCTGTCGCCCGATCGGCCAGTATTCAGAGATTCTGGTAGACCAGTGAAATCTGACAGTGCGCTACTCTTTTGATTGAGATTGGAATTTCATCACGACGTTTCTTTGGTCTCCTTGTTCTCGGGACTCTAATTGAAAAGCTCGTTGTACATCAGGCTTCTTTTTCTCTCTTGTTCCCTCGACAGCGCATTGCTTTCTATGTTTTAGCATTATAACTCTGTTGATGGAAGCAACAGTTTGCATCAACAGAGTTACAAACAACAACAAACCTAGCTCTGTTTCCGGAAACATACATGGCTAGGGGAGTAAACCGCTCTGCTTTTGTGCGAATTTTGCCGTACAACATATCCTGACGCGAACCGGGAATAAAGCAAGCTCGAGATTATTCGATTTTAATTCTCTTGATTTGATTACTGTCCAGGGGGCTAACTGCTTGAAGAGTACGTCTAAGAGTTTTCGGCTCGCTTTTTTAGTCCACTTTTCTGGCTATTACAATAAAAACTGATTGCTCAGTTAGGGGGAACGGGTTGCTCTGTTTCTTTAGGTATAGATATTGTCTACAAAGTTCTGAATTTTTGCTATACCCGATAGTTGCCTCATTAATCAGTGTCACCTTCCTGCACACTTTTTAACAATATTTTCTTTTAAGGTGTCTAAAATTGGGAATGACGATATGTTTTTAATTGGTGTATTTGAAGGTCGCCCATAATGAGCATTAAAGGGCGATGGTTTAATACTTTTTTGAGTACGGAATCGTAATTGGCAGATTATTTCTATAATTGCTTTTGGAAAGTTAGTATTAGATTTGTTGATAATGTTTTGACGTTTATTGCAGTCTTGTCTGCGTTTGGTTGTCTGAATTTTTGTTTCGACAAAACCGATTGCCATATGATCTTCTACTAAACAAAAGTTATGTCTTTGACAAAAACAAATTTTTTCTTGTTTTGCGTATTGACAATTTGGGAGGTTTATCCGGAATTTATCGTCATTGCATACTTTAAAACAAGCGTATACATCATTAATGTGCTCTGTTTTTGATCCTCGCCTAACTATAATATTGTCATTTAAGACACAGTATGTATTTCTGAGTGAAGACAAAGTGAAGTCCATTGCTTTTTGGAGTTCTGCTTGCGCGTCCGTAAGTCTGTTGGAACATGTTTTAAAACTGTAAGTGCAGTTGCAATCGCCTCCAATTTTAGTGAAGTTACAATGTTTGGAAATCTTGGAATCTAAATTATATTGACTAGATGCGTACTTCAGATCGATGGTGCTGAACCAAACTTCTCCCACTTTGAATTCGCTGATCGCTTTTCCAATGATAAACCATTGGACCAAAAACTTTGGAATCTCATTTTTATTTTGTTGATTGGACTTTTGTTTCTGTGACTACAATTGACAATATGAAATAGTCATCTGCACAAAAATCTAATTTTTTGAAATGGACTTCAAAGATTAATCTTTTTTGCTCAGATTTCACCCTCTTCTCAAGATCAATGCGAATGTGGCTACCCTTTTGATGTGATACAATGAGTTGTCGTCTAAATTTTTATTTCACAAGGTTGCTTCTTGACTTTCCTAGTCTCTTGATTAGATTAGGAAATTTGTTCGTAATGCCTAGTCAATAGCAAAAAATGACTTACCTTGTTTTTGAATTATTTGTAGTCCAGTTTCTGGGAATAGATCTCTTCTAATTAAAGTTTTGTGCCCATCAGGTACCAATATTGATTTTGTAATAATTTTTATGGCATCCAATAGATTCAACGGCGCAATTTATTCATCCAATGCTCTTAATAGGTTCATTTGAGAAGGTAAGTTCAATTTCGTCTTCGCCGGTCCGGACGCTCTTTTTGAACGATTCTACAATTTTGCTTGCCAGACTTTCCTTGACGATTGTCGACGGGCTTCTCAAATTGGCTATTATTGCAATGTTGATATTCGTGAACTTCATCTGCGTTCATTTTTCAGGTTCTGCTGGACATATTTATTAAAAAATAAATATTTGACTCGGAAGTGTCGGACCCGCTCGTTTGGTTTGGATTTGTTGAGCGAGTTCACGACCATAGAGTCCGGGCCTGTTTCGATTACCTCGTTGACTTTTCGGTTTGTATCTTATTTCGATTATTGTCAGCAGCCACACTTTTGCAAAATGATTTTTTCGATTGCACTTTTTGCAAATATGGTTGTTTGCGGGCAACGTGTTTTATGATCTTTATTTTTTACTAATCAACAGTATCGACAATTATTTATTTTTTTGGTTTGAAATTTACAATATTTCATGTTTGAGCCCTGACGAAATATTCTGATTGGACCTGACGTTCGTGTGATAATAATTGAGTTTGGATCCATGTTCAAAGATTGTGACGGAATTCACCTGCTGGGGTTACTGTCTGTTGCGTTTTGATTAAAGATACTTTTGCAATTTCTAATGCGTGTTCTGGTGAAACTGTCTCTTTTAGAAGTTCTCATTGGATATCGCAGTTTCCCATGTTAATTAAAAACGTGTCTGTAATGATTTTTTTCCACGTGGTCTAATATACACTGTTTTGCGATTTCTATAATTGTACCAAAAAATTGCTTCATCGACTCTTCTTTGCATTGAGTGCGACTTCACATTATGAACTCAACGAATGTAACATTTCTAAGTCTAAGCAATGTTCTTCCCATAAATATCCATAGCACTTTTATTTTTACGTTATTGATGTTCATGTGTTATCCTGGAGCTGTTTGCGAGCTTCCGTTCCGGTGTTTAAGATTAGTAATGAACTTGCTTTCCGTTCTGCTACGTTCCACGATCTTTTGTCACACATTATACCAGATTCTATTGTTCTGCGACAACTATTATTCCAGTTTGTTCTTAGTTGCTTGTTCCGTGTTTGCATTTGGCTTTCGAGTTTGGAAGTCGAGATTTGGCCCTGTGTATATTGTTTTGTTCGCAAAGTGCAACATCTTTACATAATACGAGACCCAAAAGTATGCCGAGATAAAGAGTTCTCTTTTGCTTACAACGAGGGATTCGAGTACGATCGCCACGGTTCCCATTATATGGATGGTTCCTTCCCTCTGAGTGTCCTTCCCAAATTGGTGAAATACCCAGTTGTGTTTTTGTGTTTTCTTTCTGCTGCGCCGTTTCTTAAGCTAAGACGAATCTAGTACGCGAGGGCCGTGTGCTACGTAATCGTTTTTATTTCAATTTTGAATAAAATACGAAAGTGTACAATATGTTCATTGCAACCGTTCTAAACCAGGATTTTAGAAGAGAATCATTAAATATAGAAAAATGTTTACACAGGCAGAGAAAACCATTGGCATCGAGGTTACTGAAAATTGGAGGTCCAGCAAATAGTGATTAAAGGTCAACATATACTATAGAATATATACGAGGTATGCGGGAACATCAAAGAAGCTAATTGGTAATGCGATTATCAAGTACGCTACCTAAATGATTTGAGTCGCATGTATCACACACTCGTTTATAGAAATAAGCCCAAACCCGTTATTACAGTTTTTGCTTTCTTCTGAAATTATCAATCCGTTGAACTTTTTTTTCAGGCAACCCTTAAGATTTTTTTTTACAAATTACTATATTCACTGTGTTGTTTTTTGCTTCTGTTGTTTTGTCATTGATAGCAAAAATCTGTTTTACTTTAGTCGTCATTTTTTAAGGAATTTACAACATTGCCATCTTTTCTTTTCTCTTCAGCCTCAGTAACTAATATTTTTATGGAAAAAATGTTGTTCGCTTTCATTTTACTTGCTAGTTGTTCTGCGGATTGCACTGAATATCTTAAAAGAGATTTCGCTCTGGCTGAGACGGAGGAAAAGTTGTTATTAGCGATAGAAACAGTTTTGTAAAAGGTCTGAGTAGAAAATTGTGTTTTGTGATGACGTTTGAATGTTGGAGGTTTTTGTTGATGCTTTTTTTTGTTTGTGATGTAGATTCCAAGATTTCCGGGATTTTGGATGTTCATGCATTGATCTTATAGTTTTAGGGTATCAAAACTCTCCCCATTTTATTTCAATTGTACGAAAACCGCATCAACTTCCCTAATGCTTTGTTTTACTGCTCCAGGAGCTGGGGATTCACCCATCAAGGCATTGCCAAGAGTTGAAAGACAAAAATCTCTTCCACAATTGATCAAGTAGCAACTGCGTTTGAGATTGGATTCTGAATCAGTTCTCTTACTTTTAAAATTGCAGTCTCATAGTTTTACTGGAGGTCTGAAATAGGGGGTCAAAACTGTCAATTTTGACTCTCAAATAATGCAGAGCAGTCGAATAATGCAGAGCAGTCGAAAACTTTGGCTCAAACTGCGTTTGAGATTGGATTCTGAATCGATTCTCTCACTTTTAAAATTGCAGTCCCATAGTTTTACTGGAGGTCTCAAATATGATGTCAAAACTGTTAACGTTGCCTCTCGAATATTACAGAGCAGTTGAACTTTCATTTTTCGTTTTTCTGCAGCAGTTTCTGCAATAGTCTTGAAAATCTCTGCCAAATTTCCAACCTCACAGAAACAATTTTTGATGGCTTTTCAAGGTATTCCTTGAGTTGGGTTACTTAAAAAACACAAATTTGAGCATGAGGTTTACTTCACAAAAAAACATTTTTGTCAATCAACCGTTAAATTATCTGACACCACGGAACTTAAAACTGCAATCTCCACTAACGTTTTCTTTTTTTACGTAGTTTCTGAGTCACGAAATATTCCATGTTAGACTTTGTCGATAATTGACTTAGCGATTTCAGTCCAATAAAGCTACCCAATATTTATCTGCATAATAACTTCATTGAAAGCAACATCATCAATACTTTCCCGGGTCAAGGTTTTGTCAAAAAATAATGTAAGATTAGCGGTGAATAGCTGTATTTTTTCAAAACAAAGCGCTCGCATCATTTAGCGTTGAATGCAGTGAATATTTGTACAATTTTCGGTTTTAGCGGTAAATTTTTTTTTCCACCGCTTTCACCGGATTTCGTACACACAAGAAACCGCCGTACAAGTGTTCAAACCACTAACCTCCTGAATTTCACCAACTTCTTATTCCTCTGCGCCATCGGTCACTAACTTCAATGATATTTTCTGTGAATTTAAGATAAGTGTTGAAATAAGCCGTAAATAGTTGTAAGATTTGCGATTTAAGCGGTGAAATTCACCGCAAATCTTACATCTTTTAGCAATTTTTAGAGCTGAAACCTCGACCCGGGTTTCTAAATTTGTTTTCGCAAATTTTGCAGTTCTCAGTTTTTCCCACAGAACAATATCAGTTTTGGGTTATGGGGCGAGAAATTGAGTCTACGAGAGCATGAGTTAACACCTCTATCAAAAAAAGTGGACCATTCGGTTCATTGAACTTCTTTAAATTTCTAAAACGCCGTTAGGTACACGTAAAATTGACCTTATAGTATGCCCTATGGCGACAAACGAACGATGGTACTATTCGGTAATTTTACAACGTTTCTGTTTTTTTTCGTCAGACTGCCTAAATTAGCGCAATTTCAATTAAAGGTAGAGGCGGTGGCCCAAAATGAGAATTAGATAGATCGAAAAAATTGGTCATCAGTGGGAGAAAGTGCAAATGAAGCTGCTCACATGAAAAATTGAATCACTGACTTGTTTTTGAATCAAGTGGTGAATAAATTCAATAAAAATAAAATCTTGCTTTGTTTCGAACTAATAAACGTTGTTTGGATTATTTCACCCACGGAATAAGACTTTTTCAGTCCCCAGAGACGCAAACAATGCAACGAATACATTGTTCGCTTCATTTTTTTATATGTTTCAATGTTGCTTAGAAGGATAAAACGAGAAAGGAACAATGTGAAAATGACCTCAGCGGGAAATCTTTTTAATGAAACCTGGGGGTACGTAAGTTGCCGATACATTGGGCCAGATACTGTTTTTTACTTCGGATGTTGCCTGAGCCGCCACATAATTGTTGTCACAGTGTTTCTCTGCGCATGAAAAAATGGTTGAAAACTTGTTCTTTTTAGCGTTCGCCTGCACACACCAGTATGGATTTTTGATTTAAAATCAAACAGGACTGTACATGCTCTGCATTTTATCCAAAAAAAACAATTTTTTTCATAGCTATGCAAATTTCCTATTAAACTGCCGCGAAAAGATTTTTGTACCTGAACAGTTTTATGTAACGGTTCAGCCCTTCCGTATTGCTAATTTTAATTTAACAACTACTAAGAACGATTCAACGAGTTTTTCAGCGAAACAACTCACACAAGGAAACAAAGTCAAAACTGTGCTGATGTAAAAGAGTCCTTATGTTTTTAAAATTTGTCAATTTTCCAATTTTCTCCTGTCACCTAATCCCATGAATCGGGATCTTCTTTTATATGTTGATTTCCAAGCAAGTGTTGAAAAAAATGCCTTGTGAGCTTAGAAAAACTCTGTCCAGATTGAAAAGATTCACTTGAGATGCTAATAACATTTTTTCTGCGTTTCAATTTTGTTTCACAGAAACATATTTTCCATTTTTAAATTATGCTATCCTGTGCAGATATCTGTGCGTTCTAATAATTTATACGGTAGAGATGCTGCATTCGCAGTGCATTTAAAAGCAAATGAAATTTGCTCAAAATGAGCTTGAAAGTGTCTCTGAAAACCTACTTACTTGCGTTGAAAATATTTTTTGGTAAGTATTGCTTGACGTTGGAACGAGTGACGCAATTGATTTGATCTACACTGTCAGTGAAGCTATCGCCACTGACATTCTCTATTATTCTCCGTTCCCTCATTTGCTACGATTTTCCGCAAGTGAACTAAAAAATTCTACAACCAATGAACATTTTGATAACAAAAAAATAAATTGAATCGAGTTACCTGACAGGATAGATGAAAAAATATATTGGCTAACATGTTTCAGCTGCTGTTAATAATGTGAATTTTGCAGCAACTATTGATGTGATAGTACAAGCAGTGCAATGATATCACCATATAACATTACATGAATAGCTTCTTGTTTGACGTCTTCTCAAGAGAAAAATAGTTCATGAGTGAAGTTATGGGTGATTTTGTTTTCATATGCCGACATCAGATTAAAATTCCCAAATAAAAAATGATGAAGCAAAATTTTTTGCCAGAAACATAATTTTAGCAAATATTTTTTTGTTTACAGAAAACATATTCCAAAGCAGACGCCAGCTATGAAGTCGATACATGAAAGCCATAAGGCAAGTTTTACTTCTTGGTCAGCTAAATAGGTATAAAATTGGAAAATTGGGAATACACTTTTACGAACTGTTTTTTTTCCTGTCTGCGCATTGAACAGATCTATCTTACTTTTAAAGTTTTTATTTAGAATACTGATGCCATTAATGGCAACAAACACTTTTTTATCACTTTTCAACGAGTGCAACAGAAAATGGCGTTGAAGAATACCTTTTCGTTTGTTTCCAAATAATTACAGATTTGGCTTTGACTTGAAAAGAACACAGTAATCAATATCTAAATTCATTCAAAAGCATCCAAACAAACAAAGAGCATACAAACTCATCTTCAACGGCTGAACGCAAGAACGATGCAGCTGTATCAAATAAAAATGAGACTTTTACCTGGAAAAAACGAACCAGAATTTGCGAAGAAGGTAGAGTTTGCGAAGAGTTTACAACGGTCTTGAAAAAAATTGAACCACGTTTAACGAAATAGTTTTGGATAGGCCGAATGTCTGTCACTAAAATGTCGACGTGGGAGCAAGGTCAGAACAAAATCAAATTCTGCTTAGAACAATTTTTTACAAGTTTTGATAGTGAGGAGAAGTGAATGTGAGTAGTACGGAAACAGTACACCTGATCTCACTTTTTGGCACATTTTCCCCAGACATCTTTGATCATGCGCGGATGAAAACTTGTTGCAACATATGGTGAAGGAGCATAACAAAAGATTTGAAAAAACAACAAAATATCAATGTGGAGTTTGTAGCAAGAAACTCACAGAGAGCTGAAGTGTAATTCACCATTCAAAAACAGTTCATGGACGTCAGACGCACACAAAGTGCAAGCATTGTATTCAAATTAATGGTGACAACTCATCATGTGCTAGACATGAGGAAGACGCTCATGGTACTCACACAGAGGTTTCCGAGAAGATTGAATGCAATTTGGAGCAACAAGAGAATCATGCTACTGGAAATTTTTTCAGCCATTCAGGATACAAGCCGGCAATCAAATTATGTCTTTAATTTTGTTACGGAGCATTTGGGAGAACCGAAATTGTTTGTGAGAAACAAAATAGCAGAGCTTGGACCTTTGAAAATTCAGCTCTCTGTTTTTGTACAGATGATGAAACCAATGGATGAAACCAAAGTCGGCTGTCATGCAAACACCAAGTCGAAAACTTTAACAACAGGCCTATCAGATGATGAAATTTGTGTAATGATTGACAAAATAAACAATTCATCCAAATTTTTTCAGTGGATTCGTTGTTCAGAAAAATGATCAATTGAATATCAACATTAACAAATTCAAGTTCATAAGAGGAAGCAGTTACAATGCTACGCCATCGGCCTTGGTGGGAAATCACTTTCTTCTGAATATTTGAAACAATGAGAGCGAATGTTTCGCAAACTCAGTGCCTGCTGGGTTGTAACCTGTAACTAAGAACAGAGAGAGGCAGAGCATATACAATCCAAATTTGCACAGACTGAATTTTGATAAAATCGAGTTTCTGATGTCTCTAACGGATGTTCCAAAGTTTGAAAATAAAAAACAATATTGGAATTAATGTCCTTGGTTTCGAGAAAAACAAAATTTTACCACTTTACTCCTCCAAAGTAAAAATACATAAAGTTATTCCTCTGTTGCTCCTGACCGATGGGTTGACTCGTCATTACTGCTTGATAACGAATTTTTTCATGCTTCCCAGGCCCGCCAATTTAGTGGTAAAGGATATCACCGATACAATTTTTGTGATTGTTGCCTTCACGGATGTCAAGACAGCATTTCACTGGGAAGTCTTGTGGAGAGCACAAAGCTGTTCATATTTCAATGCCAACGGAAGACTCAACAGTTGAGTTTAAAAATTGGCATAAAACGTTTTCGGTTCATTTAGTTATTTATGCTGACACAGAGGCTGTCAGCCATGAGCTTGTCGCCATCACTTGTCGCCAAAATCCTGATACCATCTATACGTTGAGCAAGGAAACTCAGAAATTTTGTGCAATCGGCTTTTTTTCTGTGGGCAAAGCTGGTGGAAGTGATTACTATAGCTATGAAGGTGAGAAATGCATCCAAGAGTTTTTTCGGTGACTCAGTTAGAACGCCAAACTGATTCCTGAAAAAAACCAGAAGCATCGTCGTCTCATAATATCTGAGGAAAAACGCCAGCAAATGATTGATCAGAGTACGAGATGTGTCATTTGTCGGAACAATTTGAATGAGGAGAAAGTGATCCAACATGATGACTTTACTGGTGAAATCTACGGTGTGGCACATAACAGTTGCAACCTCACGCTTCGTAAGCAGACCTTTACACCAAATTTTTCCACAAACTAAGCAAATATGACGCATATCATCTACTAAAATACAAAAAAGTCCGCGAGGAAGAAAAGTTGACAGTAATTCCATGCAGCAGTGAGACATACATCTCATTCTCGTTCTTGGTTCCTGTTAGTAAAAGCAAAGTAGACAAGCTACTGTACGAAGATTTTTGTTTCTTTGACCGTTATTGTTTTTTATCCGGGGGTCTTGACAGTCTGGTTACAACACTCAAAACGAAGGACTACGTTCAATTATTTCATCATTTTCCAAAACACGTCGAAATTCTGAAGAAGAAAGGTGTTTTCCCATATACTTTTCATGATAAATTTGAGAAGCTCACTGAAAAGTTGTTGCCTGAATTTTGTTATTTGGGGGTTATTTCAGTTTCTGGTCAAATTGATACTTCTGAGGAGGATATTCAGCATGCTAACAAAGTTTGGAATTCGCTTGGATGCAAGAATTTTGGTGATAATCTCATATTGTATCTCAAAACTGATGTCAAACTTCTGGCAGACGTGTTTGAAAAAGGCAAGAGACTATTTGATTATGTATATAGAATATACCGCTGTCATTACCATAGTGCATCCAATATTTAATGGGACGCAATGCTGAAAACAACTGAAGTGAATCTGGATTTGCTCTCTGATATAGATATTTTGTTGTTTTATGAGAGAGCAATCCGTGGAGGTCTGAATAGAATTGGTGGAAAGCGTCATATGAAAGCTAACAACAAATACGTGGATAACTTCAATGAAGAAAAACGAGAACCTATGGACTTTTTCTGGATGTCGTTAACTTATACTGTGGAACAATGATGAAAAAGCTGCCAACCGGATGATTTGATTGGTCAGACATCAGTTTGGACAAGATCATGCAAACATCTGACAATATTGATGTTGGATACATTGTAGTAGTTGACCTCAACTGTCCTAGCAACCTACACAACTGTCCAACTGTTTTCCTCTGGCTGCTGAAAAGTTAAAAATCGATGTTGAGTTGAATCAGTATCAAGTAGAGTTGAGAAACAACACCAGTCAAATCCCAAAGCTTCTCGAAACGCTTCAGTCAAAGCAGAATTATGTATGTCATCATTCAGCTTTAAAGTTTTATTGTCAACAAGGGCTCCATCTTCCCAAACCGCATAGGGCTCTGAAATTCAACCAGAGGGACTTTATGAAGTGCTATATTGAACAGAAAACAAAATTACGACAACAACCCGGTATCAGCAATTTCGAAAAAACTTTTCCAAATTGTTGAACAATTCATGTTTCGGAAAGACGATTGAGACCTTGAGATGTCGTTAAAAAATGGTGTTTGTGGAAAACGAGGAGAAAGCAAAAATTTTATTGCAACAAGTACAGTTTTGAGAAGTTCAACATTTTTCGAGAGAACCTTGTCGGGATCACTCTGAGCCAACAAGAGATCAGTTGGAACAAACCAACCTATCTAGGTGCTGATATTTTGGATTTGTCAAAACTACACCCGGCCAAGTTTCATTACGACGAAATGAGCCTTTGTTTGACAATAACACTCGTGTAATATACCGTGACACAGATTCTCTCTTTTAAGAAATTCAAACAGAAGAAATACACCAAGATCTCGTACAACTGAAGCATATGCCTGATTTGAGTGACTACCCCATAAATCATTGCTTACATAGTGATTTGAACAAAAAAGTGCCAATAAAATTATCAGATGAACTAAATGGTGACACTGTGTTGGAAGCAATTTTTCTGAAACTGAAAGTCTTCTCTGTAAAAACTCTGCGAATAGTCGAACAAAGTGCAAAGAGTGTGAGCAAACATGTGAAAAAGACACTTCATCATGATAAATTCAAAGATGCGCTCAAATCCAAATCGCCTTTGAGAAGACTAGTAACGTCTATAACTAGTGACAAACACAACTTGTACATCAGAGAAGCCAACAAAATTGCTTTGAGCGCTTTCGATGACAAATGTTACTATCTGAGTGATGGTATTCACTCATATGCTTATGGTCATTGAAAGATTGATCACAAGCGAAAGCAGCCCGTGGAAAAAAAATCTGAAATCCTACATTGAGATGAGTGAAAGTGAATCAATCAGAGATTTAAAGGAACAAATCGATGATGAGGTTGAAGATACCTATTCCCCACCTGATCCTGGCTTCTGGCGAACTTCTCAAATAGAGTCCGATGATGAGAAAATACTTGATTTTGAAACAGCTTCCAAGGAAAAGCCGTTCTCAAGACGTCCATATATCAATTTCGGAACACAGGATGGGCTGCCTTCAAAGAAACAGCGCCTGTCGAGTAAGCGTTTAAAATTGATGATGCTGCCTCAATCCAGCCCATTTGGGAGTCTCAAGAAGTAACGACGAGGCGATGCAAAAAACTGCGACTTCTCCGCGCAGGAGCTTCTTGTGACAGTAACAGCTCTAACACAGGATAGCTGACCAACTCCACCACGGTTGGGAGTCCAAAGACGAAGAGATACAACAACCTGCGACTGCAGAAGCTTCCTGTGACAATAACAGCTCTAATAGGGTCAGCAATGTTTTCTGTTTCTATTCATACTCTTCCTGAAATATCCAGATGCCCAGACAACATAAATAGATGTTGCAGAATATGCTGACTAAACAGCAGTTTTAAACGGTACATTTATAAAACTTAAAACAATGACATAAAAAAGAATGGTGTGTCTTGAATTTCTATTAGAAGTTTGTTATAAATAGTTTATTGTTCGTTCTTAGCATTGTTTTGTTGATTCATTTTCTTTTTTTTTCTCTCACAGGCAATAAAAAATAATAATACTTCGAAGCCGTCCTTCAAAATAAATACCGTACTTTCATTTCCTCTGATACACGAAATAACCGTCAAGAGACGAGAAAACCGCAGAGGTTTGAGTAATTACTCCATAAAAAAGGTACCTCTTCATTTCGAAATGGAGTTAAGGTAAGTCTACTACATATTCAGGCAAAAATCCTAGCACACAGGGAATAATTGCAAAGAACTTTTCAACCACGCGCATGATCGAACATGTTTGGGGAAAATGTGTCAAAAAACGAGTTCAGATGTAGTGGTTTGATGTAGTGGTTTGATGTGTTCAGATGTAGTGGTTTGATGTGTAGTGGTTTGATGTGTCAAAGACGAGTTCAGATGTGCAAACCTAAAAAAGAGTCGCAGACAACAATTGTGTACCACTTGAACAGAATTTGGTTTAGATCTTTTCCCGTTAGGTTTTGGTTTCCAAAAATCATCTAAGACTTTTTTTAGAGTCTTTACAGTGTATTCAAGTCTCGCTCCATACTTTAGGTCAAAAACAGCAAGCCATCGTTTTAAAATAATTTTTTTTCAAAGACAGTAAGCAAATAAAATATGAAACTTTTATGAAGCATCAGTGACTGTGGCTGCTGATTAGCCAGTATTTTTTGAAAATGAACCAATCCAGTCAGCCATACTTATGATCAATTGATCTTCGTCGTTTTTTTTCAAAATTGAATGAATTTCCAGTTAGGCAAAAGTAATTTCTTTGGTTGAAATTTAACTTACCAAGTCAGACTTACCAAATAAAATAGGAAACTTTTGTGAACCTTCAGTGACTCTGGCTGCCGATTTTGGTTTTTTCTTTGTAATTGAGGCTGTTGTTTCTTGGAACAATGTTTCAAGGAATGCTTGACGCGTTGAGCCAGTAATTGAATCACTTTTGGAAAATGAACCAATCCAGTCAGCCATCCTTATGATCAATTGATCTTCTTCGTTACCATTTTTTTCAAAATTGATTGATTTCCCGTTAAGCAAAAGTAATTTCTTTGTTTGAAATTCAACTTACCAAGTCAGGGTTGCGCCATTTTACATCAACCACTACAAGTTTTGAAGCAACCTCTATAAACATTTTCTGATTTTCTCAATATTAGAGATTGCTGTTCACAGAATCCAGAGAGAAAATTTTTCCAATTGCACTGAATATATCATACAACATACTGTTTTGAAAGAACAAGAATAAAAAAAATCAATTACGTTTTTCTTAGTGCTTCAATTTTTTCAAGAAAAGACGATCCCAAATAAACTGAAATTTGTCAGACCGGAGAAAATTTACCCCAAATTGAATGCTATAATCATTCGATTGTAATCGGCTATTCAAAATCGACCGGCAAAGTATTACAGACCATCAAAACAATTACTGACGTGTGAGTTTTATTATCAGTTCTATCTTATCAGTTAGGCAGAAACTAGCACAGCTTGTGGATGGTGATATTCTCTAAATAATATTTATTTCAAGAAATTGTTTTTATCTTTCTGCTCGATTTTTTAACAACAACCAGTCTTTCCTCTATTCTAAAACAAAATTCGCATTTATCCACATTTAAGACTATTAATAAAATAAAATGGGCACACGCACTTCCAGAGTTGAACAAAACAAGCGATCATGGACCTTAATTATAAAATGTTGCAGTGATAAAAAATTAGATGACCTAGCAAAATTGTGTAGAAATAGATGAAACAGCTTCACGACACAAGCAAAAATACTGGATTTTTCCACCTCACAAAAACACCAGAGTATTCATTAGTTACATTTTTTTGCTCAATTGGAATAGGAATGCATCACTCCTAATTAATCAAGAATTCATCAAGAAGACATGAAAGACTCATCGAAGCCTTTAAAAAGTCTAATGAGTGACATCATTAATGTAGTGAAACTTTGGGATAATCAGTCGCGCCAATAACAAAACATTGAGCAGAAAACAGATGTAGGAGTTTGAAGATTGCTATTCGGCCAATTATGATCTCAATACGCCATAAAATTTGTTTTTAGTTTCCATCAAGGTTAATATGACGTAAGCATAAATGAAAATCCTATTATTTTTTAACTCTTCCTGCAAATATGGTTATCAAGCTGTTGAGGTTTAATTATTTATTGTGTTTTCAATCTCCAATTTTCCTTTCAGAAAATATTGTTTTCTTTTCTTTTTTTTTCCTCAGAGTGACTCTGCTTCCAATTCAGCGCATCTGTACAAATGAAAGTTTTGTCAAATTGAAAACAATTTCTGCACTATTCTAATTCGGGTGCCAAACTGACCTATCTACAAGCAGGCTCGTAGATGGAAATTTTGATCTTTGTATTTAGGAATTCTTTATTCAAATCCGATTTCATTGGCTATTCAGAATTAAAAATATATATTTTTGAATTTTCTTTTATATAGAAACGCTTGTTTCCGTGTATAGTTTCAAGGCTGACAAGTTTGAGAATGAAGATTTTTTTCTGATGCATCAAAATGAGACTTGGTCCGAAAAAAACCCAATTTTGTGCAGCGTATATCTTTTTACCATTTCAAAAAGGAATAACAAAAAATACATTGATTCAATTAAAACGCAATATGTTGCGCTAACAATGGTTTTTATGCCTTCATTTTTATTGTGCATTGGCATTCTTGATGCCACTGAAAACAAATACATCTTTTGAGTATATCGTTGGATAGTAAATGTCTTGCTGTTATTGTATGGAGAGTAGCTACAAAGTCTTCCATATCCGTTGCATCGTTAGTTTGCTTTCAAAAAGCACAGGTTGTGGAAAGTTGACAAATTCTTTTGGACAAAATATTTTCTCACAGAATTTGGTACTGATTGTTTTTTAGAAAGCATCGTTGATGCTTTCAAGTCAACCTGTGATATGTTGAATAACCAGAAAAAATTATAAAAAAATATAATCTATAAAATTTTGAATTGAAAGAAATTCTCTCTTGTTAAAATATGAAATAATTTGACAAGATAGCATTTTTTGTTATAAAAATTCTGAGCAAATAAGATTAATTTTTATAGCTATTTGGTTTCTTTTTTAAGGTCATGCGATAGTTTAATGGTTTCTTTTTTAAGGTCATGCGATAGTTTAATGGATAATGTAATATATCTCTAAGGGGTACCATTTTGCGTTTTTTGGGCATTTTTTCGCCATGGTTTTTTAGTAATATATCAAAGCGGAACAACTGTGGAACAAAACTGCTATCTGAAAAAAAATTAATTTTGTTGACACGTATTAGAGCAGAAAAGTTTGGGGGTTGACGTAGTTATCAGGGAAAAAACAGTAAACTACCAGATATTGCAATTTCAGCTCCCTCCTGTAGAATAGTTAGACTCAATTTCTTTTGAAAAACGAGCCAGCTAATCATATCAGTTTAACTTTTGCTAACTTTTTTTCTGGAGAAAAAGATTACAATAAACATTACTTTAAGTGCCAGGATGACATTTTTTATCAAACCAGACAGATGATAGAGTTAAAGCAAAATTAAAGAAACATTAGTTTGGCACACTTTCCCGCAGTATAGTGTTTTTTCACGAAACGTTAAGTTGTTTTTAATCATTTCAAAAACAACAATGCCGGGTGACAATTTTTTTTCTGGTTAACCTGCTCAAGACTGACAGGATTTGCCAGAGTAAGTTAAAATTTTCAAAACTTCGTGATTGGAAAAAGAAATCTGGAGAAATTTTCTGAAGAAGAACAGCCTTCTTCACAAAAGAGAGCCAATTATTGTCAGAACCAATGAATTTTCAAAAACATTTCTCTGTTTTTGTTGGTAAAATATAAGCTTTCACTGATCAGAACTGTACTTACCTGTTTTCAATGTGAATAAAAACACAAAAATCATACTTTTGTTAACTTTTACCCCTTTCCTCATTTGTTTTCTGACAGCAAATAGCAACTTTTTTTTATTGCGTATGGGCAAAAAATTGAAATTTTATTTTTCATTGCATAAATGGTGGTTATTGCTGATTCAAAAAATCCCTGCAAAGGGTATTAAAAAATTTTTCAATTTTCTTTTTTGGTAGTTTTATTTTGTTGAAGACGGAGTTTGTTGATTATAAAATAAATTATAATGAGCATCCGCTTGAAATGAAAAACGCAAAATCTACACTAAAAGTTGTTGCTAAAATGTTTTCTAGTTTTTGATTACATATTTCAACCAAGAAAAGATATTCTTTACTCTATCTGCCTACTTTTGGATACTCTTCAACTACTTTTTGGACAAATGGTCATGAACATCTCCGAGATAAAGTTCCCAAAGTACAATATTAAACATTTTTGAAAAAAATTTCAGAAAAATTTATAAAGGACCTATATATTAGGTAACCGGCCCTTTAAGTACTGGTTCCCAATAGTTAACTGCATATAAACAACAAGTTTTCATTTCTCTTCTCGAAAATTGTTACTGAAAACCATTTTAACACCTAAAAAATTTCGGCTGTCATTTTTTATTTATCCAGCTGCGTTTTGAGTGCTTACCATGATCATATGCCTCTTACCCTCTGTTTTACTGTGTACAGAAGATTATTTGGGATATCTTTATCCCGTTTCGGTTGTTGGCGAACAAACTGTATGAGAAGCTAAATAACATTAGGTTCCTATCGGAGAAGGTAGAATATCGGAGCGACTATTCTTCGCTGTTAGCTCAAGTAACTTTTCGAAGAAATTGCGGGAAAGACATTTTAAATTTAAAAAAATTGAACTGCTTTTTTCTAACTAACTGATGCACATTGAGAGACCTCTGTGACCACTTGCTCAATTTTACGGAGGGCGAAATGGATGGTTCGTCAAAGAACTTTTAAAAAAGTGAATCGATTAGTCGACGTGAAATTTTCTCGTGCTCTAGAATACGGTCTTCAAAGTTTTCAAAATATGACTTTGTTACAGTGAATGAGCAGAATCAAAATTTAGTTTAAAAATTGAGTTAATCACTAAGCGTGTTTATTAGTGCATTAATTTGTGCATTGTATGTTTGAATGTGTAGTTGTGTTTGTGATTTATAAAATTGTTGGGGTCCAGAATCTCAGAGCGTGTTTGATTAGACAACGGTTCAGGTTTTCAATTTTTTATGCAGTTTTGCACAGCGCTAACTGATTCGAATGATTTTCAGATGCGCAGGAGATAAGAAAACATATGTTAAAATACAATCCATGAAGTTATTTTACGTAAGAGAACTGTATCTTTCAATTGGTGCTGCGCAGAAAATTACTTATTTGCTGTCACGTGTGGCTTCAGAATAATGGTGTCTATTTAAGTTTTTGCCAAATAAATAATGATTGTGTGTCAATTATATCCAGTCAAAGATAAATAAAAATCTGAATCCAGGTTAAACCAACCAATAAAAGAAGAAGCTAACAATGAAAACTTTACCGTGGTGGGTCAATATGCGAAACTGGGATGGAAATTTTTGTCAATTATATATATATATAGAGAGAGAGAGAGAGAGAGAGAGAGAGAGAGAGAGAGAGAGAGAGAGAGAGAGAGAGAGAGAGAGAGAGAGAGAGAGAGAGAGAGAGAGAGAGAGAGAGAGAGAGAGAGAGAGAGAGAGAGAGAGAGAGAGAGAGAGAGAGAGAGAGAGAGAGAGAGAGAGAGAGAGAGAAAGAGAGAGAGAGAGAGAGAGAGAGAAAGAGAGTTCTGAGTGATACATCGATAAACCCTTCACGCAATAAATTGGAAATTAGTTTTTTTTATTTTTGTTTTTTCCAGGAATTCTCGAGGTTTAAAAAATTGCTAACATTTGAATGATTTCCGTTGTTTGGTTCACAATTTCCGAAATTTTGGCTGGAAGTTTGAGCAATTCTGCTAAGTTCATGCTAAGAAACTCTGAGTATTGCTTAAATTATTATTAATAATTTTATTGCATTTATTTTTCAGATAAAAGTGAGTTGCTGAAATGCTTGATGCAACTTTTTGGCTACATTTTTGGCTATAAATTAGAAACTATAATATTTCTATAGCCCGTTTTATCAAATTTTAGCGCAGAATCAAACTTGGAAACTGCTAACACATTCTGGAAACACATTCCTTCATTACTCATATGAGGACTATTTTTTAACTCTGCGTCTCAAGAATGGGTCCTTGAGCTGATATTTACAGGCCTTTTTCTAATTTATTTCGATTTTGATTTGAAAATCATCAATTATTTTTGATTCATCAGCATTTTCTGATTGCCAACTTATGTATTACGCTAGAGTTATGTTCAGAAGTTTCATTTTTTAGTAACCATTTTGTGATTTGCAACCAAAAAATTGAATCATTTTATTATTGTTTATATTTGTCTATATATATGTGGTTCTTTTTTCCAGTATTTTATCACATTATTTAAACTCAAATTGGCGCAAAAGAATTGCAATCGAAACCACATAATGTTTTCAGTTGAGGACTTAGTGTTTTATTGAATTCGAAGCTTTTCTCGCAAAATTTATATAAATTTTTGATGTTCGTCTGTATTTAGCGTAATTCTTTATACTCATATGACATATTTTGAGCAATGAAAGATCTAAAGGGTTTTTACGGAGGAGTAGGATATCTTACTTCATATCTTCAGTTGATAGCTTATGGTTCTAATGACTTCTTTCTTCAAAAATATCATCTTCCTAATGTCTTCATAAGGAGTTACATGTGCAATTATCTGGCATTTTGAGGTTGAAAATTGATGGTTGCTCTGAATTTTGATATAATTGTTTCCAAAATCTCACTTTTTTTACACTTCGCCACCTTTTGAAAAACGTAATACAAGATTTTTTGAAAAAGAGCAGTTGTTTTAAAGTAAAGTCTGAAAACGAAAGTTCCAGCGATAGTGAAAAAGATGCTGCGCAGGAGTATTCGTCAATCTATGAAGGTTGTGAAACGAAGAACAATAGATCAAGTTTTTTTGAAGCAACGAACGAAATCGTGTCGGAAACCGATCCTTACGCGTATCCCTCCCCAGTTTTGTGTCAAACAGATTCTGTTGAGCTTACTCCTTGTAATTGTTTCAATCCTCTTCTTTTCAGAAATGAAAATAGTAATGAAAATTTGATTGCATATATAAATAAGGCCGAGGTAGAACTTATTTCTCGCCAAAATTAATTGAGGGCTCAAATGTTAGTCTTGATGAGTTTTTGTTGGGCTATCAGATGCGTTGTGATATTCATGAACTATCTGAAAGTGCCAGGATATATTCACTGCTTTTTGTCCGCGCTGCCGATTGGTAATGATTTACTTTTAGAACAATCTAAAGAAAAATTTCCACTAGTTACTTGTGCTCCTTTTGAGTCTGAAAGATCTGACACGAAGCTCATTTTTGTAGAGCTTTTTCTTCAGCATCTTAAAACAATTTCGCGCAAAAAATCTGTGATTTTGGTAATAAGAAAAGAAATGTTCGTGGGCTCAACCATTAAAGTGTTTCTTTCACGCAGAAAAACAGTTTGTCTGTAACATTGATGTTGCTGAATTTTTTAAATCCAAGTTGATATCTGTTGGGTTTGCTTGAATTCAAGTAAACAGTTGTTATCATTTTTCCGAGTCCATTTTAAAAATACGCTGTTACTTTCATCATGACAAGGATGGGTATTAAAAACCAAATATTGACGTTGTGCTTATTAATTTAACAGCGGAGATGGGAAGATTACTGCTCGCACATTCTTATTTTACTCATATGAGGACTTTTTTTAACTCTGCGTCTCAAGAGTGGGTCCTTGAGCTGATATTTACCGCCCTTTTTCTAATTTATTTCAATTTTGATTCAAAAATCATCTATTATTTTTGATTTATCAGCATTTTCTGATTGCCAACTTATGTATTACGCTAGAGATATGTTCAGAAGTTTCAGTTTTAGTAATAATTTTGTAATTTGCAACCAAAAAATTTAATCAGTTTTTTCTTGTTGATATTTGTCCCCATCTGTGGTTCTTTTTTTACCAGTACTTTATCACATTATCTAAACTCAAATTGGCGCTCAAAGAAATTGCAATGGAAATCATATAATGTTTTCAGTTGAGGATTTTGAGTTTTAAGAAATTAATATAAATTTTTCGCAAAATTTATATAAATTTATGATGTTCGTCTGTATTTAGCGTAGTTCTTTGTACTCATATGACATATTTTGAGCAATGAAAGATATAAAAGGCTATTTACGGAGTAGGAGATCTTACTTCATATATTCAGTTGATAGCTTATGGTTCTAATGACTTCTTTCTCCAAAAATATCATCTTCTTAATGTCTTCATAAGGAGTGACATGAGCAATTATCTGGCATTTTGAGATTGAGATTTGATGGTTGTTCTGAATTTTGAGTTAATTGTTTCCAAAAATTCATTTCATACAATTCGCAACCTTTTGAAAAACCTAAAACAAGATTTTTTGCAAAGGAGCAGTTGTTTTAATTAATAACGAAAGTTCCAGCGATACTGAAAATAGGGCTCCGCAGGAGTATTCGTCAATCTAAGAAGGTTGTGAAACGGAGAAGAAAAAATCAAGTTTTTTTGAAGTGTCGAACGAAAACGTGACGGAAACCGTTCTTTATGCGTATCCAACCCCAGTTATGTGTTAAACAGATTCTGTTGAGCTTACTCCTTGTAATTGTTTCAATCCTCTTCTTTGTTCAACACCTGGTCAATTTGAAAGTCCCGAACTTTTCAAAAATGAAAATAATAATGAAAATTTGATTGCAGATATAAATAAGGCCGAGGTAGAACTTATTTCTCGCCAAAATTAATTGAGGGCTCAAATATTAGTCTTGATGAGTTTTTGTTGGGCTATCAGAAACTGTGTTATTCATAAACTATCTGAAAGTGCCAGGATAGATTCACTGTTTTTTTGTCTGTGCTGCCGATTGGTAATGATTTACTTTTAAAACAACCTAAAGAAAAATTTCCACTAGTTACTTGTGCTCCCTTTAAGTCTGAAAGATCTGACACGAAGTTCATTTTTGTAGAGCTTTTTCTTCAGCATCTTAAAACAATTTCGCGCAAAAAATCTGTGATTTTGGTAATAAGAAAAGAAATGTTTGTGGGCTCAACCATTAAAGTGTTTCTTTCACGCAGAAAAACAGTTTGTCTGTAACCTTGATGTTGCTAAATTTTTTAAATCCAAGTTGATATCTGTTTGGTTTGCTTGGATTCAAGTAAACAGTTGTTATCACTTTTCCGAGTCCATTTTAAAAAAAACGCTGTTACTTTCATCATGACAAGGATGAGTATTCAAAACCAAATATTGACGTTGTGCTTATTAATTTAACAGCGGAGATGGGAAGATTACTGCTCTCACATTCTTATTTTACTCATATGAGGACTATTTTTAACTCTGCGTCTCAAGAGTGGGTCCTTGAGCTGATATTTACCGGCCTTTTTCTAATTTATTTCAATTTTGATTCATAAATTATCGATTATTTTTGATTTATCAGCATTTTCTGATTGCCAACTTATGTATTACGCTAGAGATATGTTCAGAAGTTTCATTTTTAGTAACAATTTTGTAATTTGCAACCAAAAAATTTAATCAATTTTTTCTTGTTGATATTTGTCCATATCTGTGGTTCTTTTTACCAGTTTTTTATCACATTATTTAAACTCAAATTGGCGCTCAAAGAAATTGCAATCGAAACCATATAATGTTTTCAGTTGAGGACTTTGAGTTTTAAAGAATTTATATAAACTTTTTGCAAAATCTATATAAATTTCTGATGTTCGTCTGTATTTAGCGTAGTTCTTTGTTCTCATATGACATATATTCAACAATGAAAGATATAAAGGGCTCTTTACGGAAAAGTACAGATCTTACTTCATATATTCAGTTGATAGCTTATGGTTCCAACGACTTCTTTCTTCAAAAATATCATCTACCTAATGTCTTCATAAGGAGTGACATGTGCAGTTATCTGGCATTTTGAGATTGAAAATTGATGGTTGTTCTAAATTTTGAATTAATTGTTTCCAAAAATTCACATTTTTTAAACTCCGCCAACTTTTGAAAAACCTAATACATGATTTTTTGAAAAGGAGCAGTTGTTTTAATGTAAAGTCCTATAAGGAAAGTTCCCGCGATAGTGAAAACGATGCTCCGCAGGAGTACTCGTCAATCTATGAAGGTTGTGAAACGGAGAAGAATAGATCAAGCTTTTTTGAAGTGTCGAACGAAATCGTGACGGAAACCGTTCCTTACGCGTATCCCTCCCCAGTTTTGTGTTAAACAGATTCTGTTGAGCTTACTCCTTGTAATTGTTTCAATCCTCTTCTTTGTTCAACACCTGGTCAATTTGAACGTCCCGAACTTTTCAAAAATGAAAATAGTAATGAAAATTTGATTGCAGATATAAATATGGCCGAGGTAGAACTTATTTCTCGCCAAAATTAATTGACGGCTCAAATGTTAGTCTTGATGAGTTTTTGGTGGGCTTTTGGATGCGTTGTGGTATGCATAAACTATTTGAAGGTGCCAGAATAGATTAACTGTTTTTTTCTTCTGCACTGCGGATTGATAATGATGTACTTTTAGAACAACCTAAAGAAAAATTTCCACATATTACTTGTGCTCCCTTTGAGTCTGAAAGATCTGACACGAAGCTCTTTTTTGTAGAGCCTTTTCTTCAGCTTCTTAAAATAATTTTGCGCAAAAAATCTGTGATTCTGGTAATAAGAAAAGAATTTTTCGTGGGCTCAACCATTAAAGTGTTTCTTTCACGCAGAAAAACAGTTTGTCTGTAACACTGATGGTGCTAATTTTTTTAAAATCCAAGTTGATATCTTTTTGGTTTGCTTGGGTTCAAGTAAACAGTTGCCATCACTTTTCCGAGCCGATTTTTGAAATACGGTGCTACTTTCATCATGACAAGGATGGGTATTCAAAACCAAATGTTGACGTTATGCTGATTAAATTAACATCGGAGATGGGAAGATAAGTAGAAAAATTGGTAGTTGTCCCTGATAGAGGACGAGTAGTGTTTCGTTTTTGTCTTAATGTTTGTGATATCCCTGCCATAACTGCTGTTAAGTGCACGAATCAATTGAATGGTTTTTTGTTTGTCCGCATTGTTTCATGTGTGTGATGCATCATCAAAAAAAGAACCACCTATCCATGTTCGTTAGAATTTAAATTAAAGCAAAATAAGAAAATTGAGGAACTGGCCATGATCTGAGAGCAAAAATGAATTTTTTTAGGTATTAGAAATTTCTAACCCGTATTTTCAAATTTCCGTTGGCCGCGCCTATTGATCCTGTGCATCAAGTTTTTTCTAGTATGTGCTAAAACTTTAACTAAAATTCTCTTTGACGCTATGAAGGGCGCAAAACTAGTTGAGCTCGTGAAGCTTTTCAACCAATGCTAATATCTTCTCGAGTTTCCGCATAGGTGTAAACGACTATCAGAAGCAAAATTCTGGAAAGTTTTTAATCTTAAATTGCGTATCTTCATAGTGGTCCTCTCCTTTACTCTTGCATTCTTCCCTCGCTAAAAAATCTTTTTCAAAAACTGGTCCTTATTGTCAAAATTTGTCCGTCTTCTGTACGAAATAAAAATGACTGATGAAAAGCTTGATCTGGCTGAGGAGCTACCAGATGATTTTTTTTAGTTTGTTCGTGTCTTTATATGGAAGTGCTTCTATGTCCTTCAATTGTAATTCTATGTGGCATCTTGTAGAGTAAGTTAGATGAGTCGGACCCTTGTGGCTATTCACAGCTTTCTCTTTCGAATCTGTGCTCATCATCAACCTGTATCCCTAACGTCTGGAACCGTGAAAATAGAGAACACATGTTGAAATTTTTGTGCCTCAAAAAATTGCACATCAAGTTAGCAAAAAAATCCCACAACCACAACCCCTTAAACAATGAAATCTTCTGCAAAATTATACATTCATTCCGAAATTAATTAAGGTTTTGCTGCGATAGTTCGGCACAATTTTGTGGGATTCAAAAACCACAGTGGTGTTATATTTGGGTCTACCTCGTACACTAAGCCTGGTAACAACTTTAGGAGATTCCATTGCGCAGTTACACGATGACTCTTTTGCTCAAACTGAATGTTTTGTTGGGAACTGAGAGGTTTTGCTCCAGTAAAAACATTCAAGTCTTCAAGAAATTTCTCCAAATGAAAAGAATCCATTTCATTTTTTTGAGCTATTGGGTTGAACAATCTTGAAAAAATAAGAGTCAGGAAATTATCATATGAATTTGTGCTTTTAATTAAAAAGAAAAATGCAAGTTTAGCGTGGTGAGAGAGGTGGTTAATCATAATTCGTTCCGCAACCTTAATTTCTGTTTTTTAAGGTATTGAGACTGAAACCCGGGTTGAAGGTTCTTTGGTTTCATCCAAGGATCATGTATGATTTCGTACTGTCCCTACTTGATTTCTTAGTACGATACTGGTTTGAACGTAAAAAAGAAATCATATATGATCCTTGTATGATTACCAAGAAATCATATATGATCCTAGTACGAATACCAAGAATCATACATCTATTTTTTAAAACTCTTTAACCACTAATGTTTTTTGTTCTTATTCGGTAGGGCATCGCCTATATGATACTCCGGCATCACACTGTGATCCACCAAAAGACCCTAACGTACAATATCAATGGCAAAGTTCGGCACAAAATAAAAGAGTAAGTCTAAAAAGATAACAAATTTTTTGACATACTCTGGAGCCAGTTTATATTTATAAATGCGCATCTATAAAAATTAATCAAGAAAAAAATGGATATCACGTCAGGTTTGTTTTTTGAATACGTTTAAACCACAAAGTTATTCTTTTAGGGCACAGAAAGAATCAAATGTGGATTGCAAATGCGATATAAAAAAATAATAAGTCCTCTGACTACATTATACGAGAATTTGAGGCTCCAGTCAATGTTTTATGTGTCAAATATGACCTTGTCTGATTTCCAAGAAATTTTTTCAACTTCGATGGAAAATCAAAATTGTACTGTTTTTTTTCTTTGAAATTTTTTGTATGATCCCGGTATGATTTCTAGGAAATCATATATGGTCCTTGTATGACTTCCAAGATTTCATTCAAATCATATATGACCTAGTATGATAACTAAGAATCATATATGACCTAATACGAAATCAAATAAAGTTGTATGATTGTTTGCCCGGGAATTTGACAGCAATTTAACGCCTCTGCTATGTTGAACAAAAACAAAAAATACCAAACATTATAGAAAATGAAAATAAGTGATATAATTATGATAAGTTTACTTAGGCATTAGAGAGCCATAGTAAAGGGTAAGAAATCTCCGGTTCATGTAAAACATGACTAGTTAGCATGCTTCTGAAAACGTGATGTTTTATAATTTAGCTTTGCGAGTGGACACTTTTTTAATTACACGCAGCAAAATGAGGTTAACTTTTTTTAGTTGTCCAAAAGATTCTCCGCATCGGTGACCCAAATCTGGACCGCATGCGCCAAAAACTGCAAACTGATAATGCCCATGCACAGTTTACCATTGAGTTTGAAGACTGAAGTGGCTTTCGAGCCTCCTTCTTAGGAGAAAAGCAGTTTAATAGACTTGTTAACAGCGGATTTTCTTTTTGTATACTACTTTGCGGCATTGATGATGTGCCTGATCATCCAAGGCGCAAATTTCCTATGCAAACGCCTCAGGTGACGGCGCGAAGACTCATTAAGTTCCACAATAGAGTTAAAAATTATTTTAAAAGCGTGCCGTCGTTGGTCTGATACAGCGTCAGCACTTGTCAAAGGATGATATCAGAGAGGCCAGTCAACCTCTCAAAAAGCTTTTAATGCGAATTAACGACAAAACTGTTCGGTCTAGATAAGTAAGACCTCGTGTAATTAGGACATCCTAATCACTTTCTGTTGGATGATCTTTCTCATTTGAATGAGCAAGGCGAAGAAAAATGTTAATTACCCAGGGGTAATTATCTTAATTAAACCCAGGTAAATGCATCCGCTCTAATGCACTTCAGCTAATCTTATCTACTTAATAAAATTCATCTGCAGAACTTTTACTTTCAAACTTTTCATTTACGCATAATTTTTTCGATTATCATTTTTTTTTAATTTTCGATTATTAATGAAGTTTTGTTTTCAATAATTTCAAATTATTGGAAGTTTTTCGCAAAAGCTTCTTAAAAGTTTTTTTGAAAATTTAATTTTTTTTTCAATTTTTTTTACCCCATGATGTGAAAGCATGCAGGAAACCGATTTTTTGGCATTTTTTTTGGTAGTTTCTGTTTTTTTTCTGGGTAGTTTCAGTTTCAAAAACCCGAAACCGTTAAAAAAATTGTATATAAAGTTGTTCTAATAATCGGTTGAAATTTATTAACACAGATTTCAATGAAAAATACTAAAACACAGAAAACCATCACTGAAAATTTGTTTTTTTTTCGTAGTTTCAGATTCTGAAACCTCAAACTAAAAATTTTTTTTGGGTCGAAAATTACAGTACAACTTTAGAGGGTACTTTTCGAAGTGAAGTTCAATGGTGGTAATTTCACGGTCAATTATAGATTATGGGTTTGGGTTTTTTGTAGTTTTAGTTTCTCAAACCTCAAACTACAAAATGATTTTATCGAGAATGGTATGCTATATCAACTCTCTATATGTTGTTTTTAAACAAAGCATTTGATAGTGACTTCTTTAACTCCTAGAAGTTACACTTTTTGGTTTTTTTCTGAAGTTTCAGCTTCTGAAACCTGAAACCTCAAATTATTTTTTTTTGGAATTGTTTGTTACAGTACATCTTTATAGCGTAATTTTTAACGCAGAATCCAATGGGCATAATTTAAAAGTCGTGAAAAGAGGACAAATTTGTATTTGTTTTAGATTCTGAAACTTGAAACCAAAAAAAGTTTTTGGTAAAAATACTCAATTCTTGTCAAAAAATAGCCAATAGTTGTCAAAGAATACCCAATTATTGCCAAAAAACCCAATTCTTGGCAAAAAATTCCAAATTTTTGAAAAACAAACATTCCATTTTTGTGAAAAATGTCCAACTATTGCCAACAGATCCCAGGTCTTGGTGAAAAACACCCAATTCGTGGCTCAAAATATCCAATTATTGTCAAAAACACCCAAATGTTACCCAAAAAATATCAAAGTGTTGCCAAAAAAAAACAATTCTACCTCAAGAATATCTGTTTCTAGTCATGAGTTACACAATTCATAGCAAAAATACCCATTTATTACCAAAATCTACAAAATTTTTGCCAAAAATCCCTAATTCCTGCGAAAAGGAACCCAGTTCTAGTAAAAATATCCCAATACTTGCCACACAGAGACACAAGTCTTGCCAAAAATACCCATTTTTACCACAAAATAGCAAAATCTTGTCAAAAATACCCCAATTGTAACCAAAATAACAAAATTTTATCAAATATTTATCTAAAATATATCAAAAATTAGACAATCTTGCAATCATCCGTTTTTCTCTAATTTCTTATCAACAATCCAATTATTTAGTGACCTTAAAACATCAACTTTTGAGATAATCTTTTGTAAAGACGAATCTTCTCAAGTGATCGATATAGGTTTAACGAGTACAAATTTGTCACGAAGATTTTGCTATTGTACAGAATTAATCGTTAAAAGTTCAATCATAGTAATTTAACAATTACGTCCTACTATCTTCTCAATTAACAACAAATACGTGATCATTTTTTGTAGGAGGGCCACTGACCTCTTTGGAACAAAATTTACTCCAGCTACGTCATATGATTGCTGCATTTAGGGATACCTATGTATTGTATGGCGTCACTGAACTCATGTGAACAAAAAAAATTCGTTACAACTTACGATATTATTCCTATTTTAAAAAAGCATGCACAGCTCACGTGCTTGAAGTCTTACTCGTAGTATTGTAATAATTACGTCACTATTGCGTCATAATGATGTCATTTTTTATTGTAGTGCACAAACAAAAATTCAACTCATTGCGCTTATTTTTGTTCTCTTCAACAACTTAGCTATAGTTAGACTTTTTCATTTTTTTTCGGAGACAATTTTAATCTCCTTTTCCTACAAACCTAAGTTTTCAGTTATCAACCTTTCAGTGGAGATTCTTCATCTCTAGGATATCTTCCTATTTCCCATTCCAGGTAAGTCACCCCTGTTATAGAATATGAAAACAGACCAAAAAAAAGAATAATGGGCTATTATAATCATCGTACTCATTCGCAAATAGCATATTATTTCTTCAGAGAGGAAGTTTTTTTCAGTATCTGTATTTTCAATTTATTTAGGAGTTCAACCGTCGTCACCTAAAAAGGGCTTGAATAATGAAAATCAAATCTGTGAAATTGAACGAAGTTCTTAAGGCCCACTTCTTCTTCCCCGATTTCAAGGATGATGTAGCAATTATAAAGGAGAGGAAGACGTGCTTCGGCTGGGTAGCTGAACCTCCATTCTCCTTTCCGAGGCAGCTTCTAGTCTTCATTATTGCAATGGAGAATTTTCCAGAAGTCTCTGTTCCATACAAACAGACAACTGTAGACTTCTACGAGAACCACATCGAAAACAAAACTTTACAAGTCTCAGACAACATGGAACTGAGCAGATCAGTCCGTGCACAATTTTGTGATTATGAGTTGTCCTATAGACCAATGTATGAAAATCAATTAGGATTTTTTGAGGAGGAGAGAGAACTTAAATTTCTCTGGTGTGTGTCTGACGAGTATGACAATTTGCAGGAGCAGAAACCTGATCGGGATTGTGACGAGTGGGAAAATGGGTCATTGACAGGGAGTATTATCGCAATTATAGAAGAAGAGAACGCACTTGATCCCAAGTTAGACAACAAAAAATCTGACCAGGCAGTCCCTTTTGCGTGTTTTTCTACAGACACTGGACAAGATGCATTGAAAGAAGTACAGGGAGCATCGAGTGTTGAAAATACTTCAATTAAGTCTGCCAGAACCATCCTTAGTACTGTACTCAATGATTATACAGATTACCAAGATCATATTTTATCTAATGAAGCAAGTGAAAAAATATCTGAAAAAACTTCCCTCAAATCTGAGCAACCAGCGTCTTGTACACAAAAGACTGTCAAGAGAAGGGCTCCTGCTGTCAATAACCCTGAAAGAGTGGGAAGTAAGAATTCAGATGGTGATGAAAACGAAGACAACATGTGTCCTCCATCGTGCAAATTGAGACGAGCTGCTGAGTTGTATAGTAACTAAATTAACAGGCTGAGAAGTTATTTCTTTGACTGATTATCTGTTTGTATTTCCGGTATAATTTCAGATCCAAAAACTATTATTTCCTGAGGTGACTAATTGACTGTTTAATTTGTAATATTCTCTTTTTACACTCAGAAAAAGCTGAATTTCATGTATGCTTTTGAATTGATACTTTGATAATATAATTTGTTTGAGTTTTACAAATGCATTTTCGAAATTAACTTTTATTTAAAGTTCAATTTTTAATTAAAATTTATGTCAAAAAATGCCTGTTTTTGTAATATCTGTTTTTTTTCTCAAAAATGGCGGTTAACGATGAAAAAGGCTTGTTTTCATAAAATATGTTTTCAAAAACGCGGGATTTTTTGGCTTCTGCAGTGAACTCCCGGCAGCTGATACTGGATCATGCAAAGCGATTACAGTGACAATTTCGAAGCAAACTCCAGCAGCAATTTTTTATAAAAATTGTTGTTTTTTACACACTGTTTTTAAACAGAAATGTAAATCTTGATGTTTTTTTTATTTTTTATTTTTCCTTTTTTTTCTGTTTTTTAATTTTTTAATGTAAAAATTTAAATTTAATTAATTTTGTTTTTGAAGAAAAAAAGTTTTACTAGAATAATTTTTCTTTCAAAAATGCCGTTTTTTACATAAGGTTTTTAACAAAAACTGCAACTTGTGCTGTTTTTAAATTTTTTATTTTTCCTTTTTTTTCTGTTTTTGAATTTTCTTATGTAAAATTTTAATTTTTTTTTCGAAAAATTTTGTTTTATTAAAAAAAATTTTCTTTCAAAAATGCCGTTTTTTACATAAGGTTTTTAACAAAAAATGCAACTTGTGTTGTTTTTTATTTTTCTTTTTTTCCTTTTTTCTGTTTTTTAATTTTTTTATGTGAAAATTTAAATTTAATTAATTTTGTTTTTGAAGAAAAAAAGTTTTACTAGAATAATTTTTCTTTCAAAAATGCCGGTTTTTACATAAGGTTTTTAACAAAAAATGCAACTTGTGCTGTTTTTTTTCCCCTTTTTTTCTGTTTTTGAATTTTTTATGTAAAATTTTAAATTTTTTTTTTGAAAAATTTTGTTTTTTTTTAAAAAAATTTCTTTCAAAAATGCCGTTTTTTACATAAGGTTTTTAACAAAAAAATTCAACTTGTGTTGTTTTTTATTTTTCTATTTTTTCTTTTTTCTGTTTTTCAATTTTTTAATGTAAAATATGAAATTTAATTAATTTCCATTTTGAAAAAAACAAGTTTTACTAGAATAATTTTTTTTCAAAATTGCCGTTTTTTACATAAGGTTTTAAACAAAATAAGCAACTTGTGTTGTTTTTTATTTTTCTATTTTTCCTTTTTTCTGTTTTTGAATTTTTTAATGTAAAATATGAAATTCAATTAATTTCCTTTTTGAAAAAACAAAATTTAATAGATTAATTTTCTTTTTTCAAAAATGTCGTTTTTTAAATAAGGTTTTTAACAAAAAATGCAACTTGTGTTGTTTTTGTTTTTCCTTTTTTCTGTTTTTGAATTTTTTAATGTAAAATTTTAATTTTAAACAATTTTTTTTGCAAAAACAAGTTTTACTGGAATAATTTTTCTCTCAAAAAAGCCGTTTTTTACATAAAGTTTATAACAAAAAATGCAACTTGTTGTTTTTTTATTTTTCTATTTTTCCTTTTTTCCTGCTTTCGAATTTTTTTATGTAAAATATGAAATACAATTAAATTCCTTTTTGAAAAAACAAGTTTTACTAGAATAAATTTTCTCTCAAAAAAGCCGTTTTTTTATAAGTTTTTAACAAAAAATGCAACTTGTGTTGTTTCTTGTTTTTCCTTTTTTCTGTTTTCGAATTTTTTAATGTAAAATTTTAATTTTAAATAATTTTTTTTGCAAAAACAAGTTTTACTAGAATAATTTTTCTCTCAAAAAAGCCGTTTTTTACATAAAGTTTTTAACAAAAAATGCAACTTGTTGTTTTTTTATTTTTCTATTTTTCCTTTTTTCCTGCTTTCGAATTTTTTTATGTAAAATATGAAATACAATTAAATTCCTTTTTGAAAAAACAAGTTTTACTAGAATAATTTTTCTCTCAAAAAAGCCGTTTTTTTATAAGTTTTTAACAAAAAATGCAACTTGTGTTGTTTCTTGTTTTTCCTTTTTTCTGTTTTCGAATTTTTTAATGTAAAATTTTAATTTTAAATAATTTTTTTTGCAAAAACAAGTTTTACTAGAATAATTTTTCTCTCAAAAAAGCCGTTTTTTACATAAGGTTTTTAACAAAAAAATGCAACTTATGTTGTTTTTTATTTTTCTATTTTTCCTGTTTTCTGTTTTTGAATTTTTCAATGTAAAATATGAAATACAATCAATTTCCTTTTTGAAAAAACAAGTTTTACTAGAATAATTTTTCTCTCAAAAAAGCCTTTTTTTATAAGGTTTTAACAAAAATTGCAACTTGTGTTGTTTCTTGTTTTTCCTTTTTTCTGTTTTCGAATTTTTTAATGTAAAATTTTAATTTTAAATAATTTTTTTTTGAAAAAACAAGTTTTACTAGAATAATTTTTCTCTCAAAAAAGCCGTTTTTTACATAAGGTTTTTAACAAAAAAATGCAACTTGTGTTGTTTTTTATTTTTCTATTTTTCCTGTTTTCTGTTTTTGAATTTTTCAATGTAAAATATGAAATACAATCAATTTCCTTTTTGAAAAACAAGTTTTACTAGAATAATTTTTCTCTCAAAAAAGCCGTCCGTTTGTTTTATAAGGTTTTAACAAAAAATGCAATTTGTGTTGTTTCTTGTTTTTCCTTTTTTCTGTTTTCGAAGTTTTTAACGTAAAATTTTAATTTTAAATATTTTTTTTTTGAAAAAACAAGTTTTACTAGAATAATTTTTCTTTCAAAAATGTCGTTTTTTACATAAAGTTTTTACCAAAAAATGCTATTTTTGTTTTTTATTTTTCTATTTTTTCAGTTTTTGAATTTTTTCTAAAAATTTTTTATTGACTTACTTTTTTTTTCTTAAAAAATGTTGTTTTCTAAAACTTTTTTTTCAAAAATGCCGTTTTTTACATTATTTATTTAACAAAAAATGTGACTTTTGTTGTTTTTTACTTTTCTGTTTTACCTTTTTTCAGTTTTTGAAATTTTTTTTTGTGAAATTTTTAATATAATTTTTTTTTTGAAAAATTATTGTTTCAGTAAAACAATTTTTTTCCAAATGTCGTTTTTCGCATAATATTTTCAATAAAAAATGTAAGTTTGATGTTTTTTCTTATTCTATTTTTCAATTTTTCAGCTCTTGATGTTTTTTTTGCAATTTCTTTAGCAAAACAGAAAATTGTAAAAATCAATGTATTACAGTTTTTTCAAAAATCAATTATTTAGTACAATTATTTATTAAAACTTCATACACGTATTAATAAAGTTTGCGGAAATCTATAACAAATCAAGTTTTTGATGACAAGCATATTTGTTTTAATTTTTCATTTTAAACAATTAAATTTTTATTGATATCATGTTCTTCTTGAGAAATTCCGATTTCTTCATCGTCTCATGATAAACATACTTCAGAGTAAACCCCGGGGTACCGGTGTCGCGTGGTGACAATTACTGGCGTCAGGGATTCCTAGCGTGCATCTCTGGATGTTGTTCGGAAATAAAAGATCATTGATCGCGGCTCTGCCGCGAGGCTTGCTCTGCGCGCCCAACGATCTTTTATTTCCGAAAAACATCCAGAGATGCACGCTAGGGATCCCTGACGCCAGTAATTGTCACCACGCGACACCGATACCCCGGGGTTTACTCTGACGTATGTTTATCATGAGACGATGAAGAAATCGGAATTTCTCAAGAAGAACATGATATCAATAAAAATGTAATTGTTTAAAATGAAAAATTAAAACAAATATGCTTGTCATCAAAACCTTGATTTGTTATAGATTTCTGCAAACATTATTAATAAGTGTATTAATTTGTATTAAATAATTGTACTAAATAAATGATTTTTGTAAAAATTGTAATACATTGATTTTTACAATTTTCTGCTTGCTAAAGAAATTGCAAAAAACATCAAGAGCTGAAAAATTGAAAAATAGAATAAAAAAACATCAAACTTACATTTTTTATTGAAAATATTATTCGAAAAACGACATTTGGAAAAAAAATTGTTTTACTAAAACAATATTTTTTCAAAAAAAAACTAAATTAAAAATTTTACAAAAAAAATTTCCAAAACTGAAAAAAGGTAAAACAGAAAAGTAAAAAAACAACAAAATTCACATTTTTTTGTTATATACATAATGTAAAAAACGGCATTTTTGAAAAAAAAATGTTTTATAAAACAACATTCTTTAAGAAAGAAAAATAATTCAATAAAAAATTTTTAAAAAAATTCAAAAACTGAAAAAATAGAAAAATAAAAAACAAAAATAGCCTTTTTTGGTAAAAACTTTATGTAAAAAACGACATTTTTGAAAGAAAAATTATTCTAGTAAAACTTGTTTGTTCAAAAAAAATTAAATTTTACATAAAAAAATTCGAAAGCAGAAAAAAAGGAAAAATAGAAAAATAAAAAAACACAAGTTGCATTTTTTGTTAAAAACCTTATGTAAAAAACGGCTTTTTTGAGAGAAAAATTATTCTATTAAAACTTGTTTTTTCAAAAAAAATATTATTCAAAATTAAAATTTTACAGTAAAAAATTCAAAAACAGAAAAAAGGAACAACAAAAAACAACACAAGTTGCATTTTTTGTTAAAAACCTTATAAAAAAACGGCTTTTTTAGAGAAAAATTATTCTAGTAAAACTTGTTTTTTCAAAATGGAAATTAATGAAACTTCATATTTTACATTAAAAAATTGAAAAACAGAAAAAAGGAAAAATAGAAAAATAAAAAACAACACAAGTTGCATTTTTTGTTAAAAATCTTATGTAAAAAACGGCATTTTTGAGAGAAAAATTATTCTATTAAAACTTGTTTTTTCAAAAAAAGAATTTTTAAAATTAAAATTTTACATTAAAAAATTCAAAAACAGAAAAAAGGAAAAACAAAAAACAACACAAGTTGCATTTTTTGTTAAAAACCTTATAAAAAACGGCTTTTTTGAGAGAAAAATTATTCTAGTAAAACTTGTTTTTTCAAAATGGAATTTAATTAAATGTCATATTTTACATTAAAAAATTGAAAAACAGAAAAAAGGAAAAATAGAAAAATAAAAAACAACACAAGTTGCATTTTTTGCTAAAAATCTTATGTAAAAAACGGCATTTTTGAAAAAAAAATTATTCTAGTAAAACTTGATTGTTCAAAAAAAATTAAATTTTACTTAAAAAAATTCGAAAGCAGAAAAAAAAGGAAAAATAGAAAAATAAAAAACAAAAATAGCCTTTTTTGGTAAAAACTTTATGTAAAAAACGACATTTTTGAAAGAAAAATTATTCTAGTAAAACTTGTTTGTTCAAAAAAAATTAAATTTTACATAAAAAAATTCGAAAGCAGAAAAAAAAGGAAAAATAGAAAAATAAAAAAACACAAGTTGCATTTTTTGTTAAAAACCTTATGTAAAAAACGGCTTTTTTGAGAGAAAAATTATTCTATTAAAACTTGTTTTTTCAAAAAAAATATTATTTAAAATTAAAATTTTACAGTAAAAAATTCAAAAACAGAAAAAAGGAACAACAAAAAACAACACAAGTTGCATTTTTTGTTAAAAACCTTATAAAAAAACGGCTTTTTTAGAGAAAAATTATTCTAGTAAAACTTGTTTTTTCAAAATGGAAATTAATGAAACTTCATATTTTACATTAAAAAATTGAAAAACAGAAAAAAGGAAAAATAGAAAAATAAAAAACAACACAAGTTGCATTTTTTGTTAAAAATCTTATGTAAAAAACGGCATTTTTGAGAGAAAAATTATTCTATTAAAACTTGTTTTTTCAAAAAAAGAATTTTTAAAATTAAAATTTTACATTAAAAAATTCAAAAACAGAAAAAAGGAAAAACAAAAAACAACACAAGTTGCATTTTTTGTTAAAAACCTTATAAAAAACGGCTTTTTTGAGAGAAAAATTATTCTAGTAAAACTTGTTTTTTCAAAATGGAATTTAATTAAATGTCATATTTTACATTAAAAAATTGAAAAACAGAAAAAAGGAAAAATAGAAAAATAAAAAACAACACAAGTTGCATTTTTTGCTAAAAATCTTATGTAAAAAACGGCATTTTTGAAAAAAAAATTATTCTAGTAAAACTTGATTGTTCAAAAAAAATTAAATTTTACTTAAAAAAATTCGAAAGCAGAAAAAAAAGGAAAAATAGAAAAATAAAAAAACAACACAAGTTGCATTTTTTGTTAAAAACCTTATGTAAAAAACGGCTTTTTTGAGAGAAAACTTATTCTAGTGAAACTTGTTTTTTCAAAAAATTATTTAAAAATAAAATTTTACATTAAAAAATTCAAAAACAGAAAAAGGAAAAACAAAGAACAACACAAGTTGCATTTTTTGTTAAAAACCTTATGTAAAAAACGACATTTTTGAAAAAAAAATTATTCTAGTAAAACTTGTTTGTTCAAAAAAAATTAAATTTTACATAAAAAAATTCGAAAGCAGAAAAAAAGGAAAAATAGAAAAATAAAAAAACAACACAAGTTGCATTTTTTGTTAAAAACCTTATAAAAAACGGCTTTTTTGAGAGAAAAATTATTCTAGTAAAACTTGTTTTTTCAAAATGGAATTTAATTAAATGTCATATTTTACATTAAAAAATTGAAAAACAGAAAAAAGGAAAAATAGAAAAATAAAAAACAACACAAGTTGCATTTTTTGCTAAAAATCTTATGTAAAAAACGGCATTTTTGAAAAAAAAATTATTCTAGTAAAACTTGATTGTTCAAAAAAAATTAAATTTTACTTAAAAAAATTCGAAAGCAGAAAAAAAAGGAAAAATAGAAAAATAAAAAAACAACACAAGTTGCATTTTTTGTTAAAAACCTTATGTAAAAAACGGCTTTTTTGAGAGAAAACTTATTCTAGTGAAACTTGTTTTTTCAAAAAATTATTTAAAAATAAAATTTTACATTAAAAAATTCAAAAACAGAAAAAGGAAAAACAAAGAACAACACAAGTTGCATTTTTTGTTAAAAACCTTATGTAAAAAACGACATTTTTGAAAAAAAAATTATTCTAGTAAAACTTGTTTTTTCAAAAAGGAAATTAATTGAATTTCATATTTTACATTAAAAAATTCAAAAACAGAAAAAAAGGAAAAATAGAAAAATAAAAAACAACACAAGTTGCATATTTTGTTTAAAACCTTATGTAAAAAACGGCATTTTTGAAAAAAAAATTATTCTAGTAAAACTTGTTTTTTCAAAATGGAAATTAATTAAATTTCATATTTTACATTAAAAAATTGAAAAACAGAAAAAAGGAAAAATGGAAAAATAAAAAACAACACAAGTTGCATTTTTTTGTTAAAAGCCTTAAGTAAAAAACGACATTTTTGAAAGAAATTTTTTTTAATAAAACAAAATTTTTCGAAAAAAAAATTTAAAATTTTACTTAAAAAAATTCAAAAACAGAAAAAAAGGAAAAATAAAAAAATAAAAAACAGCACAAGTTGCATTTTTTGTTAAAAACCTTATGTAAAAAACGGCAGTTTTGAAAGAAAAATTATTCTAGTAAAACTTGTCTGTTCAAAAAAAATTAAATTTTACATAAAAAAATTCAAAAACAGAAAAAAGGAACAACAAAAAACAACACACGTTGCATTTTTTGTTAAAAACCTTATAAAAAAACGGCTTTTTTGAGAGAAAAATTATTCTAGTAAAACTTGTTTTTTCAAAATGGAAATTAATGAAATTTCATATTTTACATTAAAAAATTGAAAAACAGAAAAAAGGAAAAATAGAAAAATAAAAAACAACACAAGTTGCATTTTTTGTTAAAAACCTTATGTAAAAAACGGCTTTTTTGAGAGAAAAATTATTCTATTAAAACTTGTTTTTTCAAAAAAAAAATTATTTAAAATTAAAATTTTACATTAAAAAATTCAAAAACAGAAAAAAGGAACAACAAAAAACAACACACGTTGCATTTTTTGTTAAAAACCTTATAAAAAAACGGCTTTTTTGAGAGAAGAATTATTCTAGTAAAACTTGTTTTTTCAAAATGGAAATTAATTAAATGTCATATTTTACATTAAAAAATTGAAAAACAGAAAAAAGGAAAAATAGAAAAATAAAAAACAACAAAAGTTGCATTTTTTGCTAAAAATCTTATGTAAAAAACGGCATTTTTGAAAAAAAAATTATTCTAGTAAAACTTGATTGTTCAAAAAAAATTAAATTTTACTTAAAAAAATTCGAAAGCAGAAAAAAAGGAAAAATAGAAAAATAAAAAAACAACACAAGTTGCATTTTTTGTTAAAAACCTTATGTAAAAAACGGCTTTTTTGAGAGAAAAATTATTCTAGTAAAACTTGTTTTTTCAAAAAAAAATTATTTAAAATTAAAATTTTACATTAAAAAATTCAAAAACAGAAAAAGGAAAAACAAAGAACAACACATGTTGCATTTTTTGTTAAAAACCTTATGTAACAAACGACATTTTTGAAAAAAAAATTATTCTAGTAAAACTTGTTTTTTCAAAAAGGAAATTAATTGAATTTCATATTTTACATTAAAAAATTCAAAAACAGAAAAAAAGGAAAAATAGAAAAATAAAAAACAACACAAGTTGCATACTTTGTTAAAAACCTTATGTAAAAAACGGTATTTTTGAAAAAAAAATTATTCTAGTAAAACTTGTTTTTTCAAACTGGAAATTAAATAAATTTCATATTTTACATTAAAAAATTGAAAAACAGAAAAAAGGAAAAATAGAAAAATAAAAAACAACACAAGTTGCATTTTTTGTTAAAAACCTTATGTAAAAAACGGCACTTTTGAAAGAAAAATTATTCTAGTAAAACTTGTTTGTTCAAAAAAAAATTATTTAAAATTAAAATTTTACATTAAAAAATTCAAAAACAGAAAAAGGAAAAACCAAGAACAACACAAGTTGAATTTTTTGTTAAAAACCTTATGTAACAAACGACATTTCTGAAAAAAAAATTATTCTAGTAAAACTTGTTTTTTCAAAAAGGAAATTAATTGAATTTCATATTTTACATTAAAAAATTCAAAAACAGAAAAAAAAGGAAAAATAGAAAAATAAAAAACAACACAAGTTGCATTTTTTGTTAAAAACCTTATAGAAAAACGGCTTTTTTGAGAGAAAAATTATTCTAGTAAAACTTGTTTTTTCAAAATGGAAATTACTGAAATTTCATATTTTACATTAAAAAATTGAAAAACAGAAAGAAGGAAAAATAGAAAAATAAAAAAACAACACAAGTTGCATTTTTTGTTAAAAATCTTATGTAAAAAACGGCATTTTTGAGAGGAAAATTATTCTATTGAAACTTGTTTGTTCAAAAAAAAATTATTTAAAATTAAAATTTTACATTAAAAAATTCAAAAACAGAAAAAGGAAAAACCAAGAACAACACAAGTTGCATTTTTTGTTAAAAACCTTATGTAAAAAACGGCACTTTTGAAAGAAAAATTATTCTAGTAAAACTTGTTTGTTCAAAAAAAAATTATTTAAAATTAAAATTTTACATTAAAAAATTCAAAAACAGAAAAAGGAAAAACCAAGAACAACACAAGTTGAATTTTTTGTTAAAAACCTTATGTAACAAACGACATTTCTGAAAAAAAAATTATTCTAGTAAAACTTGTTTTTTCAAAATGAAAATTAATTAAATTTCATATTTTACATTAAAAAATTGAAAAACAGAAAAAAGGAAAAATAGAAAAATAAAAAACAACACAAGTTGCATTTTTTGTTAAAAACCTTATAAAAAAACGGCTTTTTTGAGAGAAAAATTATTCTAGTAAAACTTGTTTTTTCAAAATGGAAATTACTGAAATTTCATATTTTACATTAAAAAATTGAAAAACAGAAAGAAGGAAAAATAGAAAAATAAAAAAACAACACAAGTTGCATTTTTTGTTAAAAATCTTATGTAAAAAACGGCATTTTTGAGAGGAAAATTATTCTATTGAAACTTGTTTTTTCAAAAAAAAAATTTTCAAAATTAAAATTTTACATTAAAAAATTCAAAAACAGAAAAAAGGAAAAACAAAAAACACCACAAGTTGCATTTTTTGTTAAAAACCTTATAAAAAAACGGCTTTTTTGAGAGAAAAATTATTCTAGTAAAACTTGTTTTTTCAAAATGGAAATTAATTAAATGTCATATTTTACATTAAAAAATTGAAAAACAGAAAAAAGGAAAAATAGAAAAATAAAAAACAACACAAGTTGCATTTTTTGCTAAAAATCTTATGTAAAAAACGGCATTTTTGAGAGAAAAATTATTCTAGTAAAACTTGTTTTTTCAAATAAAAATTATTTAAAATTAAAATTTTACATTAAAAAATTCAAAAACAGAAAAAGGAAAAACCAAGAACAACACAAGTTGCATTTTTTGTTAAAACCTTATGTAACAAACGACATTTTTGAAAAAAAATTATTCTAGTAAAACTTGTTTTTTCAAAAAGGAAATTAATTGAATTTCATATTTTACATTAAAAAATTCAGAAACAGAAAAAAAAGGAAAAATAGAAAAATAAAAAACAACACAAGTTGCATATTTTGTTTAAAACCTTATGTAAAAAACGGCATTTTTGAAAAAAAAAATTATTCTAGTAAAACTTGTTTTTTCAAAATGAAAATTAATTAAATTTCATATTTTACATTAAAAAATTGAAAAACAGAAAAAAGGAAAAATAGAAAAATAAAAAACAACACAAGTTGAATTTTTTTGTTAAAAACCTTATGTAAAAAACGGCTTTTTTTAGAGAAAAATTATTCTAGTGAAACTTGTTTTTTCAAAAAAAATTATTTAAAATTAAAATTTTACATTAAAAAATTCAAAAACAGAAAAAGGAAAAACCAAGAACAACACAAGTTGAATTTTTTGTTAAAAACCTTATGTAACAAACGACATTTCTGAAAAAAAAATTATTCTAGTAAAACTTGTTTTTTCAAAAAGGAAATTAATTGAATTTCATATTTTACATTAAAAAATTCAAAAACAGAAAAAAAAGGAAAAATAGAAAAATAAAAAACAACACAAGTTGCATATTTTGTTTAAAACTTTATGTGAAAAACGGCATTTTTGAAAAAAAAAATTTTTCTAGTAAAACTTGTTTTTTCAAAATGGAAATTAATTAAATTTCATATTTTACATTAAAAAATTGAAAAACAGAAAAAAGGAAAAATAGAAAAATAAAAAACAACACAAGTTGCATTTTTTGTTAAAAACCTTATGTAAAAAACGGCATTTTTGAAAAAATTTTTTTTTTATAAAACAAAATTTTTCGAAAAAAAAAATTTAAAATTTTACATAAAAAAATTCAAAAAACAGAAAAAAAGGAAAAATAAAAAAATAAAAAACAGCACAAGTTGCATTTTTTGTTAAACACCTTATGTGAAAAACGGCAGTTTTGAAAGAAAAATTATTCTAGAAAAACTTTTTTTCTTCAAAAACAAAAATTAATTAATTTTAAATTTTTACATAAAAAAATTAACAAAACAGAAAAAAAAGGAAAAATAAAAAACAAAAAAACATCAAGATTTACATTTTTGTTTAAAAACAGTGTGTAAAACACAACAATTTTTAAAAAAAAAATGCTGCTGGAGTTTGCTTCAAAATTGTCACTGTAGTCGCCTAGCATCATCCAGTATCAACTGCCGGGAGTTCATTGCGGAAGCCAAAAAAAACCCCGTTTTTGAAAAAACATTTTATGAAAACAAGCCTTTTTCGTCGTTAACCGCCATTTTTGAGAAAAAAAACATATATTACAAAAACAGGCATTTTTTGACCTAAATTTTAATTCAAAATTGAACTTTAAATAAAAGTTAATTTCGAAAATGCATTTGTAAAACTCAAATAAATTATATTATCAAAGTATCAATTCAAAAGCACACATGAAATTCAGATTTTTCTGAGTGGAAAAAGAGAATATTACATATTAAACAGTCAATTAGTCAGCTCAGGAAATAATAGTTTTTGGATCTGAAATTATACCGGAAATACAAACAGATAATCAGTCAAAGAAATAACTTCTCAGCCTGTTATTTTAGTTACTTTACAACTCAGCAGCTCGTCTCAATTTGCACGATGCAGGACACATGTTGTCTTCGTTTTCATCACCATCTGAACTTTTTACTTACCACTTTTTCAGGGTTATTGACAGCAGAAGCCCTTCTCTTGACAGTCTTTTGTGTACAAGACGCTGGTTGCTCAGATTTGAGGGAAGTTTTTTCAGATATTTTTTCACTTGCTTCATTAGATAAAATATGATCTTGGTAATCTGTATAATCATTGAGTACAGTACTAAGGATGGTTCTGGCAGACTTGATTGAAGTATTTTCAACACTCGATGCTCCCTGTACTTCTTTCAATGCATCTTGTCCAGTGTCTGTAAAAAAACACGCAAAAGGGACTGCCTGGTCAGATTTTTTGTTGTCTAACTTGGGATCAAGTGCGTTCTCTTCTTCTATAATTGCGATAATACACCCTGTCAATGACCCACTTTCCCACTCGTCACAATCTTGATCAGGTTTCTGCTCCTGCAAATTGCCATACTTGTCAGACACACACCAGAGAAATTTAAGTTCTCTCTCCTCCTCAAAAAATCCTAATTGATTTTCATACATTGGTCTATAGGACAACTCATAATCACAAAATTGTGCACAGACTGATCTGCTCAGTTCCATGTTGTCTGAGACTTGTAAAGTTTTGTTTTCGGTGTGGTTCTCGTAGAAGTCTACAGTTGTCTGTTTGTATGGAACAGAGACTTCTGGCAAATTCTCCATTGCAATAATGAAGACTAGAAGCTGCCTCGGAATGGAGAATGGAGGTTCAGCTATCCAGCCGAAGCACGTATTCCTCTCCTTTATAATTGCTACATCATCATTGAAATCGGGGAAGAAGAAGTGGGCCTTAAGAATTTCGTTCAATTTCACAGATTTGATATTCATTATTCCAGCCTTTTTTAGGTGACAACGGTTGAACTCCTAAATAAATTGAAAATACAGATATTGAAAAAAACTTCCTCTCTGAAGAAATAATATGCTATTTGCGAATGAGTACGATGATTATAATAGCCCATTAATCTTTTTTTTTGGTCTAATTTCATATTCTATAACGGAGGTGACTTACCTGGAAGGGGAAAGAGGAAGATATCCTAGAGATGAAGAATCTCCACTGAAAGGTTTATAACTGAAAACTTAGGTTTGTAGGAAAAGGAGATAATAATTGTCTCCGAAAAAAAATGAAAAAGTCTAACTATAGCTAAGTTGTTGAAAAGAACAAAAATAAGCGCAATGAGTTGAATTTTTGTTTGCGCACTACAATAAAAAATGACATCATTATGAAGCAATAGTGACGTAATTATTACAATACCATGAGTAAGACTTCAAGCACGTGAGCTGTGCATGCTTTGATAAAATAGGAATAATATCGTAGGTAGTAACGATTATTTTTAGTTCACATGAGTTCAGTGACCCCACACAATAAATAGGTATCCCTAATTGCAGCAATCATATGACGTAGCTGGAGTAAATTTTGTTCTAAAGAGGTCAGTGGCCCTCTCACAAAAAATGATCACATAATTGTTCTCAATTGAGAAGATAGTATGCCGTAATTGTTAAATTAATATGATTGAATTTTTAACGATTAATTCTGTACAAAATCAAAAAATTTGTGGCAAATTTGTGCTCATTAAACCTATATCGATCACCTGAGAAGATTCGTCTTTACAAAAGATTATCTCAAAAGTTGATGTTTTAAGGTCACTAAATAATTGGATTGTTGATAAGAAATTAGAGAAAAACGGATGATTGCAAGATTGTCTAATTTTTGATATATTTTAGATAAATATTTGATAAAATTTTGTTATTTTGGTTACAATTGGGGTATTTTTGACAAGATTTTGCTATTTTGTGGTAAAAATGGGTATTTTTGGCAAGACTTGTGTCTCTGTGTGGCAAGTATTGGGATATTTTTACTAGAACTGGGTTCCTTTTCGCAGGAATTAGGGATTTTTGGCAAAAATTTTGTAGATTTTGGTAATAAATGGGTATTTTTGCTATGAATTGTGTAACTCATGACTAGAAACAGATATTCTTGAGGTAGAATTGTTTTTTTTTGGCAACAGTTTGATATTTTTTGGGAAACATTTGGTTGTTTTTGACAATAATTGGATATTTTGAGCCACGAATTGGGTGTTTTTCACCAAGACCTGGGATCTGTTGGCAATAGTTGGGCAGTTTTCACAATAAGGGAGTGTTTGTTTTTCAAGAATTTGGAATTTTTTGCCACCAATTGGGTTTTTTGGCAATAATTGGGTACTTTTTGGCAATAATTGGGTATTTTTTGACAACGATTGGCTATTTTTGAACAAGAATTGAGTATTTTTTACCAAAAACTTATTTTGGTTTCAAGTTTCAGAATCTAAAACAAATACAAATTTGTCCTCTTTTCTTGACTTTTAATTTATGCCCATTGGATTCTGCGTTAAAAATTACGCTATAAAGATGTTTTGTAACAAACAATTCCAAAAAGAATATTTTGAGGTGTCAGGTTTCAGAAGCTGAAACTTCAGAAAAAAACCAAAAAGTGTAACTTCTAGGAGTTAAAGAAGTCACTATCAAATGCTTTGTTTAAAAACAACATATAGAGAGTTGATATAGCATACCATTCTCGATAAAATCATTTTGTAGTTTGAAGTTTGAGAAACTAAAACTACAAAAAACCCAAACCCATAATCTATAATTGACCGTGAAATTACCACCATTGAACTTCACTTCGAAAAGTACCCTCTAAATTTGTACTGTAGTATACATTTTCGACCAAAAAAATTTTTTTAGTTTGAGGTTTCAGAATCTGAAACTACGAACAGAATCTGAAACTAGAACAACTTTATATTTAATTTTTTTAACGGTTTCGGGTTTTTGAAACTGAAACTACCGAGAAAAAAAACAGAAACTACCAAAAAAAAATGCCAAAAAAATCGGTTTCTTGCATGCTTTCACATCATGGGGTAAAAAAAATTGAAAAAAAATTAAATTTTCAAAAAAACTTTTAAGAAGCTTTTGCGAAAAACTTTTAATAATTTGAAATTATTGAGAACAAAACTTCATTAATAATCGAAAATTAAAAAAAAATTGATAATCGAAAAAGTTATGCGTAAATGAAAAGTTTGAAAGTAAAAGTTCTGCAGATGAATTTTATTAAGTAGATAAGATTAGCTGAAGTGCGCTAGAGCGGATGCATTTCCCTGGGGTAATTAAGATAACTACCCCTGGGTAATTACGATAAGATGACAGGTCTATTGTTCTCACTCTCTTTTTTAGGTACGTCTTTGGAAAACTGATGAAAATAGGCTATAGGTAATCTTTATACATAGGTACGTCCTTTTACCCCCCCCCCCCCCAGGTCTGCTCAGGATTTACTACTTTCCCCTCCCAGGTATTAAGGTGTGCTGAGTTATTGTTGATCAAAGATTCGTTGCTTATACCAACCTCGTCTATGATTTTGAAACAAAAGCAAAACTTCATGGGAAACATTTCAATTGGTTGCAGTTGTCTAAGTTTCTAAACGCCAATTGGCCAAAAAATGCAATTGATTTATATATTGTACAAAGGTCATTTAAAAATTTAATAATTTGAAACATAGGTATTGAAATTTTTAGTTGCAACCGATTGAAAGCTATTAACAAACCACCGTAGATTGATTTAGTGAATGGAGGGAATTTTTCAATGTTATTGATGATCACTCTTGATGTTTAAACGCTATTTAATTTTCGTGCGACAGCTTTTTTGCGTCAGTTTTAGTAGCTGCTAACTGTATGTCTTTTGACTACTTCAAATAACAACCCTAGTCTTGCTCTGTCTTTCAGTTTGCTGCTTAGTTGTCATTCTTAAGACATAAATCAGATAAAATTTTTGCCTTAACTCCTGATTGAGTTCCTGATTTAGTTTAGTCGACAAGGACAGAAGATTGAATGACTTTACTTTAATCCTAAACAAACAGAATTTACAATAATTTATTGCGATTTTGGACATAATTTCTTCACTCGTCATTTGTGTGGAGTTTAATAGTTAGAATTGAGCTTGGTCTTACAATTGTTGGCGCTGCTGTAGTACGTCTTGGTATGTCTTAATTTCTTTGTATTTTTTTGTGTTTGGCGCTACTGTTGCACGCCCTATTTTTTTGTTTGGCGCTAATCTTGTACGCCTGGATTTTTTGTTTGGTTCTACTCTTTTGAGCTTTGAATTTGTTGTTTGCTGCTACATTTGTACGCAATGATAATACAAGTTGAGGATATACGCGTGTCTTTTTGTGTTTTTTGGTCATTTTGAGTTTGGTGCTTCTGTTGCACGTCTTGATTTTTTGTTTGGTGCTACTGTCGTACGCTTTGATTGTTTAGTTTGTCTTGTCCTATGTCTAGTGCTCAGTAAATTTCTCTGTTTCTGTCTTGTTTTCTCGTTTGAGGCCACGCCTTGGTTTTTTGAAGTCTTGTATGGCGCCGCTGTTGCGCGTCTTGATTAGTAGTGAAGGAATAAGACAAACCGAGCAAAAAAATTGGAATCTGATGTGGTGCGCAATTTGTGAGCGAGTAACAACAATATAGGATCAAGCATGAAGCCTCAGAAAAATGAACAAATTAGAGGTCAATTTTTCTGCTTTCCTAAAAAACTCGCTATTGTTACAATTCAACGTCTTATGCAGCTTGAAAGTTAGCTTCATTTATTCTGGTTTTGAACTTGAAATTGATTGGACATCGAAGAAGTTTTTTTAATCATTGTTCGGCGCTATTGCTCTACGCCTTGATTTTTTTGTTGGCGCTGCTGTCGTACGCTTTTTTTTGTCGCGTTTTTTGTTCAATGTCTTATTTTCAGTAAAACTACTCATGTCCTAAATATTGGTAGAGGGCACTTTGTTCAAATCAAACTAGAGAACACGATAATACAAGAATTTCAAAATATAAAATCATAATGTATTTCAGATTTCCTATTAATATTTACCGGGAGTTTGAGACATTACTCTCTTCTTAAGGTGTTGCTTCATCCTTGGCGGCTACAGTAATACAGCTCTACACAAACGTCGCGGTTGCTCTACAACTGCCTCAAGAAAATTAGAAGCAGACAGTGGGATGAAATTGGTTAGAAAATGAAGAGGTTTTTTTTTAATTTTTCCCATCCTTTTTGGGCGCTATTGTCGCACTTCTTGATTACGTTGTATTTCTGGCTCAATGTCTCATTCTCAGAAAATGGTGCAGAGAATTTCGTTCTAATCAAATTAGACAAAAGGATAAATCACGCATTTCAAGAAAAAGTCTTAATGTAACGGAGAAGTGATATTACTATCTAACAGGAGAATGTTTTAAGACATTTCTCTATTTCTATAGTATTACTTCACCAATGGCGACAGAGTTTCAACCAACACGAACAGAAAAACTGAATTTCACGAATCTACACAAACGTCTTGACTGCTCTAAAACTGCATCAGCAAAGACAGAAGCAAGCAGTGGGAAAAATTGATTGGACAATGAAGAGGTCTTCATTTTTTCATCTTTGTCGGGCGCTACTGTTGTATGCCTTCACTTTTTGTGTGCCGTTACTGTCGTACAATTTGATTTTGTCGCTTTTCCTGTTCAATGTCTCATTTTCAGTAAATTAGCTCATGTCCTAAATATTGGTGCAGGGAATTTTGTTCTAGTCAAAGTAGACAACAGGATAATTCATGCCCTTCAAAACATGAAGTCGTAATGTAATACAGATGTTCTATTTCTATCTAACAGGAACAGGTTTTGAGTCATTTTTCTATTAAAATAGTGATAATTAACCAATGGCGACAGATTTAATGAACAAGGGAAACAAATTGATATATGTTCAGATTTCTTACAAATTTTCAGTGTTTATTTCATAAAGTTATCAATCAATCTCAGCTTCATTCAAATTAGCTGTTGAAGCGCTTGCTTTGACTAAGGTCTTTTTTGGGATTTAAATAAGTGCTCGCTTTGACTTAACGCGCTTTTTTGTCATGTAAGATCTGATAGGATCCTTATAAGACCTTGTAAGATTAATATTCGTCTGCGCTATGACTTACAGGAAACTTTTAAATTGTAAGTTTTGTTAATATTCTTATAAGGTTGTATAAGATTTAATTTCGCTGTCGCCATGAATCATATGGAAATTTTATCGTGAAAGAGCTGATAAGATAGTTATAACATCTTGTAAGATTAAAATTTGTCCGCGCAATGACTCATAAGAAACTTTTAACACGTAAGATCTGATAAGATACTCATAAAATCTTACACGATAGACATTTTTTGTCAGGCAGAATTCATATCGTTTAAGATCTTATAAGGCAGAGTTTTCATCGTTTAAGATCTAACAAATGTGTACTTTTGTCGTGTAAGATCTGATGGGATGTTAAAAAGAATTTTTGTGCAAGACCTCATAAACTGTCTAACAAAGTCCTAGTCAGGCGAAACATAATCTCAAAAGTACTTATAAGACAATTTATTAAGAAAATCGTAAGATCTTACACATAAACTCATATGTCTTGGGTGCGGATTTAAAACGTGTGGAGCCAAATTAAGCTAAGCAGAATATCTGTCCAGCCACACGGCGGGAGATCCGAACCAAAATCTCATTACGACAATATTTTGACTGCAACTAAATTACCAAACATCATTAAAATTCTCCTTACACGCTCTCGTTAAAGAAAATTGACGGCAATTGTTGAAGACAATTTTAGAAAAAAGCTTCGGTAGCTGCCACCAATACGAAATGGAACATTCGCGAACACTAATCATATCATGCTTGTTAAACCATTGGCAACGGGAGCTTTAAACGTTTCGTTGGCCACTAAGCAAGATAAAAAACTCTAACATCTTCTGAAGTGAAGCCAATCAGAGAGCTCGTTCTAAATTCTGTAATCAAGCCAAGTGAACACTTGGAGCGTTTTTTTGACAGCCATAGGCAGACTACAGAAACGTAGGACAAAAATTCCACGAGACAGCATTGTTAAAAGAACAATGAACTTACACCAACAGAATAAAAGATAATTACAAAAAACATTTAACTATGATTATAAGTACTCATTAGTACACAGATCAACGCTTAAATCTCTCATACGGTTCTCATAAAGAGCTTCAACAGATAGGGCAATGGCCATTGTGAACCATTTACTGAGAAACGTGACAAAACGAGAACAGAGCAAGGATGAAGCAAAACATAACATAAAAAAATAAAAGCAATAAGCCTGTGGAGTGCCTAAGGTAATCAGCTAGTGATATTTTTGGGTATATAAACGGTCAGATAAACAGCTGTCCAATTAAAAGACAACTTTCGTGATAACCGTACGCTAAACCGGCTATTTTGGACGTTTTTTGGACCTATTTTGGACGTTTTTTCGGCCATTTCTGACGTTTTTTTTCGGCTATTTTTGACGTTTTTGGGACCTATTCTGGACGTTTCTTCGGCCATTTCTGACGTTTCTTTCGGCTATTTTTGACATTTTTGGGACCTATTTTGGACGTTTTTTAGACATGCCAAGTCTTGGCCAAGACATGCATTTGGACGTGCACGTCTAGGCCAAGACTTGCATTTAGACTTGCACGTCTAGGCCAAGACTTGCATTTATACTGACAAGTGTAAAAAGTGACATGACCATAGCTCTGAATCAGTACTGATATAAGACTTGCAAATTGACGTGCCCAGTACTGATATTGAATTGCCGTTCAGTCCGGGCACGTTCTGGCGATCGGCAGTGATTTTTTCAGACACAAAAGCAGACGCAAACAAATTACTTAGGGAGGTGTATGAGTACGCGGAGCTATCTTATCCCTATATTTAGGACTGAAACAGACTATTTCCCATTATAGTTTTTTGCCATACCAGAGTTCTGACCATGACATTTGATAGGATGTACATTCTGGCTTTAATGCTCGTTTTTCTGTATAGGATGATTTATACGCGGCTCACATTCTGTGTAGCATGATTTTTACAAGGCCGCCTGGAATGACTCCCCGGGTTGCTCATCATACACAATTCTTAGTAGTCATACTAGGTCATTTATGATTCCTAGTATTCATACAAGGTCACATATGATTTATATGATTTCTTAGTACTCATACAAGGATCATATATGATTTCCTAGAAACCATACAGGGATCATACAAAAAAATTCAAAGCCTAAAATTTGTATATCTTTCATTTTCCTTTGATGTTGAAAAAATTTCCTGGAAATCATACAAGGTCATATATGACACATAAAACATTGATTGGTTTCACAAATTCCCGTATAATGTAGTCAGAGGACATAATCAATTATTATATCGAATATTATACATAGTATTTGCGAACACTCATTTACACAAGCGATGCTGCCTGCATTATTTCGCGCGCTTTGTTATCTGAGGCTCCAATTTCTTGAAGAAAACTTGATTGTCTGTAAGCAATTAATTCAAGAAAAGGATTTTACAAGCATGAAAAATGCACATTTTAAATTGACAATTAATACACACAGTATTCAAAGAAAAAGGCAGTTTGGTCCTCCAGTATTGGAATAACTAATTGACAAGTAACGGGTCATCAAATTGAATCTATTCATTATAAACTCCAAATAATTAAAGCACATTAATTAAAGCACAAAAATAAAAAGCACTAAATTGATGTGCCATTAGTTTGCCATTTAGCTGCGTATGGCCAGTTTGTCGTATTGAGTTTGAATAAAAATTGGCGGTTTGAGCACGGTGGTTCACGGGGTCAACTTACGACACGCTAATTACCCGCCGTTCACCCATACCCTCCATCGGCTGTTCACACCAAAATCGAGATCGGTTAGAACTTGGTAGCAACGCGTGCAATATTATACTAATAATAAGAAACATTACAAACAAAAACTAACATTTTGATTTGTTTTTTTTTCTCTTCAAAAACAAAACTGCGCGGAAAAATTTAAAAACGAAAACAAAAGAGGATAAGGCAAAAATTTTTAACACGAAAAAAGTCCGAACTTTAAATCAACCAACTCCACATAATACTCAAAATTCATTTGGTCGTCATTTGGTTGTCATAACATAACATTTCACATAATGTTAGAGATATTGAACAAGTAGCAACCTTATGATTATTTCTAATAATTGAGCAACAAAAAAGACCTTTTTTTCGCGAAGAGAACCACCCAGCTAAAACATTTTTAATGATAACATTTTTGGCGCCCAAAATACCACTATGCGATGGTTAAATGTTTCTGTTTAAAGAAAAGACGGAGAAAAACTCAAAAATATTTTAAAAGGTTTAAATTGGTCCATTTTTTCCTACGCCAATGGTGCCAATGGTTTTTATAGCACCTTTTGTCCTCAATTTAAATTTTGCAACATTAGCTTCTTTAATTTTCTTTCATTGATTTTGTTGAACAATTCTTTGCCACGCAGAAACCCACACGAACACATTGATTATAAGTAAATCCCATAATAAATTATTTACTTTTTGATCCAATCTTGTAAAAAATAAATCGAGTTTTGTTGCGAAATTTGTTGGGAAGATATATTGTTCTATAGAGTCATTCTTTACTTTCCTCTTTTGTATGACAACAATTCGAACGTGCTGATATCTTATCCTACATTGGAGTACCTTGTTACAAAACCAGTCAATTATCAGGAGAGCCCAAATTGAAGTTTGGTTCAGTTTGTATTTTGTCAAAAATGTGTATCAATGTTGAATTGTAACTCACTTTGCACAAAATATATCTCACTCGTATCGCCATTATTGAAAGAACTCGTTTTCAATGCTTGATTATTTTTAAGCCAACGTCAACAAAATGCCCGTTTGAGAACTGTAAATATCATTATTTTGAATTGGAAAAAAAAATTATTTAATATTTGCAGTGTTCTTGAAATAATTATTTATCGAAGATAGGTTGCTTACAGCTCTCTCAGTTTTGACTTAAAATTTTCAAATGGAAAGAACTTTTATGTACATGTTGATGAGCATTATCAACTTTTCTCAATTTTGTCAAAAGCATGTCTGTTCTGAATTTGTCAAAGCCCACTGTTTGCACAATTACAAAGAAAATGTTATTTTATTTACCGTGAAGCTTACTTTTTCAAAAAACAAGTAAAGAATTACTCTTAAGATTTCAAACGATTTGTTTGCCTTGTTTTTTGATATTTTCAAAACAGCTATTTAGATTTGAATAAAAAACTAATGAAATTGTATAATTTTTTAAATCCTTCCCTTTTAAATATTGGTTGATAGAGATCAGAAAAGGTATTATTTGCTTTTAACTTTAAAAACAAACAGAAGGATCAAGCCCACAATTTTTACTATTTCTTTGAGGTATTTATAAGTTTTTATCCAAGTTGAATATGAAATTGTTTTAAAAATTTTATCGCAGTTTTTTGGATGCAGAATAAATTTCTTGGGTGATTCTTTTTATGGCTAACAATTTTAGTTTCTCGGTAACTTTGTTTCCTAAATGAGATCTAGCCAAAACGAGATTTAACAAATATCTGTCTACTTCATTTGAGAAGAACATTATTTTGAAGATAAATTGTGCACGCGAGTAATGAACGGTGCAGTCAATTTAGTTTTGGTCTTTTATGAGATCTGGTGAAAATGAGGTTTACCGTATCTTCTCTATTTCAAAATTAAACAAAATGAAGAGCCAAATACATAAATTAATCTCCAATAATGAAACAACAGTGATCTTCATAATGTAATTTAGGGTCTTTGAAATGCTTTTAAAGGTTGACCCACTGCAAACATCATTTGGAAGGTACCTTTTTGCAATTTCCGTACAAAGAGCTGCTAGAGTGTTGTCTTTCTTTTCTGCTAGAACGTTAAAGTGCTTTCAAAGAGACTCAAATATGCTCAATTATATGGCTGTTGAAACAAAAAATTTTCTTTTTGGGGAAATTTGTATTGAATGATATCTTTTGAAAGTGGCTGTGAAGGCATTCAATTTTAAGTCGATTGGGTAAATTTTCTTGTTTTGCTTATAATAATGCACTTTGAATTCCACATTCATTATGTTGAATCTGGGAAACGCATAGCTCGTCAATCGTCTGGTAATTTTTGACTTTCACATATAATGTATTGAACAAATGATTCCACGGATTTTAGAATAGAATAGGCGGCAAAAATGTTTATGTATTCAATCTGTTCTGTAGCCTCAATTTTTTTTGCGCAAACTTATTTAAACGCACTTGTTTCATGTTTCTTCTTCTGACTGCAAAACGTATGCTGCCCACAGTTTTAAGTTTTAAGTTTATATTACTATTGGAACCAATTTCGGAGTAGCAATTGATCATGATGACAATATCACATTTCATTTGACTAATGAACGTTTTTCAGATAGCCATCTTAAGACCCCGATATTTTTTATGTACTCGCAAAACTACTCTAAGTAATTTGCAGTTCAGATGCCTCGTTGCAAAACTTAGACGCAGCTTTTTTCGCAATAGCCTGCTTTACTACTTGCGCAGTTTTAGCTAGTCTCTTTTTCTGAAATTCGTTGTGCGAATTGCTCTATACGTACAAAGTTTTCAAAATGCTGAGCAACTGTGAAATTTAATTCAACTGAGTGACTCGGATGATATTTATCAGAAGAACGAAAAATAAGACAAACTGAAATAAGAAATGAACACTTGATCAAACGGAAATTATTGAATAAAAGGTGGTTTGAAGCTGAATAAGTAATTTTGCCAAATTTGTAAAGTCTACTACAAAGAACAAATTAATTACAAATCTAGGTAGAAAAAAATGAACTTAACTTAAAGCGACCTGGAAAACGTGAAATTTAACAAATGAAATAAATAAGATAAAAAACTTGTCATATTCATATCACGTTTCCATTCCCCAGAAAAATATTGTAGTAATACAAAATTAATTAATGAAAAATCACAAAAAAAGATACCTGTTCGTTGGTTAAGTCAAATTTACAATATTATGTAGTACATAAATCATAGATGCAATTTTAAAAAAAACTCTAATTTTTATCCGAGATCATAACTATCATTGTTTCTTTGTTCGGTTTCTATGACAGACATTTAGGTCGGAAAATAGGGATTTTGACAGTACAATTATTTCTCATTAGGATTTTACATCGAGAACTGTCCGATAAAAAAAATTGGCGTAGTATCCGTTAATGGTTCATTAAAGCCTTCAGTAGCTTGAAGTTCCTCAACAAAAAGTCCGATGTCTTTTCAAACTGAATTTCTTTTCTTGGGTTTTTTTTCTGTTTTTTGTTAATTTTTACTTCTTGTTAAGGTAGATGAAACACCCGATTCACCGGCACCATCACTCGTACCTTTTGCAGCTTGTTTATGAGGTTTGTTCATAGAGGAGTGCAATTGCTTTTCAGATGACGACCTAAGTTTTAGTTCAGTCTTCTGCGGCTAGGTTGTTAGTTCGCAAGGAGCCTGAGATGGCAGCTGAATTATTGGACTTTTAACAGAAACAGGGTTGTATTTTAGGTTGCGTTAAGGGGATCACATTTTAAGAGATCTTGCAACATTGCTACTTGGTGATAAGCATGACCGTCCTGATATCATAACAACATCATCTGCGGCCCTTTTGGACAGTTTTTCTGACACCGTGTTTTTCTCTGATAATGATTTTATTTCGTAGTTTGATTTTCTGATGTAAAGATCATTCGTTTATCTTAGCTGGTCGTCTCAGTGCATTTTTGGCTAATTCTGTATTTCTTTCTTCGCGGGTGCCGAATTTCGCAATGTCCGAGTTAATTAATTTGAGTTTTATTTTGTGTGGTTCACAATCATTGTGTGGCTGGTCTTGCAGATGTTGATTCCCGGGTAATACTTTGTATAAATGATTCAATTTTTTACTCTTCCATTAGTTTTGTTTTTGCGTGCAAATTTGACAGAAACACTAAGTTCAGAGCAGGTAGTTGATCCCTGTGCTTAATCAGACCACGCGAAACATAGTTCAATGTCTTGTGCTTGTCGTCATCTCTCTGCTGCATTACTAGTTCCAGCGCTTAACTTCTTTTTTGACATTCTCCACTTCAAGGTCGCTGAGTTCAACGTCTCCGCTTCAACTTCCTTGAATTTTTCGTATCCAGAGTAATTCAATGGTTTGCTTGTTAATGAGGTTATTCCAGGTAATGCAGAGATGTTTTGATGAGTATCACAGGTGGGGAACAATTTACATACCAAGTATGGGATTGTTGAAGTCAAGGTCAGAATCGAATGTGACTCTAGATAATTATGGGATGACTGATGTTGTAGACTTTGATCGATTGAGTGGGTTGTATTTATCGAGAGAAATCGTGATATAAAGCTTTTTTGCACTACTTCAGTGATTAGATAGTGACTTCTTTATTTGGCGTCAATGGTAGGCCTATATTGCAGAATTGTTCACTTTCTTCAAATTTTTGTGCTTGTTACCTTTGCAGTGCGATTTCCAACTTTTTAAGTGAGTGAAATTCATTACCCAGGTTGAGGTCCCGACCGAAATTTTCGTCTGATCAGACTTTCCAGACCGAAATTATCTCTGATCAGACTTTCCTGACCAAAGTTATCTCTTATCAGACTTTCAGACTCCGAGGGTCTCTGATCAAACTTTTCAGACCGAAGGCGTTTTGATCAGAATATCTTCAGAGCATGGTCCAGACTCAAATTCAGCCTATTGCCCAGACCTCAATCAAACTATGATCAGACTCAAGTTCGCTTGAATCAGTCTAATCAGAGAAAGATTTTACTTATAAACAAATCTCTTGACCTTGCTATAATATATTCATTTCACAAAAACTGATGTTTGCAGTATTTAATTCATCTAAGGAAAAACCTATTATAAAAGTATTGCTAAAGGAAAAACAAAACCAAACCGTTGAGAGCAAATTTTAATTAGTGTACAATTTAGTGTGAATTTTTGACTCAATGGATGAGTTTAGACGGCTTTGAATAAGAAACATCGTGGTCTCCAGTTAATCAAAACTTCCTCCGAAGGGGACCGGCCTTTGCTATCAGCTGAACGCCTTTTTTCTGATCAGAGCTATCGGACTTTAAATGAGTCTCTGATCAGTACGCTGCTTTATTGTTGCCTCTTGGCAGAGCCAACATCTCTCAGTAAAAAACCAAAAAATGAAAAAAAATAACGCGCTCGAAATGGTTGCTAATCAGACCCAATTGCGTTCGAAAACATTTCTGATAAGACCCAATTGCGCTAGAAGCGTTTATGATCAGACTCGAATGCGCTCGAATACGCCTATTATCAGACTTTTCAGACCAAAATGACCTCTGTTCTGATCATCTCCAGACCATGGTTCAGATTGTAGTGTGCTCGAACTTCCGTCCAGATCCTGTAATTTCGGTCTGGGAACACATGGGTATGCGCACGATTGGGTCTGATCATAAACCAATTTGCGTCTGCACCTCAACCTGGGTAATCGTTGATTGATATTTAGGTGCAAATTCACATTCAATAATTGAAATTGGATGTTGCGTCTCGAATGCTCCACATATGTTCTACTTAGTGATAGTATTTGATTGTGGATTTTTTGATTCGAATGTATCAATTAGAAAAGCACTGTGATTTTGTGATGCAGTTTGTGATACGCAATTTAATGGGTCAATTGTTCTGTTGCTGTCACTTGCGGTGCTTGGTCACATGAATTATTTTTGCATTTTAATTCGAGTTGAAAATTTTTGATAATGTTTGGATTGATTTTGAGCTAGGTTTAAATAGTGTATTAATTGAATTGTGATTTTTTTAAGAATGGATTATAGCTTCTATGAAATTCTCGTCGTTGCTGAAAATTTCTTAGCTCTGGCATAAGGTTTTCGAGATATATAGTTATGTAGTCCCCTCGGCTACGGCAAGATGTTCAATTGAAAAACACTATAGGAGTTTACTATCAAACTATCGAGACAATAAGCCATTGTAAGATGATCTGTCATGCCAGTAAGTTGCTTAAAATTTATGTTGTATTTAAAATAGTTAATAGACCAAATAGCCCCCAGCAGTTCGAGTTCGTTTACGCTAAATATTTCCTCAAATCTTTTTAAAAACTGTTAGAATAATGCGATAGTTTTCCATCCGTCTTTAGTCTTTTTTCCTAAGGCAGCTCCTAATACAGATCTTGAAACACCACCTTTTATTCTAACTTATGGATTGTGCTTGTAGTGACAGTTTTCAGTGCTTGGCGCAACTTTATCTTTCATTGTTTTTAATTGTTTTTTTTTAATGATTTTTGGTCCATATAATTTTCATCAACTTTTTCAACAAAGAATGAAGTGGCTGGCATAGTTAGTAAGAGTTTGTATAAGTGTACCGATCTAATGAACAGATCGCAAGACTGATCTAAGTTTTTTAAGGGTGTTTGGGGCCGGTATAATTAGGATTGCATCTCTTATCTATTTGAATGGCCAAATACCAGTTTTTGAAAAACTATGACCCAACCACGCAATTTCGGATTTTGAAAAGTGGCAGGTTCGAGATTTTTCATCGCTGATTGTCTTCAAATAAGCGTTTGAGGGATTGATTTACGTACTTCAAATGCCGTTCTTTGGATCCTGTGCTAACTGTGATTATATCGTTTAGCAAGCAAAATGTGTTTTGAGGGCCAATTAAAGAAAAATCTAGGGCTTTTTGAATTTTGTCAGGCATGAAGTGGAACCGCAAAATCCTGTTTTAAAACATTAGGTTCTCATCGATTCAACGAAAATCTTTCTTACACTGCGATGTTTAGTTGTTTCAGGGTGGTGTTGAAGTTGACTATAGGCATAATTCAGATCAATTGTCTTAAAGTATGCGGATTTAACCGTTTTGGCTTTTCTTCAAATTTGGTGACATTTAATCAATCAACGCCTCATTATTTGGCGTTTAATAATTGTTTTTATGATTGGCTTGGTTGAGTACTTTTGAATCTGATACTTTTTGTGGAATGGTCTTACACAGTTATGACTATCGGAGAAATGAAACTTTCGTCTGAACATTGGTCAACTTCTTTCAATATATCCTTGTTTTGTACTCAATTAATTTATCTGTGACTTTAGATTGTTGACTAAAATAAACGCGTCTCTTTTTTTGTCGATTACAGGAAAAATTTTGTGAAATTGGGATTTTGTCTCAATTGTCATTGATGAACAATTACCTGAAACTACACTTGATATTGAAAAACGGAAGCTTGATTCATTGGGCTTTGCGGTTGAAAACGGATGTTGTTATGTCATTTACCAGCATCAAAACGTTTCTGCACGAAAAATAGGACAATTTCTTTAAAGAGGTCCCTGCTCACAAAAATTTTATGCCCGTCTTACAACTCTGTCAGCAAAATGCTTTTGAGGTCATCAACCGTTGCATGCAATTGCAATTCGGAGTTTACCAATTAGTTCTTTGTCATCGGTTTCTTTAATCCATGGGGATGCTGGTGTTGCTTTCATTCTTCTTGGTGCCAGACTTCTGTTTACATTGCAGACACCTCCAGAATCTATCAATGCTGTACTTTTTACAACTCCACTTGTTGAGTGTACATTGGTTGTTCAACTTTTTTTGCTGTTTCACTCATTATTGCTGCTACGTAATCATCTCCTGAGCTGTCATAGGACAAGTCGAAAACCTGACTGTACCATTGATTGTTGAAAGCGATGTAATTTATCGTCTCCTTAACATCGTTGTCTTCTACATTTTTCTCGATGTGATTAACATCGTTTCGCAACAGGTAATTAGTGTTTACTTTTTTTCGCTTGCGACACATTGTGCAAATTGGTTGGCAGTTCCGCAATTCTTACAGTTGGGACATTTTTGTTATTGGTTATTGGTCCAGCGTTAACCGCAATGTTAGCTGTCATCAGAATTTCCATATTGTGGGTAGGAGTTCGTGTTGCGATGAAAAAAGTGGCACTGCTCATTGTAAATCAAGCTGCGAGTTTTGTTTTGAGAATTAATTACCCAATTGACTGTCTGATTACTCATCCATTTTTGATCTACTCATTCTTCGTTCATTATATCCATATCAATGTGAGTTGTTTTTTCGAGTGCATTATAAGGGTTGACTGTTTCAAGAGGTGGTTCCTTCTGCGTATCGAAGTCGATCATATTAGTGATGAATATGTCACAAATTATGAACTCTTCCTCACCTGCAAGTCTTCAGATGTTATTTTAGTCTACCGTAGAAAAATTCTGATCCTTCTCCTCTCTATTGTTTGATTATAAAAAAAGCTTGTACCTGTAAAACGTGATATTTCGACTACTGATGAGAACTTCTTCAAGCGACTTCCAGAAATTGAGTGAGTATAGTTTTTTTAAAATTTCCAGGTGCGATTTCTTACTACTGAGGTTTCAGCGACCCTCTATTACGATGCAAAAACAGTGGAGTGAATCTGTCTTTGTGGCATTTCCCCATGACCTTTCTCCGCAGAATTTGCCAACTTCATCTGTCCAACTTCGCATTGTCGAGAATGGCATTCAACTTGGTCCTCCTATTTCGGCTCTTATGGGTAGTTTAATAGGTTTGGAGGATCCTTCTAAGTGTATTTTCTTCTTAGCGAGGAGAGGTAGTTTAATTTGAATGATTCATCCTTCCCGTTGAGTTGAGGATTTGCGCTAGGCTTTTTCCTTCAAAAAGCATCGTTATTAAGAGGAGTTGTTGGTGCGTGCTTTTTTTTCTGACTCCGCCCTGTTATTCTCTCTAAAAAAACTATTCATAGTGACTTGCGGTACAATCGTCACGTTGCAAAACTTAGACGTATACTTTGTTGTAATTGCCTGATTTAGTACTTGCCCAATTTTAGCTAATCTTGTTTGCTACAATTCACGAAGCAAATTACTTTTTACTGACAACGCAGCTAAAGCGCTGAAAAATTGAAAAATTGAAATCATTCAACTGATTTTCAGGTGCTTTATCATGAGAATGAAGACCAATGGAAATTTCAAATGAAAATGTGATCCAATGAAGTTAAATAACAATTTTTTTAAATAGCGTAATGGGTATTTTTATCGCGTTCTGAATGCCTACTACTTTGAGCAGATTAATCACTTCACTAAGTAGAAGCAAAAATGAATTAATTAAAAGCAACCTCAAATGTGATTGACATTCAACAAATGAACTTAGTAAAAATAGATTTATGTCTATCAATATCATAAAATTACGAAAAGGTACAAAAATTCCAGCACATAAAATACTTGTTGTAAATTAATTGTCAATTGGATAAATGTTTCCCTTTTCCGCAAAAAAAACCGGAAAAAAGATCCCAGAGCAAATTTATTTTTTTTCTCAGTTTCAAAATCCCAGAGAGCTAACACGCAATTAACAAAAAGATGCAGGGTATAATTTATGGTATAAACCAAAAAAGCAGTTTTATTTTGCCTCTCAGATTGTTCCATTAACTGTTACGCACAAAAAATAAAACAGAAATTTGTCAGAAATGAAATTAGCATAACTGACCAGAATTTTGTCTTTTTGTAATTAAAGATATTGAAATCGTTCGACTCAAGAAAACTCACATATTGATGTCTTTGACTCGATTGATAACCAATCTGAATACGTACCAGTTTATATCTTATAGGTCAGATGTCTTTTTTGATGGCTCTGCCTTAAGCCAAAAATTACGGTTATAGAAATTTAATTATGAGATACCATTGAAGAAATATGGTAGATGAGTTGAACTTTCAGTTGTTGGTATTGTATTGACTGTGTTGAGAAGTATTTCCACAAATTGCCAATGCGTTAGCAACCAGAAGTTGAGCAAATTTTTCAACACATTTTTACGCAAAATCCCCACTTCAGGGAAACATATGATAGCGAACTTGAGCATAGTTCCAGCATTAATCGTTAAAAGCAAAATTTTTGCATGAATTCCACATTTCAAGAGCACATTCCAGCGAATTCAATGCAAAACTTTCCATAGTTACCGCACAATTTGAGAAAAAATACACAATTTCAACACACTCAAAATTATCAATATTCACCACTTTCAGGAACTTTTTTAAAACATAAAATCACAACAATTCATATAAAAAATCAACACTGTCTAAACTTATAACTGACATGAATTCTGTTTCAATTCAAGCATTAGAAGAACTTTACATAATTGCTGCTCAAACATCTACGCATAAAAAAGCAAAACTATGGCGTTGATTGCGTTGAATTTATGTAAGTTCTACGCTAAGTTCAAGGCAAACATATGTGAGATCTTCTCTAAATTCAACGCAAAATTATGTAAGATCTACGCTAAATTCAACGCAAAATTTTGTACGATCTACGCTAAATTCAACGCAAAATTATGTATGATCTACGCTAAATTCAACGCAAAATTATGTAAGATCTACGCTAAATTCAACGCAAAAATATGTAAGATCTACGCTCAAAATCTCGGCCCGGGTATTTTTAGGTGTAAGATTTCATTTTGGCTCTGCTTTATGCCTAATATTACGGTTATAAAAATTGAATTACGAGGTCTGATTGATCCAAAAAGTTTTGATCCGTTACATCAAGACCGGAGAACTAAAAAAACTCAGAATAGTTCTTTCAATCTTAATATTTGCAGGGAGTTACAATTCTTTTTTTCTTGCCAGCTAATTTTCATTCTCATATAGTTGTTTTTGACCACTTGAAAAATGTTTACATAAAAAATTGTCTCAACGATAACAGAACCCATCTGCGACATCAATATGCTGAAATTTTAATTGCTTTGGGAAAAAAACATAGATTGAAGTCGGAATCGGAAATTACTGTAATTGAAACCTTCAAAAAATTTGTATGCATCCAAGTGTGTTTATGTGCACATGTGTGAGTATGTTTTCATGTTTTTTGAGTGGTTTGTGGGTATCTGTATTCGAAGTTTGAATATACTTTAGAATCAATAACAGAAGCGACAATGGAAAGCATGTTTCATTGGGAGTGTCTTGTTATGAAGTTGTTGGGTCAGCCAACGAAGATGTGCACAATGTGCTAATATCTGATCATAGTTTATTATCATCTTGAGGACACTGGTCATTTCTGATCAGTGTCTAGATGGTATTATCAATAACGCGAACCTGATCCGTCCAAAAGTCCTTTAAAATATATTCACAATCAAAACAGTGAGGTTCAGAAAATTTTGAGGCAAAACTGTTGACTATCCTGGTTGAATTCTCTTGGTTAAATTGTCCTTACATCTTGAAATCCTTGAATTTAGCTTCTTCATCGTATGTGACGTGAATTAAAATTGGTGCAATCGAGTTAAAACACTTATTCAAACTATTTTAGATAAGACAGGGAATCCAAAATTGTGGATAAGGTTCCTCTTAAACATAATGTTAGAGAATTAAGACTGAAATTTGCTCTCATTCTGGTCACTCTTATCTTGGCGCGAGATTTTCACCGTTTTTGTGAAACTCAATATTGATGGCAGCAAAAAGGTCAAAATTCTAAATGAATACCAAATGCTATCTTTTGATTTTAAAAAAAAACGGAGTCCATTTCTACCTTGCCAGCTCCTCTAGCATTTGCAAGTTATTCTTTCAAATTGATAGCCCGCTATTGTATCAAAATTTTGCTGCGGCATCATTTAAATAACTGACAAAACACTGCTGTAGTGTGCAGCAGTTTTTCTGCACTTTTTATTGATCTCTCTACTATTTTCGCATAACTTTCACTATGAAAAGTGAGAGGGAAACAAAACACAAAGCTGATTAAAAAATAACACCAACATCTTGTTCGCTATTAATACTCTTCTGTTAATCTAAGTTTTGTTAGGAAAACACAATAATCAAAAAATGTGCAGTACAGTGTGAACAGATTAACTAGTTCAAATTAGAGACGTCAAAGTCATTGTCCGGTTGCTACATATAAAACATGTTAATTTGAAGCTGTATTTTCACAAAAAAACTTTGTAGAATCTACTTCTGAAGAGCAGTGAAACACTAAATTAAGTAAAACCTAACAGTAATCAGAATTGATCAATTATCTTTTTGAAACGAGCCATGCCTAAAGATGCTTCATACCCCGCCAAATATTTTACTCTTTCCGGTAGGTCTTCAGGAAATTGTAAAGTCAAATTTGATAATTGATTACGAGTTATTACAGTTTTGCCTCAGCTTTTTGATATAAAAAATATTGCATGATTGTTTATAGGGCCAACATTTTTTTTCATTTGCTCTTCAATGAGAGCTAAACAAAATGAGATGCAGCACAAATCTTTCAATTTCAATTGGAAAAACGTGAGTACTCAGAAATAATTGCACGTGAAAATTGAAAAAAAGTGGTCTATATAAACTCAGTATTTTAAGGTTTTTGAAAAGCTGCTAAAATTTTTACCCTCTCCAGACTTCATTTGGAAAATACGTTTTCTACTATTATGTTACAAAGGGTTACTAGATAATGTCTTTCTTTTCTGTTTAAACGCTAGATTGCTTTCACAGAGACTCAAATATGATTGATATTCTTGATTTCGAAATAACAACGCAGTTGTTGTGAAGCCTTTTAATTTTAAATCAGTTAGCTCAAATTTCTTATTTCGATTGTTATAGTCAACTTTTCTTCCCTCCTTCGTTTTGTTAAAATTGAAAAACGCAAACCTCGTGATACTTTGGCTGTTTTCGACGTTCACGCAATTCCTTGATTGATTACAAAGTTAAACATCAGCAAAAATCGAGAAACAAATGACTTCACGTAATTTAGAATAGCAAAGCTTGCAGACAATTTGAGTGCTCAACTTGTTCTGTTGTTTCTTGGCGTCTTTTTTCCCGCAACTTTAATTCCTGTTTCCTTTCGTGATTGGAAAATTTTTTTGTCTAATTCTAACATTAAGCGTAAATCAGAACCATCATACAATTTTGGTGCAGTAATTTGCTCTAGTGGCCATAACACTTTACTCTTATCGCTTTTCTTCTTTACTCTTATCGCTTTTCTGAATTATTGTTCATTGTTCCATTAATCCAGAAAATTCTCCCAGAGAACTATCAAATAATGACATTAATATTCAACATTTTATGTTTTATACCAAAAGGCAGATTTTTTGCCTCACTTGATATCTGTTAGGCAACAACTGTAAAACGAACTTTAACAGAAATTGGGTCACTTTAATTGGCCAGAGTATCGTCTTTTGTACTAAAAAAGTAATTGTTGAAACTATTTGCATCAAATACAATTCACACTTGGTTATCTTTGTTCCAAGTGATTTCCAGAATATATTGAAGTCTATTTTTTTTAAACGTGAGATCTCTTGTTGATGTTACTGTCATCTGCCTATTATTATGATTATATCAAACTAATTACCAATTAATTACCTTTGATCCCAGAAACCAGAAATTTTTTTGTTCCAGCATTTTTTTTCAAAATGGGGGAACATATAAGCAAGACTGGCTTTTTTCTTTGTTCGAAATTTCACTTTTGCTTAAGCATCGTAGAGAAAAAAGAAAAACACTAAACACGAACTAATGTTGTTATATATAAAAAACTCCGAAATTTGAAAAAAGTGAACTCTTTGAAATTTCGAAGGAAAAATTGAAAACGAAAAAAAAACATCTTTCTGTGGTGGTGGGGTAGGGGCTGGAGGGGAGGGAGGTTTAAAGAAGCAGGTAAGGTAAAAGCAAACAAAAACTTTGTGTGCAAAAATAAGTTAGGTTAAATGGAAATATATCACCATTAATTATTTACAGTTCCTAGCCAAAAATTAAAAAGTGAAGTCTGTTTTTTTTGTAATGAGTGAGATCTTATTATGATGTCGCGGTCCTATGCCTGATATTACGAGTATATCAAACTAATTATTAATTACCGTTGATCCAAGAAAACAGAAAATTTTATTAAGAGTAGATGCATGGCCAATAAGTGTGTTTTTGACCGATCAACAAACTGTTTCGCAGACAAAATGATTTCAACAAACATTTAACCAATCTGCGGCAATTTGAGACAGGTTAAATGAATAGACCTTGGTTTCTAAAAACTAATTAACTGATTACGGAACTGAACAGACGCGGAAAGTCCAACTTTTGCATAAAAATGTTTTTTTTTCTATTCCCTAGGACAGGCCCTAGAAAATGTTTTAAAAAACCAATTTGTTTAAACTAAGAAAAAGTTTGAAATGAATCTCTCATAAAGCAATGCTTAGTTCGGGTTCGACTGTCTTTGATTTTTGTAAAAAGAACCGTTTTAATGTATCTTTTTTGATGCCAATTTCTTCAAAAACGTGGCTGATGTAATTGTATGGTCGTGATACCATGGATGTGCGAAAGTTTTCTGGGATACGAATGAAACCATATTTCGTAACGCTTGCGACCCCCTACACGTAAATCCTGGTGCTAAAACTAGCTTTGTATTTTGATCTTTTCCAACTGATAGTGTGTACATATACAGCTGATAAATGAGCCCTTTTCATTTCTATTATCAGATCACCATTTTGACCTATTATTCAGATCTCTTTCATAAACCTCTAATTCTATTGTAAAATATCATTTTGCTATTTTATTATTTTTGAAAACTTAAATCTGTTAATTAGTTCATACTGCTTTGCTCTCCACATGCGAAAGTCCTAAACCCAACAGATTATGGGCACAGACCCTAGTCTCTAATCGCAACCGATTAAAAAAAGACAAAATATCTTGAAACTTTGAAAGAGTTGACGCGCAATTTAACGGGGATGGTTAGAGAGCTGCGAGTGAACAACATAAAGTAAATTATGCATAAATAAACATGACATAGATTGAAAAGAAACTCCAGTTGTTCAACTTAGGTTTGGCTAGAGAATGATGCCTTGAAGAACAAGAAAGCACTGACAATGGGTTATAGGAGATGCCCATAATGGTGTAGATGGGCAGCACAATTAGCATGCAAAAAAAGATGCTGGCTGGAATCCAGCACCGGTCAAATATTACACTAGTTGCATCTGCAGGTTATGAGTTGCTCAAAAAACAATTTGCATACAGTCATGATCCACCAGTGCTTAGCAGTTTTTTAAAAAATGTTTTGTCTGCTTACACTGCGATGGATTATTAGACAGCGAAGCTGCTCACCTACGCAGAAAAATTGCAAGATATTGCATTATGGAGCACAAAATTAGTGGCAAAGAAGTAGACGAAGGGGTTCTACAAGGCACTACTGTGGATGGAGAAACAACCCAACGGCCTGCGCCGCTGGCCAATTGGAAAAACAATGTAGAGAAGGAGAACCACAACGTGCTGAAGTATGTCGCAACATATTAGAGGGAATTTGCAGATATCAAGGAGATAAGAAACGATGTGTGGAGACATCTGGTACTGACTCTAGACGCAACAACGCTCAAGTCGATGAAACTTGACTGTGCGGTAGATGATGGAATAGGAAATGTAGCAAAGGTTTTGAAGCTTCTGTAAGAGAGAATACAGAGAGTGGAGACGCTGACAGTTATGACTTTGGTGACACAGTTGGCTGGACTGCAGCCCCATGAATCTGAAGAATTGAACAGTTTTTTCATCAGAGGACAGGAGGCGCTGCAAAATGATACAAGAAACAAGGTCAAGCAGTCTCAAGGACCCTCTTCAATGCCGCGCTCCTCAATGGCCTGACAATGAGGCATGAAAGTTTCGCAATACTGAAAAGCTTTAATCAGCTCAAAAATTATTCACAGAAGAGACTAAAAGGTTGGCTGAAATTTCATGAGTGCACGCCACTGAGACTGAATTGACGAAGTGGTTTAGTGGCACTAGTAGTGATACGTGGTATTGAGAATAGACCGAAGAAAAGAAACTGCTTTTCGTGTGTGTGCGTGTTTGTAGGATCAATGAACACTTTGCGTAGAAATGCAGAAAGAGACATAGCAATGCAGCTAGTGTGGTGAGAAGAGTCACCTAGAAAAAGCATGCATGAAAGATAGAGATTGAGACAGGAATTAGTCAGTGGCAATTTTACCTACATTGTTTACACTAGACAACAAAAACAAGGCGGCTGCTACCCAGTGGAAGACAGCAGGTCTGCTAGTGGAAAGTTGTTGCAAAGATCTCACAGACTCAAACATCGATGTGTTCCTGGACTTGGTATGCATTCAATCAGTTACTAGAAATCCCAACGGAGAGATTTTTAGAATGACGGGCAGAGGCTCTGTGAGGACCCCGAATTAAAGGGGAACTCAAATCCGAACTCAAAATTGTAAAATTGTTTTCTGTGTGACTGACAGTTCTGCAAAACACCTACCAGCCTCAAGATGTAGAGTGTGGGAACATGATTTCTCTTTTTAGAAGGACAACAGCTGCAAGAAACTCAAGAAGTGAATTGGTAAGTTTTACTCAAAAAGTAATTTGTTTTACTTACGTTGCAGCGTTCTGCTGTTCAAGAAGAGTTCCAACAGCGTGAAAATTGAAAATGAAAGGAAATTGCACGGGCGGCTGAGTCTTTAAAGCAGGGTTGCATTAAGAATGCCCCAGAGATAGTGTGGGATGGGAACTCGGGAGACGTTTGCTGTGTGCTTGCATTGGCCAAGATCACAAAGAATACTGTACCAAGCTTGGAAGATAGCTGAGCAGATGATAAACAGTGGAGGGTGTTCATTGACGTGACGGGATCAACAATAGCACAGTCAATGTCCAGTTTTTTTTACAATCTCGTTAGAGACCAATACTCAAAATTTGTAAAAATGGACTTGCATATGGCAAGGAATCACACACTGGCTGGCAAGACTGTTTGTACTCAGTGTGGGTACACATATGAACCTAAGGAAGGACATTGCAAAAAATTTATCACAGAGCAGCTGTGGACGTACTCTTTTGACTTAGACATTATACCGGAGAAGCACATACTAGAGACGCTACAATAGATTGGGTTAGCTGGGAGGTTTAAACTGGAAATAGCTGGAGATAGCAAGATATTTGCTCATTGAGTCAGGACTTTTCAATATGATGTGGGGATTATCAATTCTCCGTGCATCGAGGATCACAATTTGGATTTTGAGACAAGAAATGACAGATGTCTAGTAGAGCTGATGCTGATGTGAGCTAAAAAACCAAAGCCTTCAATTGGTAAATTAACTATTTTCGGTTGCACGGTTTCCATGAGGAAGGGAAGTGAGCATAACAGAGAAGTTTCGAGGAGAACCCAAGGTACTGGATTAAAAATTTGTGGTTTACACTGGGGGAGTCAATCAATAGCTCCTGTTCATACACAAATCAAGCAAGGTGATGGCAGTTCGAGGTGTGATCATCAAGGATTCCGATGTATGCGAAATCCCCGACAGCACCGAAACGCCTAAACTACTAGAGAGGCGGCATAGCAACTCAGGATCTGGCACACAGATGAGAATCATTAAGACGATGGCAACAAAGAAAGACAGGGCATATTTCCTGCAATAGAGAGGAGTCACATGACGCATAGAGTGTGACCACCAAGAAAGGAAACTGAAACAAGATGCGTTGGATGTTCAGAAAGCAACATTATATGAAGGATCTATTGCAGCTGTAAGGAGTCTCACAGCAGACTCAAAGTAACTAAAAGACAGTGACACTTCTCACAGTCAGAAATGGTGGGCTTCTATGAAAATCCACTTGAGCAAGTGCACAAAGAAGAACTAAGACGAAGGCACAACAAAAAAATAGTCAGATTTTTTTGGAAAAATCAAAACCTATCGAATTTTGAAAAACAATACACTCTATGGAGCCAAGCCAGGAGGTAATTAGGACCAGTGGGACCGAATAAAAAATATCAAGGTCAGGGCACTCCAAGACAAAGAGACTTGGGACCATGTGAAGCAACCACCAAACAATGACGGCAATACGGACAAATGGGTCTACAATTTAAAATTTGGGCCCAATGATCAATTTGGAAAACAGAGCTTGCTATGTAGCAAAGGGCTTCGTAAAATTTGGCGGACAGGACCACTTTCAGAATTGTGAACCCAACTGTAAACCAGAGACGTTCAGAATTTTGCTTCAGCCAGCAACAAAGCAGGGCCACGTGATGCACTAGTTTGATATCAAGTCTGCGTTCCTGATTTCAACAATAGGGAAAAAACTCCATCTGAAACAGTCACAGCTTTTGAAACAAAAATCAGATGGGCACAAATTAGTTGACGACTAAATAAATCATTTTATGGTCTGAAACAGGTTGCTAACAACTGGTTGCCAACCTCCTAATGCGAAGCGGTTTCACCAAGAAATAAAGAATCATTGCCTGTCCATAAGAATAGAGACAAATGGTCAGACCTTCGGCTGGTCTGAGTTGAAGACATCAAAGTAGTTTCAAAAAGCTTCACAGTGGTCTCGTATGTCAAAAAGGCACTCAAGGAAACATTCCACATTGACGACAAAGAAAGATTACACTGGTTTTTCCGGCCTCACAATCAGACGAGAATAGGGCAAATTCACAGTCAATTAAGTGCGTCCATAAAAATCTAGCTGGCGCAATTTCAAATGGCGCAAAACCAACCTTCAAGAATTCGGCCTGACTTGGTTTTGAAGCATCAATCATCACATACGGAAGTCAAAAAATGGATCAAAGGCTCTACAGAAGTTTGAATGAATAACTTCTTCATCTGTCAAAACAGACGAGAACAGACATCTTCGAAAAAAGTGGCAGATGCGACTGTTTTATTTCACTTCGTTTCTATTAACGAAACTTCCGTGGAAATCATCACAATTCTTTAGCTGTAACGAAGGCGGAAGCATTCAGATTAAATTTGCAGGGAGCAAACTCTAGTAAGAGTATAAAATTATCCAATCTGTGTGGGGTTGTTGCAAATCGATTTCAAACTTAGATATAATATTAGTTGAAGAAAAAATCTAAATGTTTGAGAACCGCACTGCGAAGTGCTTAATTAAACTAGAAAATGGTTGAAATGAATCTCATGAAGCAATGCTTAGTTCAGGTTCACTGTCTTATATGATTACAAATAGAACGGTTTTATTGTATGAATATATGCCAGTTTCTGCAACAACGTGTTTAAGGTACTTGTGAAGATACACCGTTTGTGCAAAGGATTTCTGAGATTTTTGCAGTAGGAAACCATATTTGGTTAACTTTGCGATCCCCTATATATAAATCTTGGTGCTAAGATTAGCTTTGTATATTGACTCTTTACTAATGACGGGTATATAAACAACTGATTTTCAAGCCCTTTTTCATCTCTGAAATCAGATCTCCATCTTGGTCTATTATCCAGATCCCCACTGTAAATCTCAATTTTTTTGTAAAATATTATTTTGCCATTCTCTCATTTTTGAGAAGAAGTTTTTTCTTTTATTTAATTAAAAAACGCTTCATATTCCGCCTGCGAAGGTCCCTAACCCAACAGTCAGGACTGTGACTAAATAAGACTTACAATAACCGCGAGTTTTGCAAATTTTGAGAAAAACGAGAAGTTTACTGCCAAAGCTTGGGCATCTGAGTTTCTGAGTTTTCGGTGAATGCCTCCGAACCTACACTATATCAATACAAACTACCAGGCCTAATGCAATATTTGTTATGCTATATATTTTCAACGCTTCTGTGCTTGGTTCCATATACATTGTGCTTTTTTGAGCGGGTCTAGAATTTCTGTTGGATACCCTGTTTTTTTTGTATTTTTCTTGCACAAGAAAACTAGGGCAGAAAAAATTGAAGGCAAAAATAGAAAATATACAAAATAAAAGTTTGCTGCTTTTTAGTGCATTGCGTTTTTTCATCTTACTTTCATCGATTCTATTTCAAAGATCCAATGTGCTTTTGTGTGCATTGGGTTTCGAATGAATGAACTGCTGAAAATGGTTTTCTAATGAAGTAGTGATGAAAATTATTCGCTCTTTTCAAAGTGAATCATGTCAACATGACTTTGTTTTGCCAGCTTGAGCAACGAATGATGTCAATCGTCATGAGTTGACTCAATAACTTTGAAAGTGATAGAAACAATATGCTTAAGCTCGAAAAGTTTCGGTGATGGCTCATTTTATTTTCTGCTTTTGATCGTTTCATTTGTAAATTCAGTGATGATAAACTCGATGTCGGAACATGAAAACCTTACATAATAGTTAATCCCAGGTTGAGGTTCAGACCTAAATTTTTGTCTGCTCAAACTTTCCAGGCCGAAATAATCTCTGATCAGACTTTCCAGACGGAAATTAACCCTTATCAGACTTTCCAGACCCAAGTTACCTCTGATTAGACTTTCCAGACACAGAGGGTCTCTGATCAGACTTTTCAGACCGAAGGCGTTCTGATCAGACCATCTTCAGACCATGATCCAGACTCAAATTCAGACCAATGAGCAGACCTTTAATCAGATTATTATCAGACTCAAGTGCGCTCGAAGAGGTTATGATCAGACCCAGTTTCGCTCGAAGCATTTATGGTCAGACTCAGTTCGGCTTGTAGACATTTATGATCAGAATGAAGCGCGCTCGAAACCGGCTCTGATCAGACTCAAGTGCGCTTGAAATAGTCTGATCAGAGAAAGATTTTACTTTTGAACAAATCTCTTAATTTTGCTATAATATATTCATTTCATAGAAACTGATGTTTGCAGTATTTAATTCGTCTAAGAAGAAACCAGTTATAAAACTATTGCTAAAGAAAACGAAACCCAACTGTTGAGAACAAATTTTATTTAGTATACCGTTTAGTGTATATTTCTGACTCAATGGATGAGTTTAGACAGCTTTACATAAGAAAAATCGTGGTCTCCAGTTAATCAAAATTTCTTGTGAAGGGGACCGACCTTTTTTACGATTAGACCCAACTGCGCTGGAACCGTTTATGATCAGAATCAAGTGCACTCGAATACGCCTATGATCAGATTTTTCAGACCAAATTGACCTCTGACCAGAACAGCTCCAGACCATGGTCCAGACTGTAGTGCGCCCGAACTTCCGTCCAGACCCTGTAATTTTGGTCTGGGACACACGGGTGTGCGCTCGATTGGGTCTGATCATAAAGCAATTTGGGTCTGCACCTTAACCTGGATTATAAAGTAGTGTTCATAAAAATTCAAAGCTACCGATAGCAGCATATATAGAAAATGTCAGCATGACCACAGCAATGTACTAGAAATATTTGATAAGAACTTTCACCCTAGAGTGACGCATTGAAAAATTTCCTAGCAGCAAAACCTCAAACTCTATCTCCAAGTTGATCACCAATAAAGAAACTTACCAGTCATAAAATGCCATATATGGATTTCATGGAAACTTACTAAACTTACAACGATGAAGAAAATGTTTGATTTTGGCTGACAAACAGTCCAAATGGCCACCTGCTGTTAAAAAACAACGTTTCTGTTTAAAAAGTTTCAAAATTCTGTACTTTACTTTTATGGTGCAGTACTTACCATAAAGTTCCATAAAAATATGTTTATGGACCGTTTTATGGTTACAAATTTTCCATAAAAAATGCTGTAATATAAAAAACCCACTTTTTCGGTTTTTTTTCGAATCAATTCGAAAGCTCAATTTTGGATTCGTTAAACGTCAAAAAACATAAAGTGTATTTTATGGCATCCTACTAATTGAACATCAAGACCTTTTTAAGCTGCTTAAGACTGTTCTTCAGATACGCTAAACTTTTGAAATTTTTTTTTATTTCAAACAGTAAAAAGAAATTCACATTAGCTGACGGTTGACTTGGTTTGTGGTACGACTTATAATATCCAGCACCCTAAACAGATCAATTTGAAACCAAAACTTGTGAGTCATATTTTCACCCTCAGGCTCACGGGCAAAAGTTATGACTGAAACCCGTCAAGACTACCTGTTCAGTGTTTTGGAATCCTTACGAACGCTTGAAGGTGAATATCTTCTAGATACAGAAAAGAAGAAAGCGAAACTCAACGATATGTTTTTAACAATGCTTCTCAGCGTAAGGGAAGGAGACATGGCTATTGTCTTCAAAGCGTTACTGGTAAGCTCAACTTTTAACTTGTTTATAACTTGTTTTTAACTTCCCTAGTGATCGAAGAATTTATAATCTTGCAAGAATCTTGCAAGCAATCTTGCAAGGGAATGCATACTTCTTGCAAGCATCTTGCAAGATTCTTGCAAGATTTGAATCCATCTTGCAAGATTCTTGCAAGATTTGAATCCAACTTGCAAGATTCTTGCAAGATTATAAATCAATCTTGCAAGAATCTTGCAAGATTTTAAATCCATTTTTTTCTCACCTGCAGGAATGATGACGCTGAATACGACAATGGCAATGATGAAATAGCTAATTTCTGTCGGAAATTTCTCAAGGTCAAGCTAAGAACCGACTTTTTGAGATTTTCCAGTATGATATGTTTTCTTTACCCTCCTCCTTTTGCATTCCCGGCTTGGGACCGGCAGTGGCGGAGTTACACAAAACAATTATAGGAGAATTGAGCAAAGCACTAGGTAAATTTACCTGGCTCAAAAAGTTCTCTCCAAAATAAAGCAAAATAAAGCACCCAATCAAATAAATATACATTTTAACATTAAAATACAAGACAGCAAAACAAACAAGACAACAAAAGAACACAAGGCAGCAAAACAAAACAAGACAGCAAAACAAAACAAGACAGCAAAACAAAACAAGACAGCAAAACAAAACAAGACAACAAAAAAAAACAAGGCAGCAAAACAAAACAAGACAACAAAACAAAACAAGGCAGCAAAACAAAACAAGACAGCAAAACAAAACAAGACAGCGAAACTAAACAAGACAGCAAAACGAAACAAGACAACAAAACAAAACAAGGCAGCAAAACAAAACAAGACAGCGAAACTAAACAAGACAGCAAAACGAAACAAGACAAAACAAAACAAAACAAGGCAGCAAAACAAAACAAGACAGCGAAACTAAACAAGGCAGCAAAACGAAACAAGACAAAACAAAACAAAACAAGGCAGCAAAACAAAACAAGACAGCGAAACTAAACAAGACAGCAAAACGAAACAAGACAAAACAAAAACAAGGCAGCAAATCAAGTCCTTCAGTGCTTATAAAACAAGTCAATGCCCGTTGAACTTGGTACAGTTGTTTTAGCGAAATCGTCAAACACATGAAGCGTACCCCGACTTTTTCTAATAGGAGAACCAACTTCTCAAAAAATTAGGCAGAACGACCCAAAACGGTGCCACGTTGACAATTTTTAACGCAATTCAAGTCCACTCAGTATTTATGAACACCCAAGACCCCTACTGCGGAGTGGGAACAAAATCGCACCTCGCCCTAGAGGCCGTGGTGTTTTGTGTGTTTTGACAAAAAAAGAACTCGAATAAGAATTATTAGAGGAACATAAAACCGGAATGCCATCTTTTTGAAACAATTTGTTCTTGCTATGTGATGACTTAGTGATCGGTTGCACGAACTAATATACTGTTTTTACAATTTGTTTGTTGTGGTACATTACAAAGTATCAAATTATCTAAAACGAAAAAAATCGACTGTTTCTTTCTCTTTGGCCCTAAAAGAAACATTAATTAGCATAAGATCAAAAATTGAATTGATGTTTGATTTACCAGAAAGGTTGATTTTCTTAAATATAGATTAATTTATAAATCGAATGAAAGAAGAACAAAGATGAAATTTCAAAAACACCGATTTTTTTGAATGAAAAAACTTCAAGGGCATTAACACCAATAGCTATCAACTGAAGGCTTCATACGTTCAGTTCAATCCCCTCAAAAAGACAATTAGAACTCTAATTAATCGGAATTTTTTACGACAGCAAAAACATGCTAAATTACCGACAGGATCAGTGACACAAAGTCCCAACTGTTTGTTTCTCTAAAAATAATTTGTTTTAAGGAAAGATGAGAAAATGACTGAAGGAGTTTTCGTCTTTTATTATGTAAAGTGAACTTTAAAAAGACGGATATGATTGCCTGGATTTGTTTCTAGTTATTTTTCGGAAAATTGTAATTGAATCCAAAATCTTGCAAGAATCATGCAAGATTCTTGCAAGATTTCACATTCAAAAGGTGTTTACGAAAAAAGTCATTTATTTTCAGTTTTGCTGATCAAGAATTCTGATATCAGTCATAATATTTGGTTTTCAGTTATTTTTAGCTACCAAAAACACATAAATATTTTTTCCGGAATTCAAAATCTTGCAAGATTCTTGCAAGATTTTGAATCCTGGCTAATTTTTTTTTCGTTGAATTAGGCTTCGTAACTTGTTCAAGAAACAATAACTTGCTTCAAAGATGTTTCCTAAAATACTTGTACCCAGATTTATTTTCTGGCCTTGATTGATATCTTGCAAGATTCTTGCAAGATTTGAATCCGCTCATCACTAGGGTTGTTTTATAACTTTTAAATTGACAATATAAAGTGAAATGGATTAGCATTCACTTAATAAAACTACTTAAATATGTTCAGTTTAGTAAATCTATATCTATCAGCTAAATTGTCTTTGAGTCTTTGTCAAGTCTCTTTTGGATGTCAGTCATTACTGGCTTCAGTAAGGCACCGGCTCTAGCAGTCTCTGTTGACCCCCCCCCCCCCCGTCTCGAGCATATGAATCGAAAACTTAGGAAGAACCCTAATGTGAATCGAAAAGCTATCAAGGTTCTTGCAAGTGAATCGAAAATTTTGCACGAATCTAGAATGCAACTGGTACCCGTATGCCTTCACTTGCAATATTTTTCTAAGATTTTTTTCAAAAATTGCTTGCAACTTTTTCAATTCGTAGTTCACTAGGGAGTACTAAGTCCGCTTGATTTTTTAGCTCACTTTTGCGCTAAGCTCTGCAATTCTGAGCCTATACTTCGTGCTATGCAGTACTATTGTGAAAGATTTACGAGAACTGCAAAACTATCCAATATTTTTGATCACCTTTACAGACTGTTTTGTGACTGTTGGATTCGCAGCTGGTCTCATTTCGTTTGAACTATCGCGACACCCCCTTTGGGAACTGGCAGACGAAAATGCGGCAGGATCAGGAGTGCTTGCGCAAGCCTACATGAAATTGAGACTAGACGCCAGAGAAGTTTTAAAACCTTTGGCTGAAAAGACTGGACATTTTTTTCAGTACTGTTTGCCAGAAATATTAGGTACTTGCTTGGCTCAATACGCCAGTGGACTATGTAATGTCATTCTAGCCTATGAGCGATATGTTTTGATTACATTGCCGACTGAAAGAGACATCTTGCTTAGTCCTCCGCGACGCAAAAAAATTTATGCAGCTGTTACACTTATCATCTCAGTTACACTGTTTTCGGATGCTGCTTACAAAGCTATCACGAAAGAGGAGTCTTGCCACAATGTTGGCGCTGGTTGGCAATTAATAATCAAATCGGAGTCAGTGGCTGTTTATGTCGCCAATACTTTGAGCCAGCTTCTATTTTCAGGTGTACCGTTCGGATATTGTTTGAGCCGCTACATATTTATTATCCAGGCACTTCTGACCCGCAAGAAAAAAATTGGTCGAAATATCCATCTGGTTTTGGCTTTTGGGTGCACTTGTGCAGTTTGGTTTCTTTGTTTTACAATTAAACAGGTGTGGATATTGTATTCCCTCGTTTTAGAAGTGGCAGTACCATTTTCAGAATTGTACAAGTTTCCACTGGCTACGAATTTGATAGCCAATAGAGTATTTTATAACTTCAATTGTGTTCCGTCATTTTTCAGCCCCTTTGTATTGGTTGTTCTATTGAAAAACTATAGAAAACCATTCAAAAAAACTCTCAGACGAATAACTTGCCGAAACAAACAAAACCAACAGGAGCTGAATGAAATCTGATAGACTCATGAAAGAGTAAAAGTTCTAATTACAGCTTCGCAACGTAAACTGTCTGACTTCGAAGACTGTTTTCATCAAATTTTTGTGACGTATTTTAACTGAGCCGACTCAAAATGATTGAAATTCCAATTACTTTGGTTTTCAAAAAAAAAATGTGAGCAAACTGACTGCGGAGAACATGCAGGCAGAAGGCTGTCAACATTTCATTGCCAAAATTGCGCAGAGGTTAAATTTGTTAAATTTGACTGCAAAATGATTGCAATTTGCAAATTGATTGCAAATTGAAATTTGAGTTCAGAATTTCGCCAGAGATCACGTGCTGCGCATTTTAGAGCTTAAGTTATAATAAATCGGCAATTGTATCTGAATTTTCTTTGAAAGCTCAACTTCCCCTTCAAACTATAGCAAGCAGATCTCTAAAAGTTATGCTACGATTCATATGAAGGTGAGAAAATGGATATCGGATTGCTCATGAAAAATTGCTCATAGTGAATATCACGTGAAACTGCCTTTTGAGCGATTAATAATGTCAACCAACGTAGATTATTTGGGTTAAAATTTGGGAAAATATTATAAAGTTAGATAAAAACATCAAATATATAAACTGTTTGCAATTCTCGTTAAATACCTCAAAAATCTATCATTTGCAAAATTGCGTGAAAAAAGTTAAATTAAATCAATATACCGCAGTATATTTAAATTCGCATCTAGGATCAGTTCTAAGTTAGACGTAACCAAGGGTTAACTTGTTTTGTTTTAATTGGAGTTGCTTCATGTTGAGTTGCTTCATGTTGCTTCATGATGCTTCATGGAGTTGCTTCATGTTGAGGTTTGTTGCAACATGTTGAGCTCTGCAGAGCGTCAGATCAGGCCAAACAACCTCCTCTATTACTGTATCTCATTGGTCTAATCTGAGTCTTAAAATATCTATATTAAGAGCGTATTTTGCCCAATTTGCGTCTCGTCAGACTCCTTGACATTTTCGGTATGACTTCAAAATTTAATTGTGAGAAAGAAATTACGTCAACTTCGAGCTGATTTCACATATCCAGGTCAAGCTTTCGCGAGTAACTTACACTGTTCTTGTAATCTGATTTACTAACTATATTTTCCACCCAAAATCAAACCAAATTGAACCTTAAACTTCTGCGTATATCTGAGTGCATCTCTAACCTTGCCAAAAGACCCGAATTAAAATCACTGTTTTCGATAAATCTAGACTCAAAAAAAGGTCAGTCTTTCAGACTCCCCATTTTTAGGAACAATTGTATTCCAAACATGGCCTCATTTTTTGAAGTGCTTGACCAAAATGAGTTCTACTATTATTGAAAGTATTCTTAAAATAATGCAACTAATAAATTATGGAAACTAACCCCTCCTTTTTTGATAAGTTACAGAAAAAATCTTGGTTTTGAGAACCAGAGATGAGAAATTTTTTAACAACGTTATACTAAAACCACTTAACCTTTTAGATAGGATATGAGTCAGTATAAGTTTGGTGCCAAATGAATAAGTTTTGCCTCGATTGAAGTCCACTGTTTAAAAAATAGAAAAATTGTCAGTTTATCAAATGAACGTTTGAAAACTTAATTTTAGTGGTGACAAATTGACCGGAGTCTGTAATCCGCATGGACGGTTTTAAAAGTGGGCTTTTTTGCGATGACTCAATCATAAAAACAGCCAAAGGATTTTTGAAAACGCAGTATCAAAAAAAACCATCAAAAGTGATCACTTCGTATACTAACCGATAAAAACAACCGAAAATGATCAAAACCAATCATTTCTCAAAATTACCCGTCAAAAACGTTCATAACCGATCAAAAAAGGTAATTTCCATGAAATTTTTAACCGTTTCGGATCGGATTGAACTGATCAACTGGGGTTGTGAGTTTTTGTATTTTACTATATAACCTGGATTTTCTAGAATTGGAGTTTTGAAGTCAAATGCGTCGTGGTGTTAAAACTATGATATTTCTTAAGTTGCAATCTGAAAGCTAGTGACGGTTCGTGAGACAATTTGACACCTACACTTCTGCCAGGAGAAAATGTTTGTTTATTTATGAAGAGTGGAAGATTAAATAATATCTGAATGCAGATATATTGAAGCCAATGGGATCCCCCCTTATAGCTCCGCTCCATCACCCAAGCGCATAATATTACCAATTCCACTTGATAGAGTTCACGTTTACAAGAGTGGAAACGAGCTTAAAAAGTTTGGTACCGACAGTGCGTGGGGCGTAGGGGGTACAAATTTAAAAGAAAATGCGAATGTTAAAATCGAAAGTCAAATAATCAGTGTTCGTTATTTTCAAGTTTTTGCTAATCTCGGTCAAACAGAAGCAAACTATGATCGCTCGTAAAATCTTCAAATTTAGGATGAAAACAGTGCTTCGTCGTGCTTCGTCGCGCTCAATTATCTACTTCCCGTAACCATCTTTACCGATTAAAACAAATTTGTCCGTTATATTTTGATTCAAAAAGTTTACCCAAGACTTAAGGTTTGCTGTAGGTTAAATTGTCATCATCCCTGTTTATATACAATGTCTTCATCACCCTTGAAAATACAAAAATCACCCATATTTTCAGCGTTATAGATCACGATTGAACTAATTTGTTGAATTGTATCTTTAAACCCAATCAATGAAATATTACATCCCAACTTAACCAATAAACGTAACTCCACATTGTACATTGATATTAATTGTTCATTCGTTACTTTTTTTAAAAAAAATGAGTTATTACTTAGTGATTATAGTCCTGACCCCACCTAGTACATTAATGCTTTCCTGACTCTTGAAATGAAATCAGAAATCAATGATTTAAATGTTACTCTTTGAATTAAATTCATTCCGTTCTCATTTCTAGCATCAAGAAAACCGTTAAAGATACATGCATCTGATTAGTTATAATGGTGTGAATAACTAGAGCGAGAAAAATCTAATTTGAGGGATCTCTGGGATTATTTGCAAATACCTACACAATTGCAAAACTCAATATTAAGTAAGTGTCGTTAACATTAAATATAAATTTTGTTGAAAAAAAAAACACAAATTGAGAATAACATAGTTTAAAAAAAAGAAGTATTTGTGTTAAAATTTCTTCAACGTCACAAAAAAGAACACAAATATGACTCAAGGAAAAATATGAGAGAAATTGGTAATTTTCCGACGAAAAAAAGACCGTCGTGTTTCTATTGACAAACTATTTCACAAAAGACAGGCAAGAAACTTCTGTATTTTTCAGTTTGGTTATGACATTTCATCGCGCATAAACCTCCATCTACAGTTTTTTCCTGTGACCTGATGAAAAATCATCTGTCATTCAATAATTGAGCCCTCGCAGATTTAGGGTAGTGAAGACAGTGAACTGTCTGCTTATGCACAACTGAAAGGTTTAAAATGAGGCGAAAAATTGGGTATTATGATTTATACGGTTGTTATATTAACATTCTTGATTTTTTCTCATCTTTTTTCCAGAAATAATGCTGGCTGCCCAAAAATTGAATAAAATGTCTAAAATTGTTGATAAGTTTACTGTTCTCAGATTTTATTGATCCTAGTTAAAAGGCTGTGCTGAGTTAAAAGATACTCCTTTGTACCTGGCGGGAGCGCTTCAGATCATAATAACCTAAACAATTTTTTCATCAAACCTCTACAGAATGTAATTTTGTAAATTTTCCTAATCTTGTTTTTTTTGTGAATAAAGGTCTTAGTTTCTGTCAACTATTTTCAGAAATTAATATTTCAACAATTTTTATTCTAGAATTCTGAAATAAGTCGAAATATTTGACAGGTATCGCTCCTGACTTGGAGTGTAAAATTAAAATTTAGTTTTAAATTTATTAAGCACAAGAGTCTTTTGATGGGTATGTAAGGGGTCTTAGTATTAAACTGTAATGACATGAAAATTAGGTCTTTTCATAATGAAAACAGTGGCAGTGTTCTGCCACTGTAGAAATTTTGTTTTTCACGTTTTTCTTGATTCTAAGAACTCTGAATAAACATCAAAGCAACAGGAAAATTCCATTTTGTAGAAAAATCAAATTTGCTGGCAAAAAAAGATGTTTTTTTAAGATGAATTAGTTGTCTCAGCTGAGTTTATATACAAATTCTCAGCAAAAACCCGGTTTATTAACTATAGATACCTGTCACTTCAAATAAATCATGTTAAATATGACATTTCTTGTTGAAGAAAAACACAAATTAAGGAAAACGTAGCTTCAAAATAAGAGGTATTTGTGTTCAAATTTCTTCAAAGTCTCAAAAAAGAACAAAAATGTGACTCAAGGAAAAACATTAGAGAAATTGTTAAGTTTCCGACAAAAAAGAACGGACCGACATGTTTCTACTGATCAACTATTTCACAATAGGTGGGCGGAAGATTTTTCTAACTAGGCTGTGCTGAGTTAAAAGATTTTCCTTAGTGGCTGGAGCGCTTCAGATCATTATACCCTAAATAAATTTTTCGTCAAATCTCTATATCATGTAATTTTGTAATTTTTCTTAACTTTTTTGTATGAAAAGTAGCATAAAACTGCACTAAATGCAGAATTAAATTTTACTTGCTTTTGTTATTTTTTGGCATTGTACATTGTACCAAATATATATCCAATATTCTATTGTAACGGATGAGCTATCAGAACAATTTTTTGGCATAATGTTTAGCTAATGATTTCTGGCAGACCGTGCGGGCAATGACCATGCCTCAGAAGCCCATGACCACTTCTATAAGAACACTAAGATCACTTCTATTGACCACATTATATTTTCAAGACCAAAAACGTCTGAATTTTGAAAGAAAGTAGTTGCAAAAAATTTCGCAAGAAAAGACGTCTTAGGAAGTCTGTATCTTCAAATTTACTAAAATTTCTTGCGAATTGTTTTGCTAAAGCAAAAAAAAATGTGAGTGATAGTGACACAGTACAACTCGACTTGAAAATTATCTGCAGTTTGACTTGTGCAAATATTAGCAAAATTATTCGTTTTGCCATTCAAATCTAATTCACAATGACAATGGGAAATTGTACTAAGGAAAAAGTTGTTTCCAATTTTGTCAAAATGTTGAAATGTGGAATTGCGTCTGAATTAAACGTCACTTTGTTTGAACTAGCTCCCATTCAACACACATGTTACATCATACAATACTTCCTCCTTAGATACACTGTTATACACTGTTAATGTCAATAATTTCTGTTACTTTCATTTGAAAAAGTTTAACGGCCGAAATATTGGCTAGCATAGTTACAAAAGCATGGCTTTTATACCCAACTGAACAATATTTTCTTATTTCAGAACTTACATTTTACATTATAGGCGAATTTTGAACTCCAATTTACAAATTTTTCAATTATAAAGTTTTTACCATTATAAATATTTTTACTTAGAACAAAAAGCATTTTGAGATCATATACAAAAAATCCTTGACCATGACATTTCTCCTTTAATGCAAACACACTTTTTATGTAAAATTTATATTAAGTAATACAAAATTGCTGTAGGTTAAATTGTCATCATCCCTGTTTATATACAATGTCTTCATCACCCTTGAAAATACAAAAATCACCCATATTTTCAGCGTTATAGATCACGATTGAACTAATTTGTTGAATTGTATCTTTAAACCCAATCAATGAAATATTACATCCCAACTTAACCAATAAACGTAACTCCACATTGTACATTGATATTAATTGTTCATTCGTTACTTTTTTTAAAAAAATGAGTTATTACTTAGTGATTATAGTCCTGACCCCACCTAGTACATTAATGCTTTCCTGACTCTTGAAATGAAATCAGAAATCAATGATTTAAATGTTACTCTTTGAATTAAATTCATTCCGTTCTCATTTCTAGCATCAAGAAAACCGTTAAAGATACATGCATCTGATTAGTTATAATGGTGTGAATAACTAGAGCGAGAAAAATCTAATTTGAGGGATCTCTGGGATTATTTGCAAATACGTACACAATTGCAAAACTCAATATTAAGTAAGTGTCGTTAACATTAAATATAAATTTTGTTGAAAAAAAAACACAAATTGAGAATAACATAGTTTAAAAAAAGAATTATTTGTGTTAAAATTTCTTCAACGTCACAAAAAAGAACACAAATATGACTCAAGGAAAAATATGAGAGAAATTGGTAATTTTCCGACGAAAAAAAGACCGTCGTGTTTCTATTGACAAACTATTTCACAAAAGACAGGCAAGAAACTTCTGTATTTTTCAGTTTGGTTATGACATTTCATCGCGCATAAACCTCCATCTACAGTTTTTTCCTGTGACCTGATGAAAAATCATCTGTCATTCAATAATTGAGCCCTCGCAGATTTAGGGTAGTGAAGACAGTGAACTGTCTGCTTATGCACAACTGAAAGGTTTAAAATGAGGCGAAAAATTGCGTATTATGATTTATACGGTTGTTACATTAACATTCTTGATTTTTTCTCATCTTTTTTCCAGAAATAATGCTGGCTGCCCAAAAATTGAATAAAATGTCTAAAATTGTTGATAAGTTTACTGTTCTCAGATTTTATTGATCCTAGTTAAAAGGCTGTGCTGAGTTAAAAGATACTCCTTTGTACCTGGCGGGAGCGCTTCAGATCATTATAACCTAAACAATTTTTTCATCAAACCTCTACAGAATGTAATTTTGTAAATTTTCCTAATCTTGTTTTTTTTTTGTGAATAAAGGTCTTAGTTTCTGTCAACTATTTTCAGAAATTAATATTTCAACAATTTTTATTCTAGAATTCTGAAATAAGTCGAAATATTTGACAGCTATCGCTCCTGACTTGGAGTGTAAAATTAAAATTTAGTTTTAAATTTATGAAGCACAAGAGTCTTTTGATGGGTATGTAAGGGGTCTTAGTATTAAACTGTAATGACATGAAAATTAGGTCTTTTCATAATGAAAACAGTGGCAGTGTTCTGCCACTGTAGAAATTTTGTTTTTCACGTTTTTCTTGATTCTAAGAACTCTGAATAAACATCAAAGCAACAGGAAAATTCCATTTTGTAGAAAAATCAAATTTGCTGGCAAAAAAAGATGTTTTTTTAAGATGAATTAGTTGTCTCAGCTGAGTTTATATACAAATTCTCAGCAAAAACCCGGTTTATTAACTATAGATACCTGTCACTTCAAATAAATCATGTTAAATATGACATTTCTTGTTGAAGAAAAACACAAATTAAGGAAAACGTAGCTTCAAAATAAGAGGTATTTGTGTTCAAATTTCTTCAAAGTCTCAAAAAAGAACAAAAATGTGACTCAAGGAAAAACATTAGAGAAATTGTTAAGTTTCCGACAAAAAAGAACGGACCGACATGTTTCTACTGATCAACTATTTCACAATAGGTGGGCGGAAGATTTTTCTAACTAGGCTGTGCTGAGTTAAAAGATTTTCCTTAGTGGCTGGAGCGCTTCAGATCATTATACCCTAAATAAATTTTTCGTCAAATCTCTATATCATGTAATTTTGTAATTTTTCTTAACTTTTTTGTATGAAAAGTAGCATAAAACTGCACTAAATGCAGAATTAAATTTTACTTGCTTTTGTTATTTTTTGGCATTGTACATTGTACCAAATATATATCCAATATTCTATTGTAACGGATGAGCTATCAGAACAATTTTTTGGCATAATGTTTAGCTAATGATTTCTGGCAGACCGTGCGGGCAATGACCATGCCTCAGAAGCCCATGACCACTTCTATAAGAACACTAAGATCACTTCTATTGACCACATTATATTTTCAAGACCAAAAACGTCTGAATTTTGAAAGAAAGTAGTTGCAAAAAATTTCGCAAGAAAAGACGTCTTAGGAAGTCTGTATCTTCAAATTTACTAAAATTTCTTGCGAATTGTTTTGCTAAAGCAAAAAAAAATGTGAGTGATAGTGACATAGTACAACTCGACTTGAAAATTATCTGCAGTTTGACTTGTGCAAATATTAGCAAAATTATTCGTTTTGCCATTCAAATCTAATTCACAATGACAATGGGAAATTGTACTAAGGAAAAAGTTGTTTCCAATTTTGTCAAAATGTTGAAATGTGGAAATGCGTCTGAATTAAACGTCACTTTGTTTGAACTAGCTCCCATTCAACACACATGTTACATCATACAATACTTCCTCCTTAGATACACTGTTATACACTGTTAATGTCAATAAATTCTGTTACTTTCATTTGAAAAAGTTTAACGGCCAAAATATTGGCTAGCATAGTTACAAAAGCATGGCTTTTATACCCAACTGAACAATATTTTCTTATTTCAGAACTTACATTTTACATTATAGGCGAATTTTGAACTCCAATTTACAAATTTTTCAATTATAAAGTTTTTACCATTATAAATATTTTTACTTAGAACAAAAAGCATTTTGAGATCATATACAAAAAATCCTTGACCATGACATTTCTCCTTTAATGCAAACACACTTTTTATGTAAAATTTATATTAAGTAATACAAAATTTGACTGAGAAAATTGTCAATTTATTTTTACCTTCTAAAATGTCGACCAATCAGCAATCACAGCAGCCTTCAACCAACTCAAAGCCAATCAACATCAGCACCTATGGCATGATGAAGGTATCTATGCACCCTTCAGATATGAGAGGGTTCGGATTCGAGGCTGAAAGTATCGGGTACGTCGACAAAAAACATCATTAAAAACAGTCGCCAGGTCTAGAGTGGGCATTTATAAGAGTTTAGTTACCCAAATTCGTGAGTAAACAGGCTGAGGGGCCAGACGGAAACCGTTATGTCTATATCGTCACGAAGAAATTTGTCTATATCCAGACCGTCTTGGACGGAAAGTTCCTTATGACCAGACTTTCCTCCGTTCATGATTAAAATTCTGAGTGCTCACCTGATTTTTCTGTGCTCCGATTTCAAGATTTCGTGCGTTTTTGTTCAGATTTTTTGCGTTTCTTAACAGACGCTTGAATATAATTTCATTTGAAGAAATGTTATCTACAATAAGGTGTTTTTCAATTTTTAACCATTTTGGTCTCGCTTCAATTTTGAAAAGCACGCATGTAGTTTGTTAATCCAGTTCAAAAACAAGCAGTTATGCTGAAAGTATTAAAGAAAGTCAAAAATGCTTAGCAAAAAATTTCGTCCGTATTTCTTTTCAAATCGTTTATTTTTTCTTGCAAGGGAAGTTTTTCAGTTTAAATTTTTTTATTGTTTTCTTTTTTGCTACCAGATGTTTTTTCGTGCGATAACTTTCTGTTGAGCACTTTGTAAAAAGAAAAAAGATCCTGTTGAAACGTTAAAATATTGAAGAGACGCTACTTTGATAGAACCAATTTTTCTGAAACCAGCTCCCATTAAACCTGTCCTTTTATTTAGAATCAATACCAAATAAAAAAATTAGTTCAAGGTCTAGAGATAATTTGTTGAAAAAACGGAAACTGCATGAAGAAACAAACATTTTGCTTCTTAGTTTCTCAAGTTTGTAGTTAGTGATGTTTTCAATGTTCCTTTTTACTTTCTGACAAGAAAAATTAGTATGCACTTGACTAAAAAGCTCATAACAATTCATATTATTGCGCTACCATCACCATTATCGATTACACAGTTTGGAGCTAAAGATGCTGCAACACTCAAAAGAAAAAGAATAGCAAACAAGATTAATTAAAGAAAAATTTTATGTGGATTTCTTTGGTGGTTTTTTTGAATTCAAAGTACTGAATAAATACAAAAAACACAATATACTCTACTCATATTTTTCAAGCATTTAAATGATCGAAATTGGAACAATTTTTTTCCGAAAAATGGAAAAACTGTCTTCCTTAGACTCCTCAGTTTGCCTTTGAAGTTCTCTGAATTCTTTTGTTGAATGGTAATAATGAAGAGAGAATGGAGAATCAATCAATTTAAGTTAAACATAGAAAAAAATGGGGATCATTTCACTGCTTGATTCATTTTTAGGAAAAACTGTTAGCCAACAGGTTCGAATTTGAATCGAACTTGTTTTGATTATGAAAACACAAAAGAGCGGCCAACCCAATAAATTTGGACAAGAACGCATATACATCTGATTTTGAAAGCCGCAAAAAATTTTCTCGTGCGTTCATGTTGAGGCGTTTATGATTTCATGCCCAGTTTTTGTGCTTTCAATGCCTTCATCAAATTTCAGACTTTCATGCGTTGATTTTCAGAATTTCGCAATTTTCATGTCCACTTTTTGTGCATTAATGTTTAGACTTCAGTGTTGGCTAGAATTTTTTGCGTCAATTTTCAGATTTTCGTGCCATCTCTTTACACCGGTTTTTTTTGTTGGAACGATCCCTCTCTCCGTACTGCGTTCAATTTAACTATAAACAAATATGATTTCGTCTGCAACCCCAACATTATGAAAATTGATTCTGCAAACCTAATAAAGGTCGGCAGAGAGCACTATCGCCGAATTGGCTAAGAGGACTCTTAGCCAGCAACACAAAATTGTGAATATAAGTAGACAACTCAACACCTCAACATCTGGAGAAATTAGATGATTTTTGAACAATTAGATTTGTTGACCAACCGCACCTGTTGACCAACCGGGTCAGGCGTTTTGTTGTATTTTTCATTGTTTTGTTGGCAACTTAATGCTTTGTTTATTCCTAGCATCTTCAGAGAGAACTTCAAGTCAAATTTGACTTGCTCTTGCCGTTTTTTGTTTTCAGCATTTACAGCCATAAAAACAACCAAATCTGGAATAATTAACACAAGATGTTTGAAGAAAATCTAACGATATGGACAAAAATTTTTTTCAATCTCTGCTATGAAACATTGGACAAAATTTGACCGGCTCAGCACAATAACAAATAGTAGAAAGCATAGAAACGTTTATGATTTTTATCGCAAACATTGGAGTAGAACTAGCAGACACATTCGATACAAGGAACGATTATGAAGTCGAAACAAAAACACCAAAACTATGTTCTTTATTCCAAGAACAAGCACCAAAATCATGGACACGCTGCGATTGCTTCCATCTACGCTTAGTTTAGACTGCCAAATCATAAACCAAATTTTTCTCAAGAAAATTTCTCGGGTATTTAGGCCACTACCTGGAACATTATAAGATGAAGATATGGAATATGGCTGATTTCCAAAATGCTTTAAAATAGCCAAAACAGTGCTTTTTTCCAATGTGGCAATCTTAGCAAAGCCACAATTTACAGAGAAGACTTAAAAATCTCAACCATTGTCAAATTGAATGAAAAATTATTATATAAAAGCATTTACACATTTTTGAGCAAAAGCAACTTACACGCTTTCGATGATAATTAAGTACTGTAGACGACATAGCTTCACTGACTGATGAAATCGACAAAAATTTGTGTAAATCGAAAAACCTAATCTAAACCACTTTTACGATCTAGAAAAAACTTTCGATACTGTGAACCATCAGCAACTGCTGAAAAAATTATGACCAATAGGGACTCCAAGTAATGGTACTGAAAATGCGCGATTCTTATTTGAAAGATCAACTCCGATTTAAAAAAATAGCAAAGTTCAATCTGCAAAGAAATGCGTTAAACATGGAGTCCCACAAGGATCATCTCTTGGTCCACTTTATTTCATTATCTACTTAAATGACGTTATTTCCCGAAAACAAAAGAAAGGACGACTATGCTCTATGCTGACGTTGCTATTGTTTTTAATAAAGGTAGTACTGAGATTGTAGTAATAAAACACGATGCCCCACTAGCACTGGCCGCATTACCGATCTGCTCTCATAAAAATAAATTAACAAATATCACCACAAAAACGAAACACAAAGTGTTTTGCAAAGGTCGCAATATAAACCAGCACAATTCAACATTTGGAAATTGAATAAACCAGCTCATTTATTTACCTAGGATTGTTATTAGAAAACAAACTGAAATTCAAAGATCAAATTATCTGCGTCAAAGAGAAGCATTTAAAATTCTGTTCCCTATTTTTCAGATCACCCCAAAGCTTCTAACGATATTTAAAATTTACGTCAAACCAACATTACAATACCGAATTTCAATCTACGGATCCACTTACTCAACTTTTTTTAAAACCAATCAACATGTTAAAAACTAAGACCTAGTCCACAATTTGATAAGCGACCCCTCAGAGTTATATGCTTTTGAAAGTTTCAAACTATTAGTAAAATGAATAAAAAATCAATCGCGAAGCGAAGATTTCCAAACCATGATAGCGTACCCGGACTTCAATGAAATCATGAAGAGGAGATATCGTGCTCAGTATGTGCAAATTGGCAGACATAAATTCGATAGCAATTCATTGAAATTTAAAGATCTTATGATGCTAAGAATTGCACAGATTTATAAGAGTTCTTTTATTGAAGATGTTAGAACAATAAAGCTAGCAAACATAAAAAGGTTTTACCATACATTTTTGTATCTTTATGTAATTGGTAACCAGAAGTTGCTGGACCAGATGTCATATCCATTAGAGCAAAAGTATAGTATAATTTTTATTTTAAAATCATTTTTTCTCAGATTTCAACTAAAATTGCAAAGCTCTTCGGTGAAGCGCCTGAAAATTTTGTAGCATCGCAAATTGTAATCGATTGTATCTATACAATGTATGTAATTTTGCTATATTTTTATGGTAATGACACTACAAACAATTAATTTTTACATTTACTATTATAACAATTCAGAGGTAATCAGAAACCATATAAGCAAAACAGACGATTCACACCTAGGAGCGGATATACCTGGAAATATTTCACACCTAGAGTTAATTGAGATTTCTTGAAAGTTTCCCCAGTGCATTCGTAGAACATTTTGCGTTTTCCAGAATGTTTCAATGACAAAACTTTTGACGTTCACAAGAAAAAAAACTGCAGAAAGAAAGTAAATGACCGTCTTTTCTGATTGACTTCAGTTTAGAACTGAATTTTTATTTAGGATCCTGCTTAGAAACATGAGATTAGGTATTGAGATAAATGCGGCTTCCTGAAATATTTTGCACGCTTTCAGAGGTCGCAATTTATTTAAAATTATCCAAATTTTTTCTCTTTTTTTTGTGCAGATTTTAACTTTGAAAAACTGACTTTATATCTTGAATCGCTTCGCGGTTCTCTATAAACGCCAGAAGTTCTCAGTGACTTCAAACAGAGTCACTTACCATTACATTAACAGCAATACAGGTCAGTAGCCAGACGTCTGCTATATTAGTTAAGAGAAAATTGGACTGCAAAAGATCCCAGAACTTGTCAACTGCTGAAAACCGCTTCACAATTGAAAAAAAAAAGTTGCGGATTAAAATTTATGCCATCCTATGCTGAAACTGTGTTCCATACAAACTGAAAAACATTTAAAAAAAGTCAGCACAGTTTTGTGAAGGAAGATATAATGTGCATCAGAGAAATATTTGCATTATAAAGCCCAAAATCCTTTCGTTCTAAAAAACAGGTTGTTAAATTTTCTATTTCCGAGAAGAATTTGAGGACTGTCGACATATGGAGATCAAATTATTCAGTCTTTGGGCTCAATTAGTTGAATTCAGAATAATTAGGACTCAATAAAAAGACATTTTGCACTATTATTTTTAAAGTTTCTTTTGCTGTATTTCAAAAAATACAGTTTTCACGTCCTGTTATTTTATGTTCAGAACTTTGTGCAATTTCCCTGCCACAAGGCAAGCTTGAAGTTCTTTTGTTGTTTTTTAAGATTGTAATAATTTTTTTGAATCACTCTGAAAGAACATTTACGTACCTGAGTTAGAAGTCTTTGTTTTGGACTAAGTCTTTCTTTTCAGGAAGCCAATGAGACAAAAACCAGATATCTTTTGAATATATATATATATATATATATATATATATATATGTATATATATATATATATATATATATATATATATATATATATATTTGTGTATATATATATATATATATATATATATATATATCTTTACAAACAATGCCTCAACGATTACGTAATTTGATTCATTTGAGTCAACACATTAAGAAAAACTTTGTTAATGATGTTTTGAATGAAGAAATAAGGAACAAAAGTTTGTAGATGATTAATGAAAACTGAAAAAACCACTGTTGGGCTCGAATAATTGTTATTTTACTTTAAGTTCTCTTGAATAATTCAGAACTTTTACTCGAGATATTTTTTCTCTTTAGTAATATAAATAATCAAGTTCCTATAAAAATCGTTTTGCTATAAAAATTGATCACACACTGATCAAATACTGACTTCAAGATAATTTCCATGAATAGAAAGGCAGATCTGTTTTCGAATTCAAGTTTTCTTAAACAATGAATTATTTCCAAAACTTACGAACATTTTTGGTAAAAATAATACATTATCGAGTACATCTCACGCTATCTTTACAAATCATTGGAAGATAGTTTTTATAACAGGTTAGTTTTTCTTTTTTTCCTTTTTTCCAGTTCTGTAACTTCTGTTTTTAACTGAGGAAATCATCGACAAAATGAACACAAAAAAACGTTTTACTTTAATCTGTATTTATTAATATGCTGCGACCTTATTAAGATTAACATACCGAGTTCTTGAAGTTACGTTAGTAGGAAAACACAACGTTTGTTTACTTTATTCGAAATGATTTTTGCTTTAATCAGGCTTAATTTCAGTTAGCTTAATCTTGTTACTTATAAATAATTCTCGAAATTGTTCAAGCTTTTTTGTATTTTTTTTTGTTATTAATGGTAAATGAATATGACCCAAACACATATTTAATTAACTTTATTGTGCATGCTTGAAGTAGCAAATGTATGGCCACCGTGAGCTACAGTTTATGCCTACTTTCAGTCAGATTTGTTCTGCACTCATCTCGTATTCAATCAATTCGTAATTTTTTCTGATCCAAGCAACTTGATTTTAATTTCGTTGGAGTGCTACACGTACACTCAAGTCTGTTTCTGGTGAAATGATTTTTGAGTGACGTGAACCATGTAAGTTTTGCCGCACGAATGAGACAAACAGTTGAGTGAGTCTAACTAATTATTAAATGACATATGACTTAAACGTCGGAAATAATAGTAAGTTTTTCAAAGCTTCTGTTGATTTTAAATTAATATATGGCTAATTTGGAAGATAATCTTAGTCGACTTTATCAACTCATTGACAAGCCATTAGTTATCCGTTTAAAGTTGTAATCCAAGTTTGGAATCTTAGCAACACTCGGATTAATGGCCTCTCGTCACTCTGATGATGATTTTTTATGTGAATGAAAACTCACACAATCGGTTTTTCATTTTGGATTAGTAGAACACACACAAATGGGTTTTCAGTTGGGATAGTGGAACACCTCAAAACAATGAAGTGCTGATTATAACCCCCTTTTGAATTTGGTTATGGAGTAGATAAAATTTAGTTTAATTTTTGAATTTTCATCATACTTTATAAAACAATGTATTTTTTGAATTCGGGATATAAGGTCAACACTACTATCCCAAGGCTGCACCCCGCTCTCAAGTGTCCTAGCCATCACTGACTCCACTGCGCAATCAATTCCTGAAACGCTTCCCATTTAATTTGATTTTATAGTAATGAGGTTTTGTAAGAATTGACGCGAAATTATGTAAAGAATTTGCTAACACTTCAGTAAATTTATTACATAGATTCACCGCGTATCACTGCTTTTCAGAGGATTTCTTACAAAATGTTAAGGATTATTGTAAGATCAAATCAAATGATTAGGGTTTCAGGAGTCAGTGCTAGAAAGTTTTGAAATCCATTGAAATTATTTTTAAAATTTGCTAAAATTTGAACGGATTTCTTACAAAGTTTCAGCGCATTTCAGCACAATCTCATGTAAGTATTTTGAACTACAATTTTCTGACTAATTCAGTGCCTTTGTTGCATAATTTCAGCGCATTTCTTACGAACATCTCAACCCGTGTATATAAGTCATCTCAGCGCGCAGAATTAGGCAACTTTCTAGAAGTTACCCCTGAGGTTCCAAAAAACGACGCCCACCATACAAAATTTATCAAAAATTATTTTCACAAACCAAACGCTACCTTTTAAGGATATACACTATGTAAAAACTAAATTCAGGGTTCATTCGAGAAGATGAAATCATATTTTCAAATTTAATTTTATTCAAAATTCTTCATTGTTCAAGTCCCATCCAAATCATCCAAGATGATGACAATTTCACTCCAATTAGAGCACCCAAAGGTCAACAGGTCAACACGGTGCCAAATCTGAGAAGATCAGAGACTGATCGCACACCATCGAGAAAATCAAACCCCACAACAGGACCCTATGAGGGTAGAAACACTCCAAGGAATTCAGAAGACGGTGGGGTGAGGTACGGCAGCCTTCCAGGGAGGAGTGCCAGTGTGGTCGAGGGAGATGTTCCTGGTCGAATTGTCAGTGCGTTGTACGTGAGTAGAAATAGTTCTTATTAAAAATCGAGAGTTAAAAGGCTGAGGAAGAGAGGAAGAAACATCAAAGATCGGAGGAAACTTCTAATAATAATAATAATAATAATAATAATAATAATAATAATAATTTAGTTCCTGCGTAATCGCAGCGGAACAGCATTAGGCTACAGCGACCCGTTCTCAGCTGCCCTTTTTCTTGTTATTCCAGTAACATCAAGTTCCAGTTACTTCTCAGAAAACTTCTCAGCATCATCAAAGATTGGCAATAAGAAATAATCAGCAAACATTTGAATTTTAGATCCAAGATAAACCAAGATTATTTAATAATGGAGACCACCCACATTTCGATAAAAAAAGTTTTTTCATTTCCAAAAAAATAGTTCTTATACAGCACACGCAACCTATAAATATGACCTTGAATGGAATTTGGGATCTATTCTGACTCCCCTCCCATCCCCAGTGTTTTTGCCCCCGCTCCAATTACAATTGATGTGTTCCTATATAGCATGTTTCTATGTAAAAAACAGCACGTGTACCTGGGGGCGTATAAGATATATGACCACTGAGCTGGGGGGGGGCAGAATACATTAGGAATTTGTGTAAAATTATATTAGAACTGGGTATAAGGACGGTCGGATCTATCTGAATTATGAAAAACTGATAACAGGAATGACGCGAAGGTTGTGGACGATTTATGAGCATATTTTGCTCGTTTAAAGCGTTATGCGAAATCACAAATTATAATAAATTTTCAATGAAAAAAATTTTGAAAAGTTTTTTTTTCATAAATTTTAAAGCAAAATGATGCAATTTAAGATCGATCAGAAACTTATTGATCTCTATTTATCATTTCTGGAATGAGTTTCTAAAAGACCCAACTGTTTCTGAATTGAATTCTAATCTCAAATCTTTCAAGTTCAATCTTAATTTGACTTAGTTTTAGGGCGTCATTTAGTCTTCTACGAAATGTTAATTGGAGGATTAGCATTTTTTAAAATTTTCTCTTTTCTCGGAAATGTTAATTGTAGAATTAGCTTTTTTGAAAATTTTTCTCAATTATTTTTCTCAATTTTTTAAAATTGTTCTCTAATTTTTCTCAATTTTTCTCAATTATCTCTCTTAATTTGTCGATATTTTAGCACATTGTAAATTTAATACAGTTTTAAGCATTCACAATATGTGACGTTTGTTTCATTTATACTTCTTAACACTACATTGCTTTAAACTATGTTCTGTATTTTATAGTTCATACTCAAAGGAATTAACAATGTTTTTCTTTTTTTTTCTCTAAGATCAACGATGTTCTGATCAAGATAGAGTATGCATAATCTCTTCTTCATCCCATTTACCCCCAAAAATTGGTTGTTTTGAAACAACAGATCAAAATGTAAGTTCATTTGAGGAGCTTTAAAAGCCACTACATAAGTAAATTATTGATATTACTTAGAGGTATAATTTCTTTCCATTTTTGTTTCCAGTAGAAACCCTCTTTCCGGTAAACAATATCCTACGATTTTTTCTTAATGTAATCCCGGAGTGTAACTTAAATTTATTCTTCGAAAATCTAATAACTCCTAGGTTTAAATCAGTAATTTTTTGTTAAAAAAAATTATTCTGAATGTATTTTTTAGGTATTTTTTTATGTATTCTCCATGTTAGTAAATTCTTAAATATTATAAAACCTGTATTTGATTTCTCTCGACCAACTGTCAATATACTAAACTCTGTAGAAGCAATTCATTTAAGCAACTGCAGCGTCAGCAATTCTGTCATGTTGATCTCCAAGAGTACATCAGTACTGGACAATTGCAAAAGCAATGCTTTCGTGAAATATACTTTACTCCGCTTCCTCTTTCACATAAAATTCTGACACGCTCATCCACACATTCTTGGACTAATTGTCTATCAAATGAAGAAATTAGAAGAGATGTCAACAATGTTAGGCCGCATCAGAGAGCTCATGATACTTGATTGTAATAAGACTACGAGACAATGTAAATTACATAATAAACAGAAACGAAAAAATATTTACAGCAAAAAGTCAAAATCTAATTTTAGAAGTACATAGTAACAAAGTCTAATTAACTAAAAAAAATCTAAACAACGCATTGACACTTGTATTTAACCACGGAACATAAAGTTTTTGTCCATAATGGGAATAGATAACCAGTCGAAGGAACGAAAAGAAAAGAGAAGAAGTTTAAAAATGCATAAAAATTATTTTAATCAATTAATTTCAAAAGTCATAAAAACGATTAAATTATAACAAAAAGTTCTTGGTAGATTCACTTATAACTCTTCGAGTGAAATGTTTTTGATGCGACTAAGCCATTGAGCAAGACTAAAAGGTAAATACACATAGAGAAAAACAGAAAACTTGCTAGCAATTTAAGAAAACAAAAACAATTGAGCCCTTTAAATCCTCAACTATTATGTGATTTTTTTAATTATTAATTCAATTTTTATTCACTTTACTGCAGTTAAAGTTTAACTTTTTATTCGTATATGTTCACTTGGTTTTCATGTGAACATCAACGGGATTTGTTTATAACGCAAACATTTTAAAGGACAAAAAAAGGACAAGAAAAGATAAAGATTGCACCGAAATATTCAAAAAATTGACAAATCTCCGAGACCACAACATCAGTTGTATCACAAGACCGAAAATAGATTGACGTATAAAAAAAAGTGGGCGAATCTTCTCACTGGTGAGACTAAATTGCAGTTTGACAAAAGGAAATACAAAAAAATCCAAAAACTCAGACAACTTTGAAAACAAATTATATTTAAATCGTGTCCAAACCATTAGATATCAACAATTTCATTCAACGAGTTCATGGAGCCCTTTAATGGAAGTTATTGAGGCCTAAAAATAATCAAAAGAATTGCTACGTTTAAATAAAGAACCTTTACTACAGGCCTATGCCAAAAGCTTAAAAAAAAAGCGACAGAAAAACTTCGAAATGAATTTTAAAAAACTCAGCGAAAAAATTTGAATTTTTTTAATTTAGTTTTTTTGCAGTGCAAATGCAATTTCTCAGTATTGTGATAATTTGATAATTTGACTTTGAAAAATCAACTAATATGAGCTGATAAAAATAAATAAATTTTACAGACGGCCTGTAATATCAGAGCCATTAAAACCAATAGCTTTCAACAGAAAAGATTAATTACGTTAACCTACAACTCGATTAAAAGCCAATGGGGTCATTCATTAATTAGATTGAGTCTTGCGTCTCAAATGGACTACAAATACAGGCAAAAAAATCAAAAGTTCAAAATGAAGTGCAAGAAGAACATGTCGAAGTCATTTAAACCAAAAACAATTTGGTGACAATTTTCTTTATGTTAACTAAATTTCATTTAACGCCAATGCGAACGTACAATATTGTCATAACTAAACAACGCTTCAAGAAAATTACCAAAGCTTTCGTGGCATATACTTTACTCCGCTTCCTCTTTCACATAAAGTTCTGACACGCTCATCCACACTCTTGAACTATTTGTCTATCAAATGAAGAAATCAGATGAGATGTCAACAATGTTAGGCCGCATCAGAGAGCTCATGATACTTGATTGTAAGAAGACTACGAGACATTGTAAAATACATAACAGGAACGAAAAAAATGTTTACAGCAAAAAGTCAAATCTAATTTTAGAAGCACATAGTTACAAAGTCTAGTTAACTCAGAAAAAATCTAAAAAGCACATTTACACTGGTTTTTAACTACAGAAAATGAAATATTTGTCCATAATGGACTAGATAACCAGTCGAAGGGACGAGGAGAAAAAAGAAGAAGTTTAAAAATGCATAAAAATTATTTTAATCAATTAATTTCAAAAGTCATAAAAATGATTAAATTTTAACAAAAAGTTCTTGGTAGATTCACTTATGACTCTTTCAGTAAAATGTTTTAGATGCGACTAAGCAATTGGGCTAGACCAAAAGGTAAATACACGTAGAGAAAAAGAGAAAACTTGCTAGCAATTTAAGAAAACAAAAATAATTGAGCCCTTTAAATCCTCAACTATTATGTGAATTTTATAAATTATTATTTCAATTTTTATTCACTTTATTGCAGTTAACGTTTAACTTTTCATTTGTATATTTTCACTTGGTGTTCTTGTGAAAATTATCGGGATTTGTTTATAACGCAAACATTTTAAAGGACAAAAAAGTACAAGAAAAGATAAAGATTGCACCGAAATATTCAAAAAAAATTGACAAATGTCCAAGACCACAGCATCAGTTGTATCACAAGACAGAAAATGGACTAAAAAAAGTGGGCGAATCTTCTCACTGGTGAGACTAAATTGCAGTTTGACAAAAGGAAATACAAAAAAAATCCAAAAACTCGGACAACTTTGAAAACAAATTATATTTAAATCGTGTCCAAACCATTAGATATCAACAAATTCATTCAACGAGTTCATGAAGCCCTTTAATGGAAGTTATTGAGGCCTAAAAATAATCAAAAGAATTGCTACGTTTAAATAAAGAACCTTTACTACAGGCCTATGCCAAAAGTTTAAAAAAAGCGACAGAAGAATTTCAAAATGAGTTTTAAAAAACTCAGTGAAAATGAGTTTTAAAAAACTCAGTGAAAAAGTTTAAAATTTTTAATTTAGATTTTTTGCAGCACCAATGCAATGTCACAGTATCGTGATAAGTTGACAATTTGACCTTGAAAAATCAACTAATATGAGCTGATAAAAATAAGTAAATTTTACAGACATCCTGTTATATCAGAGCCATTAAAACCAATAGCTTTCAACAGAAAGATTAATTACGTTAACCTACAAATCAATTGAAAGCCAATGAGATCATGCATTAATTAGATTGAGTCTTGCGTCTCAAATGGAGTACAAATACAGGCAAAAAATCAAAAATTCAGAATGGAAGTGCAAGAAGAAAATGTCGAAGCCATTAAAACCAAAAACAATTTGGTGACAACTTTCTTTATGTTTAACTAAAGGTCATTTAACGCCAATGAGAACGTACAATATTGTCATAACTAAACAACGCTTCAAGAAAAGAACCAAACTTATGAAAAAAAGATCCAAAAATCATATATTTTTTACGAAAACTCTTAGCGTCACAGTCACAACAGCAACAGTTAGAAGACAAAACCAGACTAATTTATAACTCAATATGGGCCCTTACATTAGTGGGACTGACCTGCTTGTTTACAGAAGTGAATGTAAAAACCAAATAATGTTTAAATGTCTTTTTCGAAAATTTTTCAACGTCATAACAGCCATTAGGTGTGCATTCAAAGTATTAGGTAATTTCACTTATTCCTCCGAATGAAGCCAATTGCATTTTAAACTTAAGACTACAATACAAAACTTAAGCTGTGCAATAGATAAATACAGGTAAAGCACCAAAATTCATTAAACATTAAGAAAACACAGGGTCGGGGCCATAAAAACCATGAGAGATTATTCCATTAAAACGAAATAAATGTTCATTGGGTGTCATTTGACCTTAAATAGTGTTGTTGATAGATCTTGTACATAGCGTAACAACGCACCGGAGGGGGGACACAAACGGAAAAGATCCAAAATGACCAGAAAAAGCATGCCCTGATGAAGAAAAAAGATATACATTTGAACGAGAAAAAGAAATTGATACAGTTCATTTATCATTACATTTCAACAAATAATTCAGGTTTTTCCTGGCTCTCAAAATACTTCCAGAATAGAAAAATTGAGTAGTTAGGCATATTTAATTTAACACTAAGATGATCATATATTTTAATAGAGATACATAATTCGAAGAGAATACAACAGATATATACAAATGTCTCTTTTCTACCTCTCAAACTTTTGTTCGCTACTTCACAGGCCTCAAAAATTTGCCATCGCGGATAACTTTCCCAGCTCCGCTTTCCGGGCTCATTTGGATTTCTCTGTTCAATCCATTTTAACTCCCAAAAAATCCTCCAACCAATTTCTAATTGGTTAGAGATTTCAAAACCCACTCGTCAACATCATCCGAATCTTCGTCGTCATCACATGTCGTAACATGCGCTTTAATCGAACTTCTCTCAACTTCATTTCCTTTTAACGACATTTTGGTTACGTCATTTATTGCGACACCATCTTCGTTGATTACATCATCGTCGCAATTGTGATCGTCGGAATTTTCCGAGTCGGTTACGTCATCTTCCTCATCGGAGCTTTCGTCGTAGCTTTGCTTTTGGTTCTTCGATTTTTGCTGTGAATTTTGCTGTTTAGCAATTTTCTCTCTCTCATAAGGGTCTTCTTCCTGTAAATCGCCCGTATATGTACCCTCTATGTATTTTCTCAACTTTTGACAATCGTTTTGAATCTGCTCATTTATTGGGTCGCACTTCAAAGCGGCCTCGTATTCTATTAAACCTTCAGCATAACACTCTAACTCGCAAAAAGCTGTTCCGCGCCGCACATGAGCTTTCGTGCGATCTCTCGCATTTGCCTCACAAGGCGGGGTCAACAACTCAATAGCCTTTGAGCTATCATCAAGCGCTTTGAAAAAGTTACGTAATTTCAAATGACACGCAGCCCGGTTCGAATAAAACTCGGGCATTTTTGGGTACAAATTTATGCCGTGCGTGAAAACATTAACAGCGCCTTGGTAGTTTTCTTGTCTGAAAAATGAATTTCCTTTTTGCCGAAGCAAAACCGGGTCTTTTTCAATGTCGGTTAAATCACTCGAAGCGTCGTTAGCCCGCTGTCGTGCTTCGGCTTGCTTACGTAACCATTCATCTTCCTCGGGTTTTCGCGACTCACGAAGCGGTGTAGGAAAAACACGAGGCGTAAACGAAATCGCAATATTGTTCCCGCTTCCCCGAATTGCGGGTTGACTAACTTGGTTCGCATCAAAAATTTGTTTCTGTTTCGAAGAAACCTCATTGACTGTTTTGTTGTTCGGTTTTTGATCAATTTCAATTTGGTTCTCGGTTTTGTTTGTTTCTGTTTTCTGATTGGTCGGTTTCAAAGCCGACTTAGTTTCGGCTATTACTCGTTTTTCGTCTTCGTCCGAATCGATGTTTTCCAACTCAGCTTCTAGTTTTCGATAATGCTCCCATTGCCGTTTTAATTCGTCAGTTTGTTCATAGGAAGATTTTTCTTGAGTTTCTTTTTGAAATTTCAAAATTTCATCCGTAACTCGTTTCTTCTCTTCGTTTTTAAAATCCTCGATTCGTTTTTTCTCGTCTTGTTCGAGTTTAATTTGCTGAGAAACAGAAAATCGATCTTTTTTGTTTTTGTCGGCTATCCTTTCTTCGCGCTTTTCTTCGGCGTCTTGTTGCGAAAAACTAACAGCCTCGTTTCGAAGTTTTGTCATAAATTCTCTCGCTTCGATTTTATCGATTGGCAAATCAGCCGATAAAGCGGGCCAATCTTTGCATTCGGCTTTGAAGCATTTTAGGCTAACTGAACCATTTTCAAGTGTTACAAAGGTTTTGCCGGGGATAATTTTAGCCCACGTTGGTTTTTCAAAAATATAAGGTGGAAAGCTAACTTTGATGAAATTTTCAGATTGCAAAATGTTAAGTGAGGATTTTTTGGCGCCTTGTAGTTCAATTTTTAGGAAAATGTTTTCGGAAGATTGATTCCAATAATAATCAGTTACGAAGATGGGCATATTGGAGGTTTCTGCTATTTGATGAATTGCTGTTTTTCAGTGAATTTAGAACAGTTTTCGAACAATTCGGTTGATAATTCGCACCAATTTAATTCAATGTTTTTGCTTGTAATATTTTGTTAAGAAATTTATTAACTAAAATGATTCGATTTTTACGCCAATTGTTGTGTATAAGTTGCTGTAAATGGTATAAACAGATCTATAAACAAATGCATAAACAAATGGTGTAAACAAATGTGGTACAAAAACGTACCAAAATGTGTATTGTTTATGTTTAAAATGTAGAACAGGATTAAACGTATGTTTCAGCGCGCCAAATTTGCGTACAATTTTTATTTTGGCACGTGCTTTGCTTGGAAAGAAACATATAGTACTAAAACTAGCAAATAGGCCGCAAATATGTAGATGCTGTGGTACTTTAGTAGAAGTACACTTAAAGAAACAATGAATAATATGCTAAAATTAATTTAAGAATCTTCGGATCTTTTCCGTTAGTGCCCCCCCCCCCCCCCCCCCAGCTTAGTGGGCGCATTATTTGCACCCCCAGACGCGCGTGCCATCTTTTTACCTAATGATTTACTATGTAATGGCACGTGCTCTGTAACTGGTGGGGGGGGGCATAACGTACTGGAGGGGGGGGGGGGCATAACGTACTGGAGGGGGGGGGGGGGCACAAACGGAAAATATCCGAATCTTCTGCTTTAATGAATTTTCATTACCTTTTTGTTTCATCCTGTCTGCACCCTTTAGTTGTTCCGACCCCCCCCCCCCCCCAATACCTGATCCCATTACCACAGGAAGGCCCATCCCCCATGCTCTCATATTGCTACCCAATGCCACCCCCACTCTCCTAAGCCACCCCAAGGAGATTAACCCACCAAAATAAACCATCGTTTAAAAATTGGGATCTATTATGTTTTGCCCCCCCCCACCCCCCAGCTTAGTAGGCTCATATTTTTTGCGCCATCCTGGTGCACGTGCTAATTTTTTACATAGTAATATGCAATATACCTCCAGGCGCACGTGCTATTTTTTACATAGTAATGTGCAATGTAACAACATATAATTTGTAACTGGGGGGCGTAAAAAACACTGGGGGGCGAAAGAGAATGGATTCAAAACTTGAACTTCGTTCGTGATAATTTGCCCGGTAGTGATAGTTTCATATAAAGTCCCACGTGCCGCTAAGGTATGGCAATGACCGCAGGCATGGCCGCAGCAATAAATTTGAAGGTCTTTAACAGTCAAGTGGAGTTTTTATCCGTGAACGTATATTTCTTTGAGGCTTTTTTCCGAAACAGATCATATTCTGTTCAATGGGGCCAAGCTTTTATTCTATCCAACCAAAAGCCAAATAATCTCCAACTAAAGCACATAACCTATAGCCTCTCCACCGTTTAGAGGGAGTTGACACACCTCGTTACCAGGGAGAACAATTCTTTAAAAGGGTGAACATCAAATATCGCATTACAATGCTGCTATGCAGTTGTGGATTTTAGCAGTGATTCGTCAAGTAGTGGTTTAATTGCTCAACTGGTTTCTGTTTGTTCAATCAATTTTGGCCGGTGCAAATATTTGACGTAGAATTAATATTACCACACGGTTGTTATCGCCACAGAGAAGTTATCAAACTCTGAGGCGAAGCCGAGGTGTTATGATAACTTTGAGGGCGATAACAACCGTGTGGTAATTGTTTAATCAACACCTGTTGCGATCATTTCAGAATTGAACATAGTTTTATTGGTTTTCATTTTTATTTTTTGTGGACAATTACATTGCCTAGTGATCGAAGAATTCAAAACCTTGCAAGAATCTTGCAAGCAATCTTGGAAGGGAATGCATACTAATTGTACGCTGCTTGCAAGATTCTTGCAAGATTTGAATAATCTCGCAAAAAGCTTGCAAGATTTTGAATTCAACCTGCAAGTATCTTGCAAGATTTGAATCATCTCGCAAAAAGCTTGCAAGATTTTGAATTCAACTTGCAAGTTTCGTGCAAGATTTTGAATTCTTCGATTTTGTTTTTTACCTGGTTCGCTGGCTGCACTCGGCGGTTGATCGAGCTGGAATAGTTAAGCTCCTGTCGGAAAATCTAATTAAGTCTTGTTAAAAAACCAACTTTTTCGAGATTTTCCACTATAATTTTTGTGGTTCATCCCTCCTCCTTTTTCATTCCGGGCTGGGGACCAGCAGTGGCGGAGTTACTGAAATAAGTTATAGAAGTACATATTCGGTACGGAAAAAAAACCGCACTTACACTGTTCTCCGAAACAAACAAAACGACTAAACCAGACAAAAAAGAAATCAGTATAAATGCAAAATAGCAAACAGAGTGTCGAAAAATTATCTCAAGTCAAGTTAAAAAAGAGACTTTTTAGAAAAGTTGTTTTCGAATTCAAAATCTTGCAAGATTCTTGCAAGGTTCTTGCAAGATTTTGAATCCGGGCTGAAAATTTTTTCATTGAATTCGGTTTTGTAATTTGTTCAACACACAAAAATTTGCTTCAAAGATGTTTTCCTTAAAATTTCTACCCTGATTTATTTTTTTTTGCCTCGATTGATATCTTGTAAGATTCCTGCAAGAATCTTGCAATTTTTGAATCAGCTTGCAAGATTCTTGCAGGTTTTAAATTCACTCATCACTAGAGTTTTCGAAGGTAAGTGATATTTTTTCGGATCTGTTCGTCGTTTTGTCATCATCCGCCCCCCTTCCACACACACACATACACACACACAGACACAAACATACACATACCCACTCTCACACACACATACACGCAAGCGCACACGCACACACACACGCACGCACGCACACACACTCGGGCACACACACCACACAAAACACACCACACACACACACGCCACACACACCACACACCATACACACACCACCTACGCACCACACACACACCCCAAACCGCACACACCACACACACAAACACACACACACGCACACACACACACAAAACACAAACACACAGACACACACACATACACGCTCTCAAACACTTACACACACTTCCATACATACGCGAACACACACACACGCTCATAAATGCACACACACACACACGCCACTCACACAACACACCACACACACACACAGCACACACACTACACACACCACACACACCACCTACACACCAAACACTACACACACCACACACACTAAACACACCACACCCACACCCCGCACACACACCACCTACACACCACACCACACACACACACACCACACACGCCACAAGTTTTCTTAGACTTTAAATTTATCATACTTTTTCTATCATTAGACAACGAGTTTATCACCATTCTTTTATTGCCACTGTTTACTAAATATGTATGCGGCAAATTATTAACCAATCAGAATCGTGTATTTGAATTCGAATTTAAATGCGTATAAAACGTTCTAATATACGTAGAAAGTTCAGAAAAAGTTCATTTAACCTAATTTTAAGTAAATATAACCACGATATGTACCAATTAACGTGTTTCCCGGCTTTATAAATTCGGTTTTCTAAACAATTGTCAACAGAACGATTTGACGTCATTAACATCAGAAGAAAAAAAGTTGTTAAATGGACATCAAAAAACCTTGCCGTCTAAGCTTCTCTTGTGCTTTACGATTGATTGATTGTACGTTGAAGTTAGTACGTCTTCAAATTTATACGTTAGACTATTCGAATACTTGAAATACGAATTCAAATAGCTTTCCGAACTTCAGTTCTCTGAGTTATTATTGGTACAGCTCCTTACTGAAACACCTTTAGGTTACCGTACGCGAGCATTTGGGCAAAAATAGTAATACAAAGTAAAACATCTATTGCAATTACCAATTAGACTTTTACTCATAATTGGTCACTTGGTTTTGGGGACATCAGACAATTAGTGCATATCGTTTTGATTTAAGAAATCAACTTGATTCAAATTATTAAAAAAGAATAAGTCATGCACCGTATTTTGAGCCGACTTAGGGCTCGATTGTACGCTTTGAACCAGAGAAAGCCTTCAAACTTGGGATAGTGAAGCTGTTGGAGATTACGTTTACACAAAGAACTCAAAGAAGACAATAATGTCAACGATTTTTATACAATCCCTGATGATTATGAAGCTTCCCCCAATTTCACCAGAGTGCGTCTGACTACAACAATTGGCCTACGTTTGCGGCGAAGATCGTTGTTAAAACCGAATGTTGAGGAATGTTAGAAAAAGGGAGAAAAATTTCCCTTTTGTTTAGCAATTTTTGTTTTTTATTGTTACTTCATGTTTTTTTTTTTTTACTAAAACAAGCTAATTTGGTTAGTTTACATGATTGAGCGTGTTTGTTTACAATCAATATTAATCATTGTCGCAAAGTCTCAGTTGATATGAGAGCTATTTCGCTTTGAAAGCTTGGCTGTCCACAATGAAAGCCCAGCTTTTTTTCTTTTCTTGCAGCAGTTTTCTCTAAATTGGCATGAAGTTAAGATTTTTATGTCCTTGTTAACTACACTAAACTATTTCACTTTTCTCGTTGATTTTATAAAACTTCTAATGAAAAAATTTAAACTTGTATTAACACAATTTAAGCAGGTTTGACAAAAAAAATCAACTAACAATTGCTTTTTCTGTCCCTCAAACAGTTTTGAATTTAATTGGAAAAGATTAGCAAAAACATAAAATCATTTCAGCCACGCATTGAGTGGCACGTTTTTTATTCCATTAGGGGAAGCACGTAAATAGTGACTAAAATAGTAAATTTTATCAAGAAGACTTTCGTTGCTAATTTTTAAATGGATAATGATTCATGTTAATTTCAT
>NC_134479.1:33477700-33480200 GCF_964194025.1 Convolutriloba macropyga | reverse complement strand
GTGTGTGTGTGTGTGTGTGTGTGTGTGTGTGTGTGTGTGTGTGTAATCAAAAAGTAAGATATTTCCCTTTCGTGCCAACTCCGTACCTTAAGAAGCACCAGCAACATGGTATCATAGGTATGAAAACAGAAAATCCAGAAAAACTAGCTAGCAACGGCTAAAAAATTATCCGCAAAAAAGGCAATATAGTCTATAATTAGAAAGCACTCACCTAGTATGGGACGTTACGCCAGGAAAAGATTGTACTACTTGGAACCCACCAAGCAGGTTGAAACTTAGGAGAAATTTAGGGCGTGCTGAGAACTACAACAGGCCGGATGGATTGATGGCAATGAAGAGAGCTGCCACTCGTCAAATGTTAAGAGAGCGCTAACTTTGCTTTATTATTAGGCGAAAAGGCAACATCTTTTAATCAATCAACTTTGTTGTAGTTCACATCACTCGATAACATTTGCCTCATTTTCAGCCGTTTTTTTAACAATCCTGAACAGTTAGCGCAACATTGGTCTAAGTATTTTCTGTCTTCTAACTAGTCCTCTAATTCGTAACTCTTGTTGAACGTTGACATCGCTTTTCATATTTCTGAGCGTCAAACTTGACTATCAGGTGGGGGAGTTTTTCATACATTTTCCAAAACCTTCTTATCATGCACCTTCACTTCAGTTATTTTTAATACGTATTTAAATGAAAGTGATTTCTCAAAATTCATCAAGTTGGAAAAATTCAAAATATTGCACCAGTTAAAGCAGTGCCAGATGATGTTGTTCCTGTTGGCTGCGCGTAGTTTGCATTGCGATCCAAAGTTTTGGTCATGTGATGTCTTATAATCAAGTGTTTCCTCCTATTCAAATTTGGTTGAGTTTTATTGGTTGAAGATCGATTGGTTGACCAAGTAATCCCAGTAGAACATGCTGCGGTTGCATACAAAAACCGTTCCGGGAGAAACTTCAAAAAAATTGTGCTAGCGAACCCAGGTTTAGGTCCAGACCCAAATTGAGCTATGATCAGACTATGCGGACTAAAACGACCTCTGATCAGATTTTCCAGACCGATGTTACCTCTGATCAGACCTTCCAGACCAAAATGATCTCTGATCAGAATTTCCAGACCAAAATGTTCTCTGATCAGACCGAACCCAGACCACTGTACAGACAATAGTGCGCTTATGATCAGACCCAAATTCAGACCATTGTCCAGACTATAAACAGACTATGCTCAGACCACCTTCAGACCATGGTCCAGACTCAATTTCAGAAATTGCCCAGACCTTAATCAGACTATGATAAGACTCAAGTGCGCTCAAAATAGTCTGATCAGAGAAAGATTTCATTTATGAAGAAATCTCTTAATTTTGCTATATTATATTCATTTCATAAAAACTGGTGTTTGCAGTATTAAAATCATCTAAGGAAAAACTAATTCTGAAAAAATTGCTAATGAAAACGAAACCTAACTGTTGAGAAAAAAATTTTATTTACATACCCCTTAGTTCATATTTCTGACTCAATGGATGAACTTAGACAGCTTTCCACAAGAAACGTCGTGGTCTTCAGTTGATCAAAATTTCCTCTTGAGGGGACCGGCATTTGCTATCAGCTGGACTCCTTGTTTCTGATCAGAGTCATCGGACTTTAGATGAGTCTCTGATCGAAACGCTGCTTTATTGTTGCCTCTTGGCAGAGCCAACATCTCTCAATAAAAAAAACAAAAAAATTGAAAAAATAATGCACTCGAAATCAGACCTTCCAGACCGCATTGACCTCTGATCAGACCAAAATCAGACCATGGTCCAGACTATTGTGCGCTCGAACCGCTTCCCAGACCCTGTAATTTCGGTCTGGGAACACAGGGGTGTGCGCTCGATTGGGTCTGATCATAGCTCAATTTGGGTCTGGACCAAAACCTGGGAAGGAGTGGTTGAGTTTTCCGTGAGCAGTTTTCACTGTTGCTGCTCTGGTTCTGCATTGCGTTTGGTTGCTCGATCAGCCTTCCTAATGGTCAAATGTCACTCGGTTTGGGACCACTCAAAGTACTCACCATGTCATTCTTCTCGAAAATTTCAGTTGTGTCGTACCTCTTCGAATTTTTGATCAAGTTGGAGAAAATTCAGATACGAGTCGTTTCCTGTAATAGCTCAGCATTCTGGATGCCGTGGCTGGATTAAATGCTTCTTTTATGAATTGCTTATGCGGTTGTTCCTGCTATTGGCGTAATGGCTGCTCTCCTTGTGTTTCACAAAGAAAGTTTTACACCGCCCAGTTTGTTCTGAGTGGTTACAAAATCTGTCCGGACCCTTCGTTTATGCAGTTTGCTTTTGTAACTGTATATCCGTTCTGCTGTACTTACCGTTGCATTAACTAATTTAACTAACTTAGTTTTGGATTTTTTCTCAATTGAACTGGGTCCACAGATCACACAATGAGGGATCTCTGTATGTTTACCAGTTCAATCGTTTTGATGAAACAAATCTAAGGCAAAAATATATGCCTCAGAAGTGTTA
>NC_134479.1:33455980-33477500 GCF_964194025.1 Convolutriloba macropyga | reverse complement strand
CTCTGGACAAATTACCCCCTCACTCTTACACCATTTTAACCCCCTTGGCAGCCCAATTCTTACTTCACTTTACCCCCTCTGAACAAATTACCCCCTCACTCTTACAACATTTTACCCCCCTTGGCAGCCCAACTCTTACTACATTTTACCCCTTCGGGACAAATTACCCTCTCACTCTTACACCATTTTACCCCCCTTGGCAGCCCAACTCTTACCTCATTTTCACCCCTCCTCCCATTGCAGCCCATTGCAGCCCACTCTTACATGGCAATTTCAGTCATGGTGGTAATTCCTTAAAAGTCCTCCCATTGCAGCCCATTGCAGCCCACTCTTACATGACAATTTCAGTCATGGGGTTAATTCCTGAAAACTCCTCCCATTGCAGCCCATTGCAGCTCACTCTTACATGACAATTTCCGTCATGGGGGTAATTCCTGAAAAATCATCCCATTGCAGCCCATTGCAGTCCACTTTTACATGGCAATTTCAGTCAGGGGGGGGGGGGGTCATTCCTGAAAAGTCCTCCCGTTGCAGCCCATTGCAGCCCACTTTTACAAGGCAATTTCATTCAGGGGGGAGGGTAATTCCATAAAAGTCCTCCCATTGCAGCCCATTGCAGCCCACTCCTACATGACATTTTCAGTCATGGGGGGTAATTCCTTAAAAGTCCTCCCATTGCAGCCCATTGCAGCCCACTCTTACATGGCAATTTCAGTCAGGGGGGGGTAATTCCTTAAAAGTCCTCCCATTGCAGCCCATTGCAGCCCACTCTTACATGACAATTTCAGTCTTGGGGGTAATTCCTGAAAAGTCCTCCCATTGCAGCCCATTGCAGCTCACTCTTAAATGACAATTTCAGTCATGGGGTTAATTCCTGAAAACTCCACCCATTGCAGCCCATTGCAGCCCACTCTTACATGGCAATTTCAGTCATGGGGGGTAAATCCTTAAAAGTCTTCCCATTGCAGCCCACTCTTACATGACAATTTCAGTCTTGGGGGTAATTCCTGAAAAGTCCTCCCATTGCAGCCCATTGCAGCTCACTCTTAAATGACAATTTCAGTCATGGGGTTAATTCCTGAAAACTCCACCCATTGCAGCCCATTGCAGCCCACTCTTACATGGCAATTTCAGTCATGGGGGGTAAATCCTTAAAAGTCTTCCCATTGCAGCCCACTCTTACATGGCAATTTCAGTCAGGGGGGTAATTCCTTAAAAGTCCTCCCATTGCAGCCCAACTCTTACATCATTTTACCCCCTCAGAACAAATTACCTCCACACTCTTACATCAATTTACCCCCCATAGACAAATTACCCTCCCATTCTTACATCAAAATGGGAGGATTTTAGGGAGGACATTCGACCCGGGTAATCATATGTATCACAGTACCAAAGAGACATTTATAGGATTCGTCCCAAGTACAATTGAATGGATCACCTTTGGCTGAGAAGGCACGAGGTAGAGGAGTTCTGCAATTATCGGCTGTGCCAACTCTAAGTTTTACTTTCATGCCCATAACCTGTAATATGTTCTCTAAAGGTACAGTCTTTGTTGCCCGTTCCAACATTGCTTGAGTTTAAGTTTGAAATCAAATTGTTATCAAAACCATTGCCTAACGAACTGGAAGAAGAAAGGCGTCTAATGATTTTGAAATTAATAGCGCCTGTGAAAAATGCTTGACTCTCTGCTTCGTTAACGTGAGCTGGGTTGCAGGTTGCCGAAACAGTTCGAAAAATGAGCTTGTGATCAAGAATCTAAGAAGGCAATTTCTGTTGGTTAGAGGTTGATTCTGACCCTTGAGTCTTTGAAATCTGTATGCTCAGGCCATACGGACTGATCTATGGCTATTTAAATGTAGAATGATACTTAAGGGGTGATGACAATAACAGAATTGATAAACTCTCAAAACTGCATTCAAAAATCAAAAATGAAATGGCGGTCTCCCCCAACTTTCGAAGAGCAAAAGAAGAAAAATTTGGGTTGAATGCAACTGGGCTAACAGATGAGATGACATGAAACTAAATATCACCGTTTCAGTTCTGTATAAAAGGACTACATTTTCATTGCCAAACCTATTCCCTAGTCGAGACCTGGAATTATTAAAAGACCGTCCTCGACAGATATTGGGTATGAAAAGACTGTCCTCGACAGATATTGGGTATGAAAAGAATTTGTCTGGACCCAATGTGATGTTCTGGAATTTGGCTGGAACTAAAGCAACCGTCCTAGAATTTGGCTGGAACTAAAACACACGTCCTGGAATTTGGCTGGAACTAATACACACGTCCTGGAATTTGGCTGGAACTAAACATACGTCCTGGAATTTTGCTGGAACTAAAAATACGTCCTGGAATTTGGCTGGATCAATATCAGTTGTTTTGGAATTTGCCAAATCTTTTTTTTTGGGAAACATAGAGAAATTAAATTGTCGATGAAAAACATAATTGTTGATGGAGTATTAAACTAAAAAAGCAAGGACATGCTACAACGAATGTCATTTGTTCAATCTAAAAAATTGGTCCACTCGGGTCAAGGTTTCACCGCTAAAAATCGCAAAAAGACGTGAGATTAGCGGTGAATTTGAATAAAAAGTGTAAGATTCGCGGTATATGCGATGAATGAGGCGAGAAAAAATTATTATGCGGTGAAATTATTTTCAACCCTTACAACGGTAAAGAAGTTGTTTCCAGCGCTAAAAATTGCAGTTCTTACAAAAATTCACCGTTAAATTTACCGCTATTCTAAAAAAAATTAGAAATTACCAATTGTGCTCATTTTTGGTGGGTATGCTCCATTTTAGCCATAATTGGGGACAAAATAAAAAAAATGGACTGAACAAACCATTTTGGACAAGTTTTCAAGTACTTCCAAAAAAGTATCCGCGCTCGATGAGGCTTAACTTTTTCGATCACCGAACCTTGTTTTGGACACGAAATCGTCAATTTTAGTCCAATTGTAATCATTTTTGGTGTGCAGGCTCCACTTTAGCCATAATTGGGGATGAAAAAAATGGACTGAGCAAACAATTTTGGGCAAGTTTTGAATTACTTCCAAAAAAGTATCCGCGCTCGATGAGGCTTAACTTTTTCGATCACCGAACATTGTTTTGGACACGAAAAGGTCAATTTTAGTCCAGTTTTGCTCATTTTTGGTAGGTATGCTCCACTTTAGCCACAACTGGTGATAAAATTAAAAAATTGGACTGACCGAACTAATTTGAACAAGTTTTTAACCTAGTTCCAAAAAAGTATCTGAACTTTTTCTATCACCGAACATTCTTTTGGTGACCAAATCGTCAATTTTAGTCCAATTGTAATCGTTTTTGGTGTGCAGGCTTCAATTTAGCCATAATTGGTGATGAAATAAAAAACTTGGACTGAGCAAACCATTTTGGGCAACTTTTCAACTGCTTCCAAAGAAGTATCCGCGCTCGATGGGGCTTAACTTTTTTAATCACCGAACATTTTTTTGTACAGGAAATAGTCAATTTTAGTCCAATTGTGCTCATTTTTGGTTAGTATGCTGCACTTTAGCCACAATTGGTGATAAATTTAAAAATACGGACTGACCGAACTAATTTGGACAAGTTTTTACCTAGTTCCAAAAAAGTATCTGAACTTTTTCTATCACCGAACATTGTTTTGGTGACCAAATCGTCAATTTTAGTCCAATTGTGCTCATTTATGGTGGGTATGCTCCTTTTTAGCCACAATTGGTGATGAAACTAAAAATTTGGACTGACCGGACTAATTTGGACAAGTTTTTGCCTAGTTCCAAAAAAGTGTCTGAACTTTTTCTATCACCGAACATTGTTTTGGTGACCAAATCGTCAATTTTAGTCCAATTGTGTTCATTTTTGGTAGGTATGCTCCATTTTAAAATTTCAGCCACATTTGAGGATAAATTAAAAAAATGGACTAAGCAAACCATTTTGGGCAAGTTTTCAACTACTTCCAAAATTATCCGCGCTCGATGAGGCTTAACTTTTTCGATCACCGAGAATTGTTTTGGACACGAAATCTTCAATTTTAGTCCAATTGTGCTCATTTTAGGTGGGTATGCTCCACTTTAGCCACAATTGGTGATAAATTTAAAAAATCGGACTGACCGAACTAATTTGGACAAGTTTTTACCTAGTTCCAAAAAAGTATCTAAATTTTTTTTATCACCGAACATTGTTTTGGTGACCAAATCCTCAATTTTAGTCCATTGTGCTCATTTTTGGTGTGCAGGCTTCAATTTAGCCATAATTGGTGATGAAATAAAAAACTTGGACTGAGCAAACCATTTTGGGCAACTTTCCAACTGCTTCCAAAGAAGTATCCGCGCTCGATGAGGTTTAACTTTTTTAATCACCGAACATTGTTTTGGACACGAAATCGTCAATTGTAGTCCAATTGTGCTCATTTTTGGTGGGTATGCTCCACTTTAGCCACAATTGGTGATAAATTTAAAAATACGGACTGACCGAACTAATTTGGACAAGTTTTTACCTAGTTCCAAAAAAGTATCTGAACTTTTTCTATCACCGAACATTGTTTTGGTGACCAAATCGTCAATTTTAGTCAAATTGTGCTCATTTTTGGTGTGCAGGCTCCAAGTTAGCCAAATATGGGGACGAAATAAAAAAATGGACTGAGCGAACAATTTTGGACAAGTTTTCAATTACTTCCAAAAAAGTATCCGCGCTCGATGAGGCTTAACTTTTTCGATTACCGAACATTGTTTTGGACACGAAATCGTCAATTTTAGTCCAGTTTTGCTCATTTTTGGTAGGTATGCTCCACTTTAGCCACAATTGGTGATGAATTTAAAAAATCGGACTGACCGAACTAATTTGGACAAGTTTTTACCTAGTTCCAAAAAAGTATCTAAATTTTTTTTATCACCGAACATTGTTTTGGTGACCAAATCCTCAATTTTAGTCCATTGTGCTCATTTTTGGTGTGCAGGCTTCAATTTAGCCATAATTGGTGATGAAATAAAAAACTTGGACTGAGCAAACCATTTTGGGCAACTTTCCAACTGCTTCCAAAGAAGTATCCGCGCTCGATGAGGTTTAACTTTTTTAATCACCGAACATTGTTTTGGACACGAAATCGTCAATTGTAGTCCAATTGTAATCATTTTTGGTGGGTATGCTCCACTTTAGCCACAATTGGTGATAAATTTAAAAATACGGACTGACCGAACTAATTTGGACAAGTTTTTACCTAGTTCCAAAAAAGTATCTGAACTTTTTCTATCACCGAACATTGTTTTGGTGACCAAATCGTCAATTTTAGTCAAATTGTGCTCATTTTTGGTGTGCAGGCTCCAAGTTAGCCAAATATGGGGACGAAATAAAAAAATGGACTGAGCGAACAATTTTGGACAAGTTTTCAATTACTTCCAAAAAAGTATCCGCGCTCGATGAGGCTTAACTTTTTCGATTACCGAACATTGTTTTGGACACGAAATCGTCAATATTAGTCCAGTTTTGCTCATTTTTGGTAGGTATGCTCCAATTTAGCCACAATTGGTGATGAATTTAAAAATTTGGACTGACCGAACTAATTTGGAGAAGTTTTTACCTAGTTCCAAAAAAGTGTCTGAACTTTTTCTATCACCGAACATTGTTTTGGTGACCAAATCGTCAATTTTAGTCCAATTGTGCTCATTTTTGCTGGGTATGCTCCATTTTAGCCGTAATTGGGGATGAAATAAAAAAAATGGGCTAAGCGAACCATTTTGGACAAATTTTCAAGTACTTCCAAAAAAGTATCCGCGCTCGATGAGGCTTAACTCTTTCGATCACCGAAAATTGTTTTGGACACGAAATCGTCAATTTTAGTCCAATTGTGCTCATTTTGGGTGGGTATGCTCCACTTTAGCCACAACTGGTGATAAATTTAAAAATTCGGACTGACCGAACTAATTTGGACAAGTTTTAACCTAGTTCCAAAAAACAATCTGAATTTTTTGTATCACCGAACATTGTTTTAGTGACCAAATCGTCAATTTTAGTCCAATTGTGCTCATTTTAGGTGTGCAGGCTTCAATTCAGCCAGAATTGGGGATGAAATAAAAAAAAAGGACTGAGCAAACCATTTTGGTCAAGTTTTCAATTACTTCCAAAAAAGTATCCGCTCTCGATGAGGCTTAAGGTGAAAAACGTTTGTTAATAACTTTTTGAAGAAGCCGTGTTAAAAACTCTACAATGGTTCATTTTATTGCCGTGTTATTGCAATTTTTGAATATCTGTAATAGTAGTTAGTTATATTTTGATTTTTATACAAAACTTCAAAAATGTCTCGAGGTAAATTAAGAAAATGTCGACCTTCTTGAAAAACGTTTGTTAATAACTTTTTGAAGAGGCCAATTTGAAAACTCTACATTAGCCTATTTTATTGCCGTGCTAGAGTAGCTTTTGACTTTGTGTAGTATTAGTTAGCAATCTTTCGTTTTTTATACAAAATTTCAAAGATATCTCTGAGTAAATGAAGAAAATGTCAAATTTCTTTAAAAACATTTCTTAATAACTTCTTGACAAAGAGGAGTTAGAAAATCTATAATAGCCCATTTTGTTGCTGTGATATTGTACTTTTTGAAAATATACAGACGTTTGTCCGATTTGTTTTATTTCTAACCGAAAAATCCAAAAAACTGTTGATTTAGGGGCAAAAATTAGCTGTTTTTGTCGAACTTCGACTAAATTTTCCCAATTAAAAGCAAAAAACATACAACTTTTTGGTATCATAATAAACTAGAGTTTACGGTTCCAATGACCATATAATTTGTTTTTTAAAGTAATGCCAAACAAGAGAATGCGAGAGCAATATAGAGGCCGAAATGAGGGTCGATTTTTGCGAAATTTTCAAATTTTCAAAGTTGTTTAGTTAAATAACTCTTTTGTCTCAAATCGATTTTACAAGTATGTTATATCATTTTCTTGCTCATTTAATACTCTTTACGAATATATAAGGGTCGAAAAATTTCGGTTTAGTTTCAAGGCCTAATTTTTAGATTTTCCAAATATTAGTGAAAATTAGCCAATTTCAACCAGATTGGCAAAAATCGAGTTTTGATTAATTCACTTTCCGAACAATTTTTTACACTAGGTTGCTGTCCCAGTTCATGCTAATTCCAAAACATATTCATTTTTTAAATTTGGTTCAGTAGTTTTTGAGATATAAGCCTTTTTCTGACACATACCATAGGCCCCCCAGTCCCAACGCGATCACGTCCCCCGCCCTCCCCCCCACCACCACCACCACCAAACTTTTTTTTATATATTTCTATTTTATGTTCAGTTGTAGAGCTTCTCGAATATATTACTTTTACCACTTTTTAATTTACATCATCTTTATAGCGGCTAACTGACATGAGGTAGTGAAATTTTCGTTCACGACGTCCTTCCGGTCACGTGACATGCTTATGATAGCGCTGTCAGGTCAAGTGACAGCAAGGACGCTGTGACTGCAGGCCGTCCGTACCTCGTCGAGGTAAGCATGTATAAAGATGAAAGTGTAATGAAATAGAAAGTTTCAAAAGGAAACAGACAGAGAGCGGCAAATATAGAATGCGTTGTAGTTGTACGGAACACATCACATTTCAAGCACGTCGCGATAGATTAGTCAATCTTTGACCACACCAGAGGACGGAACCAGAGGAGCACGAGCACGTCCGGAGTGCGACCACAGCCAGAGCAGCACGTCGCGACGCATATTTATAACACATACAAAAGTTATATCGTTGGAAAGCTCTCGTCAAGGCGAACTTGATAGGCTATATGACAGAACCCAATAAGGGCGTACTATAATATCTATACTATTTAACATCTATACCTGGTTCAGAGAGTAAATGTAGAGGGGTTCAGAGAGTAAATGTAGAGGGTAAATTATATATGAAGCAGTGATGTCTATGTTCATTTTTTAATGCTTATTCAAGATTGCTAATGGATTTGCGCATCGGAGCGACTTATGTAAATAACTCTGCAGCACCAGATAGGAGACCGCTAACGCCTAGGTTTTCACCGGTGCAACAACAAGGAAGAATAAAGCGTGAAACTGATCGGGGAACGATTGAATTCTTGCACAGTAATTTTGCGAACGAGCTTGAGATCAACACGGCGGTAGTCGGCGACTCTATCCTCAATGGCATATGTATAAATAACTGTGTCGTCTATTCGTTGCCAGGCGGCGTAATTGCTGATTTCCATGAACTACTGCCAACGTTGCAGTCGTACAGGAACATAATTTTCTGTGCAGGAGGCAATAACTTGTCACACTTTGGAAATCCTTGTGAAACCCCACGTGCTGTTCTAGCGCAACTGACCAACTTTGTTACTGCCCTACGAGCACTGCCGAGAAACCCGAATGTAATAGTGTGCACAGTTTTGAAAAGGCTGTACGTTACACATGACAGAATCCAAAGCTACAATTCACTAATCGCAGGCCAAAGAGACATTCGGTTTTTCAAATTGCACCAAGAGGTATGCAGGCCCAAGTGCTTCAATGATGATGGAATACATCTAAGCCACAAAGGCAAAACAACAATGGCTACAGCGCTAAAGAAGCTTATTCGAGAGAACAATCTCACATAATGTATACTGTTTGTTTTTTGTTATTTGCAAAGTAGATTCGTGATTTGTACTCTTGCAATTTGCTAACTTTGAAATTCAATGCTTCTAAGTGAATAATTTTTGCTGGTACTTTGCCGGCATCCTAATTTGATTTTGAGCTCGTTTGCTCTTCTCCAAAAGTTCTGTCATTTCTGCCTGTACTTTGCAGGCTTTCATTTTAAATGCTTTTACATAGCGAGCAACCATTAAAAATTTTGATTACCGATAATTTTGCGTTTTCTTTGATTTATACTTAGTACTTTTTGTTGTATGAACAACCATTGTTTTACCTCCGTTTGCTGAATTCTTCTTATAGCTGCGAAGCTGTAAGCTGTGCGGAGCTATATTGCGGTGCTCTTGGTTTTTTCGTCGTCTGACGCTTTTTTCATTTTACATTTGTTCACACAGCAAAGCTGTAAGTCAAATTTTCTGAATGATTTCCACTCAATAAAAGTACTTGCGCGCGTGACGTCATTTTTCATTCTCTCTAGCAAATGTTATAAGTTCATTTGCGTGATAAGATTTTGATCATTAATGACTTACCTCATTCAATAAAATGACTGCACTTTAAAAATTAAGTTTAATTTGAATTAGTTAAAGGTCAAAGGAACTCTTGTGTACTATTGGTCCTTAATAAACGGTTTCTGTGGAAGGAATTTTAACATGCTTCTTAAATTTATCGCTGAATGTTTTTTAACTTAACTTTTGGAGCTGCGTCATTTTTTCAATCTAGATCTGTATCTGTTTCTATCTCTATTATACTGCATGTAAGTCTATTCTTTCGCAGCTATTCCGGCAGTCTGCCGGCTATGTTTCTTTGAAGTGTAATTGTACAAGGTCCAGAATTAACTCCTACTGCCTCACCTTTTTTGCAATAGTTAGGATAATGAATAAGTAATTTGATGAGTGAGCTCTCAGGTTCCCCAGTTGTTAAAATTTTTGCTCTACTTAGCTGTACTCATTTTATGTTGTAATTGCCTTCCTAATCCTGAGAAAGCATGAATTTAATGAATTGAAAATTGATGCTCAGTAAATCGCCGAAAACTGATAACCGTTTTAGATTTTTGGATCTGAAAGAAGCTTGTTCTAAATAACCTCTCAGGACAAAATTATGAGACAGTCTACCATCGCTTTTCGAAACAATAGCTTAGAATACAGTCTCCCTGAAACACCTCTTCCTCAAACTCAAACTGAGTCGACAGAGACTTCTCGACTGAGAGTTAGAGTTTTCCAACTTGAGAGTGAAGTAGCAGCACTGAAAGTTAGAGTTAGAGAGCTTGAGAGGAAACTAACGGAAACAGTAGACTTGACACAGGACACCAGTTTTTCAACTACAATATCTGTTCACTCTTCGGATCAATCAACAGACTTGAATTTGCGAAATGGGGTTTGAGGTCGTTGTTGCTGAAGATGTAGCTTTTCGCCCTTAAACTGATTATAGCCAATTAGAGTTTGTCAATTAGAACGTGTAAATTTAGTTTGCGATTGTTGATCTTCAATGCTTCTAAGTTAATTTTTGCCGGTACTTTGTCGGCATCTTAATTTGATTATCAGCTTGTTTGCTTTTCTCCAGCAGTTCTCTCATTTTTGCCTGCACTTTGCAGGCTTTCGTTTTAAATGATCTTATGTAGCAAGCAAACAACAAAAAATTTTATTAGAAATAGTTATTTGTTGTCTATGATTTATTCTTAGTACTTATTGATGTATGAGCAAGCAGTTTTACTGTATTTTTTGTATTAATTTTGGTGTCTTTAAAGTTATGAAAACTTTGCCTGAGACTTCTTAATGTGTGTTACAAATTTATGTACTTGAAATGTTTTGAACAGTTTCTCAATTTTGGAATTACTGAATCACCAATTGTTTTTCCTTCCAAGCATTTAAACGGCACCACTTCTTGCAGACGTTGTAGCTAAAAAAGCGTTTTCTTCTGCGCGCTGACCGCTCACAAAAGTATGGTTCTAGGAATATTCGATATAGTTATTGCCTTTGACTGAAATGAATTTAGCTGGTACTTTGTCGGCTTCCTAATTAGTTCTTTTATCTCTTTTATCGGTTACTTTTCTCTTATGTAAATGAAAAATCGGAAAGGCTCTGCGCTACGTTTTTTAGACTCAACAAAATTTTTCCGAAGTAAACTTCAGATTTGTTAACTGAAAATGCCGCGAAGTCAGCGAACCATCAAGGCGCCTCAGTTTTTCTCTGGGTCCGATGATGATGCCCGAAGGCAGTTAAGAAAACATAACATGGACACTTCGTTCTTGTTTTCTTACGACGGCGATAAACTTTTTGTTTGTAAAGCCGAATCCAAGTCTTGGCCGATGGGTCTTCACCTGGATGATAAATTGAGCCTGAGGGAGAAGGAACCAATCCAAATTTTTGTAGGTTCTGTACCCACTGATGCGATCTTCATTCGAAAAGGGCCTTCAAAGCTAATTGCCAACTAATTCGCTTTCGGAACAAGTGTTCAATCAACTTCAAAAAATGCACAAAGTAAAATCAGTGAAGCAGGACCACTAGATAATTGTGAAGCAGGACCATCGGATAATTTTGAAGCAGGACCATCCTATAGCAACGAACACTGTGAAGAGTCAACTGCCATTGACGACAATGTCAACGTTGAGGTAATACTTTAAACAATTCGTAGCATTTTTTAGTTGCTTTTTCGAGTGTTTCTTTGTTCCAAATGTTAGATTGTTTTCTTTCCGAGTAGTTTGCTCGGATCTGTTGACTACATTTCGGTAAAAGATTAAAGAAAATTTCCTTGTAATACCGAAGCTCGTTACTTTTGTTGGTGATAGTGATTTTAGCAAAACTTTTACGTAATTTAGACTATCTTTCAATAGTTGAGTGTAATAAATCATTTCATTACTTCGGAGACTGTTCAAGATGTTTTTTGCAACTTCATCGCTTTCTGATTGTGTTAATGGTTAAGACCGCGTTTCAAACGTCGAGTTTGCTTGGCTTTTTTGCTAGCATGTTTTTTTTCTGTAGTGTTGCCAGATGCATAAAGACATCGCCAAGAGATGCCTCAACATTGAAAATCAATTTCACGAAATGAGCGAAGTTCTGGAAGCTTCTGTGTCAGAGAGTAACAACAAAATGATGAAAATGAAACTTCAATTAAGTGGTGTTGTGAGTACTTTTGAAACCAAATTATTCTGGCCCGTAAGTTTCTTAAGCAAGACTCATTTTGCATACATTTTTTAATTGGCAGAGGTTGTAAGATCTTTTCGAATGATAGATTTGAAAAAAATGAAGCCCATTTCAACCGGGAAAACAAAAAACTTCTTACGTAAGAGTAGAGGTAGGAACGTGCGAAAGCTCAGTGAAATTCAATCGTTCATGTATGTTTTTAGTACTTCTCTAATAATGTAGAGCATTTACTACAGGTCTCAAGAGCCATGAAGTTGTTTGATCCAATGGAAGAGCAAGTTGAGGAAATGGAAGCGTTGGATGATGAAATGGAATTTGAAGATGCTGAATTTCTTTGTGATATTGAGACGGAACCACCAATTCAGTATGGAGAAGGAGGACGAAACATAGATACAATTTACATTGGTCATCAACCCCTCAACTTTGGTCTTGCACTGAGAACGTGGGTTTTTGGCAGGGATGGCCTATCAAGAGAAATGATAATGCCGCAGCGACAAAGCACTAGAGTCAGGGCTCCAAGAGAAAAAGTTCTAACATTTTTAAGTAATTACTATTTTAGAAATCACTTTTTTATGTTTTTAGCTTCCTCTTTGTTTTTCAGTTATTCTTATCCGAAGCCCTTGTTATTAGTCTTTACGAGTAATTTGCTCGTATCTCAAGTTTAAAATTGGTGAAATCTAACCTGTTATAAGAACAAATGCCAATTCATTTCGTTATGTTCACAGGGGCTGTACAGAGAAAATTTCCTCGGGCCCGTTACCCAAATGCCAGAAAGGAAGCTGTCAACGCAGCTAATAAAGCAGGGTTGAACGCAAGAGCGAGAGTTGGTCAACGTGGTCAATACAGCCAACAGTGTAAAGACCAGAAAAAGGCTTTGAGAAAAAATAAGAAACAAGGAAGTCAATAAAGAGCGTCCTCGGACAGTTTTGAGCGAAATGCTCTCAAATGTTATTCTATGATTTAACTGAAAATTGCTTTTACGTATAGTCGAGTTGTTAAATTGGTTTATCCGTGGCTATCTTTCAGAACTGTGCTAGTATTTTGCTGGCACGTAAATCAATTTCTTGGGCTTGAAGAACTAAGTTCTATCATTGTGAGGACAAAGATGTTTTGTGCGTTTGCTAGGAGGTTGGACCCGTATAACTTTATAATTAATGAGCTAATGTGAAGTCAGATTAAGGCGTATTTAATACCCTGCTCCATTCTACGAGTTTATGACTAAATGATTTTTATATTGTTCAATGTTTAATTTCTTGTGTTATGAAGAGGAATGTCTCGGGAATTTAACCCATCTACAAGTATGTTTTGCCCAAAGGTGCTCCAATTTTATTATAGCTTCTATGTGTTGATTAGTCATTAGTTGAAGTGCTGTGATATTGAATCCCGAGAAATTTCAAATTTACAATTCCAGAGTTTATCTGAAAAAAGTTTGTAATTTCTTATTTAATCCATTCTACAAATTGATGTCTTCGATTGTTTTGAGCGTCTAGGTTTTGAGTTTTCACAAATGATCGGTTTCTCCGAAAGTAAGCTGATAGTTTTTCTGGAAGTTAAAGCTCTGAAAATTCGATTGATTGTGCGTCATTTCGTATAAAATTTCCAAATTTTCTTATGTTTGACAGCGGAGATTTTATGGTAGAATTTGAACTTAGTTCTGACTTTTTCATGCTCAACTTGAGTTGCTAGTGCCTTTTTGATGCTAGTACGTTTTAGTTGCTAGCGGCTTTTAGATAATAGATTTTCAACTCTAATGTCGGCTTGACCGTTTGAGCGTTCGTTTGTCAGTTGAGAACATTCTGTCGGCCCTTAATCACTTTTAATGTTTTCAGTTTCGATATCTTTGATTGTCAATGAGTTTGTTTGAGTTCCTTGCTCAAGCTGAAGGGTATTTGTCGCTCAAGTTTCTCTCAGAATTCAGCAATCAGCCTAAAACTTTGACAGACTTGTGGCCTAAAGATAGGTTTGATAAGGAATTGAAAGAAAATCGAGTTTTCAAACAAATATATAAAGACCTTGAAGATGCCTACGTTGCCGCTAAAGACTTTGGATTAAATATAGAGCCCGACAGTTTCGGAGGTTTTTGCTTGCGTAATAAAACAGGGCACACAATTAAAACCGGAGAAATCATGAGTGCTGTCGGTTTGATAGCAAAACTACCAGCTGGATGGGATCTAAACAATTGGTCTGTAATGCAAGGTGAAAAACTTCTCCTTGGTGTAGCACGCTGGGCAAATCACTCTTGTCGCGCTAATTGTGATTATTATATGAAAGGAGGATTTCGTGGAAGACCTTGTGTCAGGCTCCGTGCTCTTCGTCCAATTCTACCTAATGAAGAGCTCTGTACTTTTTATAACGAAGACGTTTTTGGGGTAGGAAATTGCGATTGTCTATGTGGGCATTCTGATCTGCATGCCAAAAACAGTGAGAAAAATCTGACGCAAATAAAAAAGTTCAGACGATCTCTGCCGAGAATTCAAGTTGTTGAAGAGAAGTCTTCGACAAATGAGTTGCAAAGTTTCATTCAGTTTTTTGATGAGGGTTCAAACCTAAGCATTCAGTCATTCGAAGACGACGAAATTAACCAAGTTTTAGTGCCGAACGTGCTATCAGATGATAGTTTTGAGTTTTTGCCGCAATATAAAGAAGTGGAAGAGTTGGATCAGACAGAAGAAGAAATTTTGCCCTCTCGTGAAGATGCATCTAGTGATGAAAATTTAAGTAACTCTGATGAAGACGTAGGGAATTTTAGTGGAGAAACATCACAACAGGCAGTAACAACTCTGCAACAGCATAAAGAAAAAATCTCTGAAATGATACCTGTTTCATCCGGCAACTTAGCTGCTTCACTTCTTTCGATTGTGGCACAATATAATGGACCGGATCTACTTTTGATTGATCTTCTGAAAAGAGATCAGGCCTTATTTGGTTCGAACTGTGTTGCACCCAGAACGCTTCTCAAACAATTGAAACAAGAAGCTGAAACGCTTGTGCATTCAAAAAAGATCATTGACGAGGGAGAAATTGTTTTTTTGAACTTTCGAGTCACCTTATGTGAAATTGTTGAGCAGAATTTTTCAAAAATAGTGAGTTACGCTGAAAACAAAATTTCAGGTACAGATATTAGACTACCACAGCTGAAGATAGACAACGATTTTGTTGAGATAAGACTTGTTATAAATTGTGATGGCGCATCCGTTTCCAAGTCTCCAGCCACATCAGCGTGGCCTCTGTTTATTGCTATAGCAGACCTACCGCCGATTTTACGTCAATCTTTTAAAAACATTGCTTTGGCTGCACTCTTTGTGGGAGTTGGTCATCCCAACTTTAATGATATTTTTGATTATCTGAAGACAGAACTAGCTGTGGTAGAAAAAGTAAGATTTCAAAACAGAAGCATCAAAGTAAAGTTTTGTCCCCTCTTCTTCTTATCAGACCTAACCGGAAAATCCAAAGTTTTGAACATGAAGCAATGCAATGGATACTATGGCTGTACCATATGTAAGCAACGAGGGTATCATAAGAATGGAGCGCATTTTTACCCGCATGATGAAAAAATTGAATTGAGATCTCTCGATTCATACTTAGATAATCTTCGTGCTTTAGAAGATGGCAGTCAGGAACGCCTAAAAGCAAAACATGGTCGCTACTCTGATTTCGAAATTTTGACACAAGGGGTGAAAGGTCGGAGTTCAATTTTCTCGGTCATTCCTAATCAGCCTCTCACTTCGCCGATTGATGTCATGCATCAGCTGATGTTAGGTGTTTCAAAAGACCTTCTATCTTTTTATTAAGTTAGACTACGAACAGACAGAAAGACGGAACTTAATGATATCTTACGCAAAGTTGAAGCTCCCAAGGAGTTTACGAGAAAAATTCGACCGTATAGTGAGTGGTCCAATTTCAAAGCCAAGGAGTTCAAAATTCATCTACTCTACTTGGCACCGGTTCTTTTCCCAAATTTTTTTTTGGGGAGGATCGATTGAGCGATGCTGATGACTTGAATAAGCTTGTCTTTGCTGTTCGAGTTTTATATGATAGGGCAGAAGAATTCAAATTATGCGACGAGCTGTTGAACGAATTTTGCTTAAGTATGAGCGAAAAAACAGGCAAATTTGAATCTATAAACTTTCATTTGCTCCGACACCTTGCGTGGCAAGCTAAAAGTTATGGCCCCCTCTTCACAACATCCGCATCGATGTTTGAAAGCGCAAATCATTGGCTGATTGCTCCCCTGACGGGTACTGTAAATCATTGCGAACTGATGACTTCCAGGTTCTTGAGATGAAGAGTTTTGTCTAGATTAAACCTAATAGACGAAAATTTGGGCCAATTTTTCCCTGATGGCCAGAAAAAAGCTTTCAACGATAGCTTTGGTTTCGTAGAATCAAAAATTTTTTGAGGAATTTAGAAACAAATCTAGTTCGCGTTTGTTTTGCCGAATGAAAATTCTGACATTTTATTTATCATCAACTGCTTATTGTAGAGGAAGAGCTGCTGATAGATTCGTGTCTGTCGAAATGAATGAAACTTTTGTTGGCGAGGTTCAGTTTTTCTTCGAAGACGATGGCATTCAAGGATTATTTCTGAGAATTTTTGATATTAAAAAGCGTCTCAGATTGCTGAAGAATCGTCAGCCAGTACCGTGTCCAATTTTTGGATACGTTGTGAAAGAAAGCGATAAGATTAATCGATTTCCTACTAAAGCAATTTCGAACAAACTTTTTCCAATCTATGTAGAAGACGAGTTAACTCTTGTAACAATGTTGAGGCACTTTGAGCACGATTAGCGATACTTAAACTAAAGTTGTTGCAAAACTTTGGTTTCTTTGATTGTTAACAGATCAGATTTTTCCATATGTTTGGTACTTTGCCAACTTTAACTGTTCTTCTTTAGTATAATTAATTCAATTTGCTCTCAATATTTTTGTTTTTCTAAAATTAATCAACGTACAAGTCTCACTTTTGTGTACATTCTAGTGCAAAAAAAATTGGTGTAGTAATTCATGAAAAGTTTCTCAATTGAGGTTTATCGGTCATTTGAAAATTTTATTTTAAGACGTCTTTTTAATAGCCGCGAAGCGATAGCGGCTATTATTGGGGACATCGTGGTTTTTTTCTTAATTCGTCGGAGTCCAACTTTTTGTTTGGGTCCTCGTGCAAAAACAATTTTTGGTTTAGCTTGTATAGAAAAAAAGTTAGTCTCTTAGTTGAGTTTTTCGCTTATTTGAAAATTTTATTTTAAAACGTCTTTTTTTTTCAATAGGATCTTAGAGTTGTCGAAAGCTAACGAAAAGCAACGTAGGTGTCCCACTTTTTGTGTGGATCCTAGTGCAAAAACAATTTTTGGTTTAGCTTGTATAGAAAAAAAAGTTGATCTCTTAGTTGAGTTTTTCGCTTATTTGAAAATATATTTTTTAAAAACGTCTTTTTTTTCAATAGGATCTTCTAGTTGTCTAAAGCTAACTAAAACCAACGTAGGAGTCCCACTTTTTGTGTGGGTTCTAGTGCAAAAACAATTTTGGGTTTAGCTTGCATAGAAAAAAAGTTAGTCTCTTAGTTGAGTTTTTCGCTTATTTGAAAATATATTTTTTAAAAACGTCTTTTTTTTCAATCGGATCTTAGAGTTGTCGAAAGCTAACGAAAACCAACGTAGGAGTCCCACTTTTTGTGCGGGTCGTAGTGCAAAAACAATTTTTGGTTTAGCTTGTATAGAAAAAAAGTTGGTCTCTTAGTTGGATTTTTCGCTTATTTGAAAATTTTATTTTAAAACCGCTTTTTCTTCAATCGGATCTTAGAGTTATCGAAAGCTAACGAAAACCAACGTAGGAGTCCCACTTTTTGTGTGGGTTGTAGTGCAAAAACAATTTTTGGTTTAGCTTGTATAGAAAAAAAGTTAGTCTCTTAGTTGAGTTTTTCGCTTTTTTGAAAATTTTATTTTAAAACGTCTTTTTTTTCAATCGGATCTTAGAGTTGTCGAAAGCTAACGAAAAGCAACGTAGGTGTCCCACTTTTTGTGTGGGTCCTAGTGCAAAAACAATTTTTGGTTTAGCTTGTATAGAAAAAAAAGTTAGTCTCTTAGTTGAGTTTTTCGCTTATTTGAAAATATATTTTTTAAAAACGTCTTTTTTTCAATCGGATCTTAGAGTTGTCTAAAGCTAACTAAAACCAACGTAGGAGTCCCACTTTTTGTGTGGGTTCTAGTGCAAAAACAATTTTGGGTTTAGCTTGCATAGAAAAAAAGTTAGTCTCTTCGTTGAGTTTTCGCTTATTTGAAAATTTTATTTTAAAACCGCTTTTTCTTCAATCGGATCTTAGAGTTGTCGAAAGCTAACGAAAACCAACGTAGGAGTCCCACTTTTTATGTGGGTCGTAGTGCAAAAACAATTTTTGGTTTAGCTTGTATAGAAAAAAAGTTGGTCTCTTAGTTGGATTTTTCGCTTATTTGAAAATTTTATTTTAAAACCGCTTTTTCTTCAATCGGATCTTAGAGTTGTCGAAAGCTAACGAAAACCAACGTAGGAGTCCCACTTTTTGTGTGGGTCGTAGTGCAAAAACAATTTTTGGTTTAGCTTGTATAGAAAAAAAGTTAGTCTCTTAGTTGAGTTTTTCGCTTATTTGAAAATTTTATTTTAAAACGTCTTTTTTTTTCAATCGGATCTTAGAGTTGTCGAAAGCTAACGAAAAGCAACGTAGGAGTCCCACTTTTTGTGTGGGTCCTAGTGCAAAATTAATTTTTGGTTTAGCTTGTATAGAAAAAAAAGTTAGTCTCTTAGTTGAGTTTTTCGCTTATTTGAAAATATATTTTTTAAAAACGTCTTTTTTTTTCAATCGGATCTTAAATTTGTCGAAAGCTAACTAAAACCTACGTAGGAGTCCCACTTTTTGTGTGGGTTCTAGTGCAAAAACAATTTTTGGTTTAGCTTGTATAGAAAAAAAGTTGGTCTTTTAGTTGGATTTTTCGCTTATTTGAAAATTCTATTTTAAAACCGCTTTTTCTTCAATCGGATCTTAGAGTTGTCGAAAGCTAACGAAAACCAATGTAGGAGTCCCACTTTTTGTGTGGGTCGTAGTGCAAAAACAATTTTTGGTTTAGCTTGTATAGAAAAAAAGTTGGGCTCTTAGTTGGATTTTTCGCTTATTTGAAAATTTTATTTTAAAACCGCTTTTTCTTCAATCGGATCTTAGAGTTGTCGAAAGCTAACGAAAACCAACGTAGGAGTCCCATTTTTTGTGTGGGTCGCAGTGCAAAAACAATTTTTGGTTTAGCTTGTATAGAAAAAAAGTTGGGCTCTTAGGTGGATTTTTCGCTTATTTGAAAATTTTATTTTAAAACCGCTTTTTCTTCAATCGGATCTTAGAGTTGTCGAAAGCTAACGAAAACCAACGTAGGAGTCCCACTTTTTGTGTGAGTGGTAGTGCAAAAACAATTTTTGGTTTAGCTTGTTTAGAAAAAAAGTTGGTGTCTTAGTTGGATTTTTCGCTTATTTGAAAATTTTATTGCTCAATAAATGTATTAGAGGATGGCAAGAAAATTTCAGCCACCAACATACTCACATCAGCGTTGATTATACTCATTTAAATAGTTAGAAAATTTTTGACTTTTGATTAGAGACTGGATTCGTGTTCGCCCATCACAACCTACAAATATGCTCCGTGCATTCAAAATTTCTTCGGTGCACTTTTACTAACAATGCAGTGATTCAAGAAAGTCTTGAAAATTTCGTCAACAATCTCAAATTTATGACTTCAATTTAACAAAGATTTTAAAAAAAAATTCTCTAAGCGTACGAAGTTGTCGCCCAACAATTTTAAGATTGCGTTTATCTAAGTTTTAGTTCAGAGATGAATCAAGACCACAAATAGCGCAACAGATCAACTCAACTGTCTAAAAAAACCGCTTTTTCTTCAATCGGATCTTAGAGTTGTCGAAAGCTAACGAAAACCAACGTAGGAGTCCCACTTTTTGTGTGGGTCGTAGTGCAAAAACAATTTTTGGTTTAGCTTGTATAGAAAAAAAGTTGGTCTCTTAGTTGGATTTTTCGCTTATTTGAAAATTTTATTTTAAAACCGCTTTTTCTTCAATCGGATCTTAGAGTTGTCGAAAGCTAACGAAAACCAACATAGGAGTCCCACTTTTTGTGTGGGTCGTAGTGCAAAAACAATTTTTGGTTTAGCTTGTATAGAAAAAAAGTTGGTCTCTTAGTTGGATTTTTCGCTTATTTGAAAATTTTATTTTAAAACCGCTTTTTCTTCAATCGGATCTTAGAGTTGTCGAAAGCTAACGAAAACCAACATAGGAGTCCCACTTTTTGTGTGGGTCGTAGTGCAAAAACAATTTTTGGTTTAGCTTGTATAGAAAAAAAGTTGGGCTCTTAGTTGGATTTTTCGCTTATTTGAAAATTTTATTTTAAAACCGCTTTTTCTTCAATCGGATCTTAGAGTTGTCGAAAGCTAACGAAAAACAACGTAGGAGTCCCACTTTTTGTGTGGGTCGTAGTGCAAAAACAATTTTTGGTTTAGCTTGTATAGAAAAAAAGTTGGTCTCTTAGTTGGATTTTTCGCTTATTTGAAAATTTTGTTTTAAAACCGCTTTTTCTTCAATCGGATCTTAGAGTTGTCGAAAGCTAACGAAAACCAATGTAGGAGTCCCACTTTTTGTGTGGGTCGTAGTGCAAAAACAATTTTTGGTTTAGCTTGTATAGAAAAAAAGTTGGTCTCTTAGTTGGATTTTTCGCTTGTTTGAAAATTTTATTTTAAAACCGCTTTTTCTTCAATCGGATCTTAGAGTTGTCGAAAGCTAACGAAAACCAACGTAGGAGTCCCACTTTTTGTGTGGGTTGTAGTGCAAAAACAGTTTTTGGTTTAGCATGTATAGAAAAAAAGTTGGTCTCTTAGTTGGAGTTTTCGCTTATTTGAAAATTTTATTTTAAAACCGCTTTTTCTTCAATCGGATCTTAGAGTTGTCGAAAACAACGAAAACCAACGTAGGAGTCCCACTTTTTGTGTGGGTCGTAGTGCAAAAACAATTTTCGGTTTAGCTTGTATAGAAAAAAATCAATTTTCGGTTTAGCTTGTATAGAAAAAAATTTGGTCTCTTAGTTGGAGTTTTCGCTTATTTGAAAATTTTATTTTAAAACCGCTTTTTCTTCAATCGGATCTTAGAGTTGTCGAAAGCTAACGAAAACCAACGTAAGAGTCCCACTTTTTGTGTGGGTCGTAGTGCAAAAACAATTTTTGGTTTAGCTTGTATAGAAAAAAAGTTGGTCTCTTAGTTGGATTTTTCGCTTATTTGAAAATTTTGTTTTAAAACCGCTTTTTCTTCAATCGGATCTTAGAGTTGTCGAAAGCTAACGAAAACCAACGTAGGAGTCCCACTTTTTGTGTGGGTCGTAGTGCAAAAACAATTTTTGGTTTAGCTTGTATAGAAAAAAAGTTGGTCTCTTAGTTGGAGTTTTCGCTTATTTGAAAATTTTATTTTAAAACCGCTTTTTCTTCAATCGGATCTTAGAGTTGTCGAAAACTAACGAAAACCAACGTAGGAGTCCCACTTTTTGTGTGGGTCGTAGTGCAAAAACAATTTTTGGTTTAGCTTGTATAGAAAAAAAGTTGGTCTCTTAGTTGGATTTTTCGCTTATTTGAAAATTTTGTTTTAAAACCGCTTTTTCTTCAATCGGATCTTAGAGTTGTCGAAATGCTAACGAAAACCAACGTAGGAGTCCCACTTTTTGTGTGGGTCGTAGTGCAAAAACAATTTTTGGTTTAGC
>NC_134479.1:33406728-33451728 GCF_964194025.1 Convolutriloba macropyga | reverse complement strand
AAATTTCAATTTTTGAAAAAAATTTTTTCCAACAAGTTTTTTACTCAAAAAACATGTTTCACAGAATTTCACATTGATTAAACCCGAAAGAACGCAAAAAATTTTTTCAACCCCATTTTTCAAATTATCTTTCTTCTGGTACATTGCTACAATAATTTGATTTGCAAATCTTTCATCAATTTTTTGTAGCACTTTCCCAGTAGTGTTTCAAAGCCGTAAATCCCTTCTGTACTGACCCCCCAGTTCTGACCCCCCTATAGGGTAAAAATTTTATTTTTTGAAAAAAATTTTTTCCGACAACTTTTTTTACTCAAAAACCATGTTTCACACAATCTCACATTGATTAAAGCCGGAAAAACGCAAAAAATTTTTCAACCCCATTTTTCAAAATTTTTTACAAGTTCTGACCCCCCTATAGGGTAAAAATTTTATTTTTTGAAAAAATTTTTTCCGACAACCTTTTTTACTCAAAAAACTTGTTTCACACAATTTCACATTGATTAAAGCCGGAAAAACGCAAAAAATTTTTTCAATCCCATTTTTCAAATTATCTTTCTTCTGGTACATTGCTACAATAATTTGATTTGCAAATCTTTCATCAATTTTTTGTAGCACTTTACCAGTAGTGTTTCAAAGCCGTAAATCCCTTCTGTACCGACCCCCCAGTTCTGACCCCCCTATAGGGTAAAAATTTTATTTTTGGAAAAAATTTTTTCCGACAACTTTTTTTACTCAAAAAACATGTTTCACACAATTTCACATTGATTAAAGTTGATTTGCAAATCTTTCACATTGATTAAATTTGCAAATTTCACATTGATTAAATTTGATTTGCAAATCTTTCATCAATTTTTTGTAGCACTTTCTCAGTAGTGTTTCAAAGCCGTAAATCCCTTCTGTACTGACCCCCCAGTTCTGACCCCCCTATAGGGTAAAAATTTTATTTTTTGAAAAAATTTTTTCCGACAACTTTTTTTACTCAAAAAACATGTTTCACACAATTTCACATTGATTAAAGCCGGAAAAACGCAAAAAATTTTTCAATCCCATTTTCAAAAATTTTTACAAGTTCTGACCCCCCTATAGGGTAAAAATTTTTTTTTTTTGAAAAACTTTTCCGATAACTTTTTTTACTCAAAAAACATGTTTCACACAATTTCACATTGATTAAAGTTGATTTGCAAATCTTTCACATTGATTAAATTTGCAAATTTCACATTGATTAAATTTGATTTGCAAATCTTTCATCAATTTTCTGTAGCACTTTCTCAGTAGTGTTTCAAAGCCGTAAATCCCTTCTGTACTGAACCCCCAGTTCTGACCCCCCTATAGGGTAAAAATTTTATTTTTTGAAAAAATTTTTTCCGACAACTTTTTTTACTCAAAAAACATGTTTCACACAATTTCACATTGATTAAAGCCGGAAAAACGCAAAAAATTTTTCAACCCCATTTTTCAAAAATTTTTACAAGTTCTGACCCCCCTATAGGGTAAAAATTTTTTTTTTGAAAAACTTTTCCGATAACTTTTTTTACTCAAAAAACATGTTTCACACAATTTCACATTGATTAAAGTTGATTTGCAAATCTTTCACATTGATTAAATTTGCAAATTTCACATTGATTAAATTTGATTTGCAAATCTTTCATCGATTTTTTGTAGCACTTTCTCAGTAGTGTTTCAAAGCCGTAAATCCCTTCTGTACTGACCCCCCAGTTCTGACCCCCCTATAGGGTAAAAATTTTATTTTTTGAAAAAATTTTTTCCGACAACTTTTTTTACTCAAAAAACATGTTTCACACAATTTTACATTGATTAAAGCCGGAAAAACGCAAAAAATTTTTTCAACCCCATTTTTCAAAAATTTTTTGCAAGTGTCGACGCCCATTAGCGGTAAATTCTCAAATATGAGAAACTGCATCTGAATACTTTTATCACACAATAAACATGTAATCGCAATGCTAGCAATAGCAGTGCTTAATATATATCACTGTTCTAAACAAACAAACAGACTTTGCAGCAAACAATTAGTGATAACAAAATTGGGTCAAGCTTGTAAACAAATTGAACAAAGTTAAAATCAGCCGAAAGTTAAATGAGAAGAAAATTTTGAAAAAAAAATCGAGGGCTGACCAGGGGTACAACGGGGGGGGGGGAAGTGACTAGAACCTCAACGCGGGGGGGGGACGGACAATTACTGCAGCGTGGCAATCTACAATGGGGTGGGACATTTTGAGGTGGCCATCTACAACGGGGTGGGACCATTTGAAATCAAATTGTCCCACCCCGTTGTAGATGGCCACCTCAAAATGTCCCAAACCAATGTAGATTGCCACGCTGCAGTAATTGTCCGTCCCCCCCGTATGTATGTATGTATGTATGTATGTATGTATGTATGTATTTATGTATGTATTTATGTATGCGATATCCAACACGGAAACCTTAATTTAAGAATTCCTTGTTTTTCAACACGAAAATATTAACAATTCTGCGATTTTCAACACGGAAATCTTAAATTAAGAACTTCGTGTTTTCAACACGGAAATCTTAAGAATTCCTTGATTTTCATCACGGAAATCTTTTGAACTCCGCTATTTTCAATACGGAAATCTTAAATTTCACACTGATTAAACCTGAAAAAACGCAAAAAAAATTTTTAACCCCAATTTTCAAAAATTTTTACAAGTTCTGAGCCCCCTATAGGGTAAAAATTTCAATTTTTGAAAAAAATTTTTTCCAACAAGTTTTTTACTCAAAAAATATGTTTCACAGAATTTCACATTGATTAAACCCGAAAAAACGCAAAAAAATTTTCCAACCCCATTTTTCAAATTATCTTTCTTCTGGTACATTGCTACAATAATTTGATTTGCAAATTTTTTATCAATTTTTTGTGGCACTTTCCCAGTAGTGTTTCAAAGCCGTAAATCCCTTGTGTACTGACCCCCCAGTTCTGACCCCCCTATAGGGTAAAAATTTTATTTTTTGAAAAAATTTTTTCCGACAACTTTTTTTACTCAAAAAACATGTTTCACACAATTTCACATTGATTAAAGCCGGAAAAACGCAGAAAATTTTTCAAACCCATTTTTCAAAAATTTTTACAAGTTCTGACCCCCCTATAGGGTAAAAATTTTATTTTTTGAAAAACTTTTCCGACAACTTTTTTTACTCAAAAAACTTGTTTCACACAATTTCACATTGATTAAAGCCGGAAAAACGCAAAAAATTTTTTCAACCCCATTTTTCAAATTATCTTTCTTCTGGTACATTGCTACAATAATTTGATTTGCAAATCTTTCATCAATTTTTTGTAGCACTTTCCCAGTAGTGTTTCAAAGCCGTAAATCCCCTCTGTACTGACCCCCCAGTTCTGACCCCCCAATAGGGTAAAAATTTTATTTTTTGAAAAACTTTTCCGATAACTTTTTTTACTCAAAAAACATGTTTCACACAAATTCACATTGATTAAAGTTGATTTGCAAATCTTTCACATTGATTAAATTTGCAAATTTCACATTGATTAAATTTGATTTGCAAATCTTTCATCAATTTTTTGTAGCACTTTACCAGTAGTGTTTCAAAGCCGTAAATCCCTTCTGTACTGACCCCCCAGTTCTGACGCCCCTGTAGGGTAAAAATTTTATTTTTTGAAAAAATTTTTTCCGACAACTTTTTTTACTCAAAAAACATGTTTCACACAATTTCACATTGATTAAAGTTGATTTGCAAATCTTTCACATTGATTAAATTTGCAAATTTCACATTGATTAAATTTGATTTGCAAATCTTTCATCAATTTTTTGTAGCACTTTACCAGTAGTGTTTCAGAGCCGTAAATCCCTTCTGTACTGACCCCCCAGTTCTGACCCCCCTGTAGGGTAAAAATTTTATTTTTTGAAAAAATTTTTTCCGACAACTTTTTTTTGCTCAAAAAACATGTTTCACACAATTTCACATTGATTAAAGCCGGAAAAACGCAAAAAATTTTTCAACCCCATTTTTCAAAAATTTTTACAAGTTCTGACCCCCCTATAGGGTAAAAATTTTATTTTTTGAAAAACTTTTCCGATAACTTTTTTTACTCAAAAAACATGTTTCACACAATTTCACATTGATTAAAGTTGATTTGCAAATCTTTCACATTGATTAAATTTGCAAATTTCACATTGATTAAATTTGATTTGCAAATCTTTCATCAATTTTCTGTAGCACTTTCTCAGTAGTGTTTCAAAGCCGTAAATCCCTTCTGTACTGAACCCCCAGTTCTGACCCCCCTATAGGGTAAAAATTTTATTTTTTGAAAAACTTTTCCGACAACTTTTTTTACTCAAAAAACTTGTTTCACACAATTTCACATTGATTAAAGCCGGAAAAACGCAAAAAATTTTTTCAACCCCATTTTTCAAATTATCTTTCTTCTGGTACATTGCTACAATAATTTGATTTGCAAATCTTTCATCAATTTTTTGTAGCACTTTCCCAGTAGTGTTTCAAAGCCGTAAATCCCTTCTGTACTGACCCCCCAGTTCTGACCCCCCAATAGGGTAAAAATTTTATTTTTTGAAAAACTTTTCCGATAACTTTTTTTACTCAAAAAACATGTTTCACACAAATTCACATTGATTAAAGTTGATTTGCAAATCTTTCACATTGATTAAATTTGCAAATTTCACATTGATTAAATTTGATTTGCAAATCTTTCATCAATTTTTTGTAGCACTTTACCAGTAGTGTTTCAAAGCCGTAAATCCCTTCTGTACTGACCCCCCAGTTCTGACGCCCCTGTAGGGTAAAAATTTTATTTTTTGAAAAAATTTTTTCCGACAACTTTTTTTACTCAAAAAACATGTTTCACACAATTTCACATTGATTAAAGTTGATTTGCAAATCTTTCACATTGATTAAATTTGCAAATTTCACATTGATTAAATTTGATTTGCAAATCTTTCATCAATTTTTTGTAGCACTTTACCAGTAGTGTTTCAAAGCCGTAAATCCCTTCTGTACTGACCCCCCAGTTCTGACCCCCCTGTAGGGTAAAAATTTTATTTTTTGAAAAAATTTTTTCCGACAACTTTTTTTTGCTCAAAAAACATGTTTCACACAATTTCACATTGATTAAAGCCGGAAAAACGCAAAAAATTTTTCAACCCCATTTTTCAAAAATTTTTACAAGTTCTGACCCCCCTATAGGGTAAAAATTTTATTTTTTGAAAAACTTTTCCGATAACTTTTTTTACTCAAAAAACATGTTTCACACAATTTCACATTGATTAAAGTTGATTTGCAAATCTTTCACATTGATTAAATTTGCAAACTTCACATTGATTAAATTTGATTTGCAAATCTTTCATCAATTTTTTGTAGCACTTTCTCAGTAGTGTTTCAAAGCCGTAAATCCCTTCTGTACTGACCCCCCAGTTCTGAACCCCCTATAGGGTAAAAATTTTATTTTTTGAAAAAATTTTTTCCGACAACTTTTTTACTCAAAAAACATGTTTCACACAATTTTACATTGATTAAAGTTGATTTGCAAATCTTTCACATTGATTAAATTTGCAAATTTCACATTGATTAAATTTGATTTGCAAATCTTTCATCAATTTTTTGTAGCACTTTACCAGTAGTGTTTCAAAGCCGTAAATCCCTTCTGTACTGACCCCCCAGTTCTGACCCCCCTATAGGGTAAAAATTTTATTTTTTGAAAAAATTTTTTCCGACAACTTTTTTTACTCAAAAAACATGTTTCACACAATTTCACATTGATTAAATTTGATTTGCAAATCTTTCACATTGATTAAATTTGCAATTTTCACATTGATTAAATTTGATTTGCAAATCTTTCATCAATTTTTTGTAGCACTTTCTCAGTAGTGTTTCAAAGCCGTAAATCCCTTCTGTACTGACCCCCCAGTTCTGACCCCCCTATAGGGTAAAAATTTTATTTTTTGAAAAAATTTTTTCCGACAACTTTTTTTACTCAAAAAACATGTTTCACACAATTTCACATTTATTAAAGTTGATTTGCAAATCTTTCACATTGATTAAATTTGCAAATTTCACATTGATTAAATTTGATTTGCAAATCTTTCATCAATTTTTTGTAGCACTTTCTCAGTAGTGTTTCAAAGCCGTAAATCCCTTCTGTACTGACCCCCCAGTTCTGACCCCCCTATAGGGTAAAAATTTTATTTTTTGAAAAAATTTTTTCCGACAAATTTTTACTCAAAAAACATGTTTCACACAATTTTACATTGATTAAAGTTGATTTGCAAATCTTTCACATTGTTTAAATTTGTAAATTTCACATTGATTAAATTTGATTTGCAAATCTTTCATCAATTTTTTGTAGCACTTTACCAGTAGTGTTTCAAAGCCGTAAATCCCTTCTGTACTGACCCCCCAGTTCTGACCCCCCTATAGGGTAAAAATTTTATTTTTTGAAAAACTTTTCCGATAACTTTTTTTACTCAAAAAACATGTTTCACACAAATTCACATTGATTAAAGTTGATTTGCAAATCTTTCACATTGATTAAATTTGCAAATTTCACATTGATTAAATTTGATTTGCAAATCTTTCATCAATTTTTTGTAGCACTTTACCAGTAGTGTTTCAAAGCCGTAAATCCCTTCTGTACTGACCCCCCAGTTCTGACCCCCCTGTAGGGTAAAAATTTTATTTTTTGAAAAAATTTTTTCCGACAACTTTTTTTACTCAAAAAACATGTTTCACACAATTTCACATTGATTAAAGTTGATTTGCAAATCTTTCACATTGATTAAATTTGCAAATTTCACATTGATTAAATTTGATTTGCAAATCTTTCATCAATTTTTTGTAGCACTTTCTCAGTAGTGTTTCAAAGCCGTAAATCCCTTCTCTACTGACCCCCCAGTTCTGACCCCCCTATAGGGTAAAAATTTTATTTTTTGAAAAAATTTTTTCCGACAACTTTTTTTACTCAAAAAACATGTTTCACACAATTTTACATTGATTAAAGCCGGAAAAAAGCAAAAAATATTTTCAACCCCATTTTTCAAAAATTTTTTGCAAGTGTCGACGCCCATTAGCGGTAAATTCTCAAATATGAAAAACTGCATCTGAATACTTTTATCACACAATAAACATGTAATCGCAATGCTAGCAATAGCAGTGCTTAATGTATATCAGTGTTCTAAACAAACAAACAGACCTTGCAGCAAACAATTAGTGATAACAAAATTGGGTCAAGCTTGTAAACAAATTGAACAAAGTTAAAATCAGCCAAAAGTTAAATGAGAAGAAAATTTTGAAAAAAAATCGAGGGCTGACCAGGGGTACAACGGGGGGTGGGGGAAGTGACTAGAACCTCAACGCGGGGGGGACGGACAATTACTGCAGCGTGGCAATCTACAACGGGGTGGGACATTTTGAGGTGGCCATCTACAACGGGGTGGGACAATTTGAAATCAAATTGTCCCACCCCGTTGTAGATGGCCACCTCAAAATGTCCCAACCCAATGTAGATTGCCACGCTGCAGTAATTGTCCGTCCCCCCCGTTGAGGTTCTAGTCATTTTTTTATACTACTTATGCGATATGGTGTTTTTGTGTACATTTTTTTCTAATAAACGTTGAAAGACGAATGCTTGAAAAAAAATTTAAAATTTCTTTGTCGAACGCAACACACAACCTGCCTGAGCTGATTCTAACTGCTAAAATAGTGTCAGCTTACTGTTGCCATCTGAAATGTCCAGCAAATACTGATTTTGATTTCTTGATTTGAGATATTTGTGTGCCGTAGCGAAAACATTCAAGAAATAGTGTAACGCCTTGTAGTGTTCTCTATAAGGCGGTGCTGCATATACGCTAAAATTGCTTTCATTGTTTATTTTAACGCTTTTTTGCTATTAGGTTTAGCAGCCTTTCGCTGTTGCATCCACATTGGCTGGATGAAATATTGAACAATTAATTTTTTCACGGTAATATCAATTCTTATATCTGTTGAAGTGACATTTTTTCACGCTTGTAACATTGGCTTGGATGATTATTTGGCTAGGCATATCACGAAAATCTAAATACTTAGATTCAGTGTCTCTTAATCGTAGGTTTTGTAATTCTTATAACTAATTGATAAGAGAAGCGACGATGCGACGTTTGTCCACTTCGGATAAAAATATAGAATCTCTTCAGCAAGATTTGTCTTTACTAGTTTTTTCATTAAATATTTCTACATGTTTTGTTTTTTGCAAATTTTTGCTATACAATTTTAATACGACTGCATAAATATAAGAGTGATTATCTCAACTAAAAGCAATTCTGTGTTTCACGAATTTTTATCAATTCGGAACAAAAAGATTCTTCATAAAACAAAAAAATTGGATTCCATTCCTACTACGCTGAGGTTTTGACAAAAATTTATTTAGGTATGGCAAATTAATTTTGTGATGCTATTGGATAAGCTGTTCTGTTTTTGGGAAATAATAATTCGTGCACTTTGAAGTTTTCAAACAACTGGTTTTATCAGTTGGTTAAAAAAATTTTTGTGGTCTACTAATTTGTAGTTTGTACAGGATAGGGGAGGTGTTTGTGGGAGGAGGAGGGTGATAATAGGAATTCCTTTTATCTTGTTTAATTGTGTTATCATTCCCATGTGTTTGTACGTACACAAAGCCTGAAATCTTTTGGGGTAGTAACAACGAGCATTTTTATGTAGTGCTACTATCTTATTGTTCTACTAATGGCCAATGAAAAATCAATATTTTTCTAAGCTGTTATCTTTCTTCTGGTACATTGCTACAATAATTTGATTTGCAAATCTTTTATCAATTTTTTGTAGCACTTTCCCAGTAGTGTTTCAAAGCCGTAAATCCCTTCTGTAACTCATTGCGGTGCTTTTGCAAATGTAAAATTACTGGCGTACAATTTTGGAAAGGAAGTTTTTGTCCAATGCAAGATTGAATTGCTGATAAAAAGTTTGGCAGTAATCATGTACAATGTTATGACGTGTGATTTGAGATATAATTTCCTATGAATTATTATTTGTCTTGGTTCCAAAGCATTTTAAATAGGATGTACGTGTATATATCCAGAAAGACTTACATATCAAAACCTGTAACCTCTACTTAGCGGTACTAAAGAACTTTTGGGATCTGCATTTCGCGTACGTAAAAGTATAGCTTCTATTTGTCTTTTTGGTTCTAGTGATCCTTTGTTTATACGTTTACGAGGTGATTGATTAGATTGACAACATAAAAAAGTAAGCACGGTCGTTTGATGCATTTTAATGTTTCTTGTCAATACAATATACTCTTAATTCCCTTGTGTTCTGTGACCATTCAGTTCATGTATCGAAATACGAGTGGTAATCAAATCATATGAGCCGTCTTGATGAAGTTCTGAATGACAACACAAATCCTATTGACTCTCCAGAAACAAATGAAAAATTTTCTAATTTTCTGTGTGCTTAGTGGGATTCAATCTGATGACTTGTGTGATCTTTTTTGGGGCTTTGTCTTTTGTTGATTATTCTCTGATTTTCCGTTCTACAAAATGCTTGACTTCATCCTTAAGAATTTTTGATGCATCAAGATTTGCTTTTTCAAAATCTGTTACTGGCTATTAGTTCTGATGTTACTTTTTGCACATTTATCTCATAGTTGTTGATAATTCCTGGTGCAAATGTTTTCAGAAAATTTATCTGTCTAACATAACCTGCCTTAGCTGATTGCATCTCCTCAAATAGGGATTTTTTAATGTTTTTATCTAAATCATGTTGACTTGGAATTAATATTAATTTAAAAATGTTTCTATGAGCTGGTAGGGCTTCAGGTTGACTAATTGTGTCATCTTATTCTGAGGTTTACTTTTTGCTATCTATTCTCTGACTTTTTGTATTGCCCAGTTTTGGATTGTTATCTACAAATAGTATACATATCAATTTTCGCTTGTTATGCAAATTGGTTTTTGGCTATGCGATATGGTGTTTTTGTACATTTTTTTCTAATAAATGTTGAAACACGAAGGATTGAAAAAAAATTTAAAAATTTGTTTGTCGAACGCAACACACAACCTGCCTGAGCTGATTCTAACTACTAAAATAGTGTCTGCTTACTGTTGCCATCTGAAATGTCTAGCAAATTTTGATTTTGAATTCTTGATTTGAAATATTTGTGTGCCGTAGCGAAAACATTCAAGAAATAGTGTAACTCCTCGGAGTGTTCTATATAAGGCGGTGCTGCTTATACGCTAAAATTGCTTTCATTGTTTATTTTAACGCTTTTTTCCTATTAGGTTTAGCAGCCTTTCGCTGTTGCATACACATTGGCTGGATGAAATATTGAACAATTAGTTTCCTCACGGTCAATATCAACTCTTACATCTGTAGAAGTATATATTGTCACGCTTGTAACTTTTAACATTGGCAAGTATGATTGTTTGGCTAGGAATATCTCAAAAAACCAAGTTTTTACCTTCAGTGTTTCTTATGCGTAAGTTTTGAATTTTTTATGACTAATGGTTATAAAACCGCGACAATGCGGCGTTTGTCTATTTCGTAATCAAAGAAAAAGAATCCCTTTATGTAAGGTTTGTCTTTACTAGTTTTTTCGATGAAAATTTCACTTGTTTCGTTTTTTGCTAATTTGTGCAACACAATTTTAATACGACTGCATAAATATAAGGATCATCTCAACTAAAAGCAATTCGGTGTCTAAAAAATTTTATATATCAACTCGGAACAAAAAGATTCTTCAGTAAACAAAAAATTGGGTTCCATTCCTACTACGCTGAGGTTTTCACAAAAATTCATTTAGGAATAGCAAATTGTTTCTGTGATGCTATTGGATAAGCTGTTCTGTTTCCGGGAAATAACAACTCGTGCACTTTGTAGTTTCCAAACTACTGGTATTATCAGTTGGTAAAAAGAAATTGTTGTGGTGTATTGAATTTGTAGTTTGTACAGGATAGGGGAGGTGTTTATGGGAGGAGGAGGGTGAAAATAGGAATTCCTTTTATCTTGTTTAAGTGTGTTATCATTCCCATGTGTTTGTAAGTACACAAAGCCTGAAATCTTTTGGGGTAGTAACAATGTGCCCTTTGATTGAGTGCTAATATGATTTGCTTCTACTTATGGCCACTGAAACATCATTATTTCTCTCAGCTTTTATCTTTCTTTCGGTACGTTGCTACCATAACTTGATTTGCGATACTTTTGGATCATCTTTTTATAGCCCTAATTTTAGTGACAGTGGTTTTTGTGTTTTTCATCCCAGTAGTATTTCAAAGGCGTGTATTGCCCACTGTAACTCATTTCAGTGCTTTTGCAAATGTAAAATTACTGGCGCACATTTTTTGAAAGGAGGTTTTTGTCCAATGAAAGGTTGCATCACTAATAAAAAGCCTGGCAGTAATCATGTACAATGATATGATGTGCCGATTTGAGATATAGTTTCCTATAAATTTTGTTGTCTGGGTGCTAAAGCATTGTTAATAAAATATACGTGTATAAATGCAGAGAGACTATTACATGTTACAATCTATAACCTCTACTTAGCGTTCTCAATGAACCTTCGAAATCTGCATTTTGCGCACAAAAGTATACCTGCTTTTTGTCTTATTGGTTCTAGAGCTCAATTGTTTAAACATTTACGAGTTGATTAAATAGATTGACAACATAAAAAATTGAGCAATGTTGTTTGATCCATTTTTATGTTTTGGTCAATGGAATGTACTATTAATTCTATTGTGTTCTGTGACCATTCAGTTCATGTGAAATAACAAAATCAAATATCAAAATACGAGTCGTTTTTGATGAGCCTTATACTTTAATCATTGAGTTCTCGTTCCTTTTTTTTTGCAAAACCATTATATGCTTCTCTACGCCTTGTCAATACAACTGATTTGCCGTGCTTGATTTTTTTCTGATTTTATCACAACATTAGACTGTTAGTCTTTCTGGCCATCCATTGCTTAGCCTTGTCGTCATTCCTACTTTTTACTCTCCTTCCAGTCTAATTGTTTTCTCAAACTCTAGTCTAATGTAAGCTATACTCTACCGTCTGTAAAGCTTTGAATAACTTCATTTTCTAACTATTTCGACTGAGTTGCATCTTTTATTTCATCTTCAAACTATTAGAGCTGTGTCAGTTGAAATTGAGCCAGATAACAATTATTGCCATATATCATCGCTAAACTGTACGCCAACAGCTGTACGCCTATTTCCTGATTAGAAAATTATTTGTTCGACAAAGGAGCCTTTCTAAAAAAAGTCGGGGCCTTAATTAGGATTGTCGCCTAAAGAAGATGAATGTGAAAGATAGAATGAGCTTTAGATGTTTCTGTTGCGAGGGGATTGAGTATTAGTAGCACCAAAAAATTGTAGTTTTCACTTCAGAATTAAAACGCTCTAAATTTAGGGATATAGCTGAGCATATGACTGTAAAATTTTAAAAATTTAAAACTGAAATATTTCATTTATATCAGATGAGAAGAGATGAGCAGCTTTTTGATAAAGTGTTGAAATTAAGTCAAACTATTTTAATCGTTTTTGATGACAGATGAGAAGCCTTTTGACAAACTATTCTATTTTTGCCAAATCGGTTTAAGTATTGCAGATGAGATGCAACTGCGGATCCACCTTTTTACTGCAAATCGTTACTATAGATAGTTATCTGAAAACCCAAACTGCGGGATCATATGCATAAATTGAGAGTTTAACCCCTTTTTCTAATCCTACTACAACTTACAAAGACAGTTCAAGGCAAATGTGAGTTTAAAAATTTTTGTTAAGCATCATTAGATATGAATCTAGCAGGGACCGAGTTGTTATCATGAGTGACTTCAAAGAAAATGAAATAGGAAAAGCTGACTTAATCTAAGTTAATGTTAACTTAGATAGAATTTAAGAGATACTTATTAGCTAAGATGGTTTTACATTAAATCCAGAAAATCATGCTCAGTTTGGGGAACCAAAAAGTTGGTAGCTGAGCGTGCTGACTCTCTTTTTTACTTGTGGAAACTTGGTAATTAGTTTTCTGATTGATAGAGCTAAAGGTATTGACAGCGAAGTGGTATCAATGCTAATTTGGTTTTCTCAAGGTAGAAGGGGAATATCATGTCATGATGACATTTTGGGTTTTTGTCTTCCTAAAATAGTAGTTCTTCAATACGTTGTAGTGATTTTTTCACGTAATATGATGGAATTTGTTCTGGTCAATTTCGTGTTTCACACACACACTATAACTTTATTGTCAATATAATAAAAATAAAACAAGGATTTCTCATGTCAATAAGTATTTCGCACTTCAGTACAGCTGTTGTCAAAATCTATGAAAGAACTGTTCAAACGTTTATATCATCTGCGATTTAAAAATCCTTTCGTCTGATTTATTGTTCGGCGACACTCAATTGAATTTACACTCTTAAATAATTTAGACATTTTGTTTCTGCAAGAACAACATCCGACTTTGTTTGCAACCTACATTGCTTTTTTGCATTATTTTTATACTTTCACAAATGAAAGTCACGGATTTAATTGAAAGTGCTCGTATACCCAGCTTGCTTTTAGCAAAGCGTTTTTCTCAGACATGCTTAAAGGTGATAAAACACTCTTTCGAAAAATGTTAATTGATCATAATCCCAATAAGACAACTGTTCGTAACATCATCATGGCAAAAAAACACATCTAAATGTTAAACAAACTTTTTCCGAGCTTTCTATGCCAAATAGAACGTATTTTGTGTGCACTTAATATTTTTGTAAGGCTTACATGGTTAAAAATTATGACGTAATACTTTCTCGCTGGATAGATTTAAATAGCGCATTGCTCATTTAGTTTACTCAATAACATCCTCCGGCCCGGAAGAAAATGTTGGGAGGATCGGTACAAGCTTAACGAATGGGCGGACGAGCGATCCGGACGACATGCGTAAAACGGCTGAGCAGGCGACGCTGTCGGTGCCGTAACGGAGTTCTTCAAACCGAGCAGTTGGATAGTAACCCCTAGGGTTGCTTTCTTCAACGATCCAAACTAATTCACCAACCTTGAAGTGATGCTCGGCAGGCGTCTGCCACTTTGTTCTACGGTTCAGCGCAGGTACATACTCCTTAAGCCAACGTGCCCAAATGGAATTGGAGTAGGACTGTGCACGGGCGTACCGCTTACGGTGATTGAACTCGTCGACGCCAACGACAGACGGAATTCCGTTTGCTTGGAGTAGAAAATGGTTAGGTGTTATTGCGCCTAGGTCGGACGGGTCGGCGCTTACGGGCGTTAAGGAACGTGAGTTTAGTGCGTATTCGACCAGACAAAAAGTAGTGTTCAACACCTCATCTGTGAGGCGATGCGTACCGAGGATAGTGTACAGTACTGTTTTAAAACTACGAACTAACCTCTCCCAGATGCCACCTTGGTGTGGCGCACTGGGTGCATTGAACTTCCACTTAATGCCCTAATGTGCAAGTTCGGCGGCAATGTTAAGCGTATTCCATTTTTCCACACATTCACGGAGCTCTTTTTCCGCTCCAATGAAATTCGTACCATTATCCGACCAAATCATAGCAGGAGTACCCCGACGGGAGACAATCCGCTCCACTCCCATTACACAGGACCTAGTGTCCATGGACGGGACAACTTCAACATGGAAAGCACGAGTAGTGAGACAAGTGAAGAGAAATCCCCACCTCTTCTCAGTAGTCCGACGAATTGTGGCGTAGAATGGGCCGAAGTAATGAACCCCGGTGTTGGTAAAGGGAGGAGACTGGTATGCGAGTCTCTACTTTGGGAGGTATGCCATGATAGGTTGAATGGTTGCTGCAAAGAACTTTCCACACAAGACGAAGTTTGATTTTATTGAACGCTGTGTGGAACGTAGTTTTAGGATGGCATAACGTTCCGGTATCTTTGATTTTAAGTAACCGATGCCCTGGTGATGGTTCTTCAATTGAGTATGCCGCAGAGACAGTTTAAAAAAAGTATGACGCGCATCCAGCACCATAGGATGCTTAGTGTCAAAGTCAATTTCCACTAGTCGTCGGAGTCGACCAGAAGAACGGATGAGACCATAAGGCCTAATAAACAGAGTAAACTGAGCAATGCGGCTGCTCTTCTTAACGGATTTGTTGTCAAGAAGATCTTTTCTTTCAGTATTAAAGGACTCTCCTTGCACCAGGTAGTGGAGATGACGCTCGGCTTCGTCAATCTTAACAGGGTCTGCTTTGCTGCCATCTACAGTGCGGTAACGTTCATGAGATGGTAAAAGACGGAGCACATATGTGGTGACACGTAGTAGTTTTTAATTAGAACTGAACTTATCAAATGGGATTAGATTAAAGCTCTGTTCCTTAGGGGGCTTGGTTACGGATGCGGCTAGAGGAGAGATGGAGGAGTCATCATCTTGTTCCTTGGTTACAACGCCGAGCTTGATGTTATCAACGACGTCAGTATTTGGTAAAAAAGGGAATTGCTTAGTTTTCAAGTCAGGACCCCTCACCCAGCTACTTGATTGCAAAACTTCAGCGGACATACCATGCGTAACAGCATCTGCCGGATTATCACAAGTGGCGACGTGGTTCCATTGGTCAACGCTGGTGTTCACCAGGATTTCACTAACACGATTTGCAATGAAGATGGGGTGTTTGTTTGTTGAGTTTATCCACTGCAAGACGATGGTACTATCTGTCCACACAAAGCCTTTATCCACAGTAACCGTTAATGCTCGACAGATTTCCCTTTTAAACGGGCTGCGAAGAGACCGGCTTGTAATTCCAACTTAGGAACTGTCATTAAATTCATAGGTGCAACACGGGCCTTGCCCAAGACAAACGCCAGCTCTCTTATAATCTCCCCGGAGGTGTAAGTTACTTGAGCCCTAAGAAAACCTACTGCACTGAATACGTCTTGCGAGCTATCACCAAACATGTGGAGTCCAAGAGGGTGGAATGGTCCTGAAAAGTAACTTCTCGGTATAGTGAACTCATCTCACCGCGGCAGTTCAACACACCAGGCAAGGAATCTGTCAACTGTGTCTTTAGGCAACTCATCATCCCAACTTTTTCCGTTGACACGCCAAATGTCTTTTAAGATTAACGAGCACCAACAGTGAACGGTGCGACAAGACCAATTGGGTCGTAGACCTTTGACACAAAGCTTAGGACCAAGCGCTGTGTTAAAGTTTTCGTAATGGTGCTGTTAGTACACCTACTCACAACCAGAGTATCGTTGTTGTGATCCCATTTAAGCCCAAGCACGTGCATTGATTCCTCCTTGGATGAAACGATGACTTTTGTTTCAGTGGATTGAGCAGATCCATCAATTCGGTCTGTCAGATCTGGTACATTGCTTACAAACTTAGTAAACTTGAACCCAACTAGATGGAGAAGATGTACCAATTCCCTCGACCTAATGAGGGCCCTCTCGGGGGATTCCACTGAGTCTAAGTAATCGTCCATGTAGAAGTTCTCAAGGACGGCTTTCGCAGCTTCTGGGTACTGCTTAGCATTATCACTTGCCGTGCGTTGAAGTGCGGAGTTGGCGCAGGTGGGCGCATCTTTTGCCCCGACGATGTGGCGTGTATACTGGTGTACCACAACATTTGATGTGGGGTCCTCCCTCCACAAAAAGCGCAATGATGGCTGATCACATAGTAACACTCCAACTTGGAGGAACATTCCCTCGATGTCGGTGGATACGGCAATTTGATGTTGTCTGAACCCTAGGAGTACATAGATTAGGTTTTGCGGTAAGTCAGGTCCGGTGAGTAATATTTGTTAAGAGATGCGCCGTGGAATTTAGCTGCTCCGTTTACTACTCTACGGACCTTGCCGGGCTTGTTCGTGTTAACAACCGGATGGTGTGGTAGGTACCACTCTCGTTCCGAGCAACTTTCCACCTAATGAGCATCTTTGACCCGTACTACATAGCCCTTGTCTAAGTCCTCTTTGATGGTATTCGAGCACTTTCGCCTTAAAGTCTGATCTTTCGTTAGCCGCTTTTCCAAAGTTTTTAATTTAACCAGCGCTGAGAAATAGTTGTTGGGCAGTTCGATGTTGTCTTCAACCCATAGCATTCCTACATCGTACCTTTTTCCATTATGCACAGTGGTGTTGTCAAGAAGATCATGCGCACGTGCATCTGCGGCGGATCGAGGGTCTACTTGTTTAAGTGCACCGTACGACTCCATGTTGTACCACAATTTTACCTGACTAGCGAGTTCAAAATACTGCTCCATTTTTGCTTTAAACCAAGTCGAGACTAAACTTGAAGACGACGGTAGAGGGCAGCTTACAACCCAACCTATGGGTAAGCGAACAGCGACGAGCGAGCACTTCTCGTCGGCAGCAAAGTTTTGTAACGGGCGGATGGCATGATACACATATCATCATGATGTTTCCATAGCAATATGTAACTGGTTCAAGAACTGCTAGGTTCGGGTATGTTTCGTGAAGTTCTTTAATGTAATGGAAATTGGCGCCTACATTCAAATCTTTCTTTACGTAAGGGCTGACTTTAAATGGTTCAATTTCTTGGTTGTCGCGTGGTGATAAAATTAGTTCAACGAACTTAGTGTCTACAGCCTCCTCGGTATTGATACCCTTGACTGTAAGTTTCAGTGCTGTACCGTGCAAACCAAGTCTATTTGCAAGATCCTTGGACATCCAAGAGTTACCGCAAGCGGTATCGCACAAAACTAAAGCCGTGGTATCTTTACCAGAAGAGTTCTTCAACTGCAATTCAGTCACCTGAAGGAGGCATTTCACAATACCCACAGATGACAAGGTAGTGGTCTTACTCGATGATTGGACACTAGATAGTTTACTTTGATTTGCTCGAGCATTGGATATACTATTGTTGTTTGAAGGGGATTTTGATGGATAGACCCTCTCAGCTCCATGAAGAAGTGTATTATGGGAGCTGTTACATCCGTCCTTTCTGCAATTCCTAGGATTTGGGCATTGCCTGAACATATGTTTTTCTCTCAAACATGAGAAACACAGTTTTGCTTCCGCCACTACCTTTGATCGCTGAGTGGGAGACTTTTCTTTAAATAACCTACACTCCCAGATGCAGTGGTTACCTTTACACAAAATGCAGCGAGGGGTTGGAGGTGTTGCCGATGTTGAGGCTAGTCTTTGAGTGCCCTTAGTTTGTGTGTTAGCGGCGAATGTTTTTGAGGCTATTTTGGTTTTTACTACTGACTTGGTGTTATCCTAAGTTCTTGCCTTCGATGAAGTTTGTTTCATTAAATCATGTGCCTCGGCCCTCTCCTCCAAACAATCAATGAAGTCAAGGAGTGTTGGCTTACCCCAATGTTTCTTCACTGTGAAGAGTGACCAAGACTCTTTCAGATTGGGCGGCAATTTTTGCAGCCGTGCTAAGAAGTGAGGCGCTCTTGAGGTCTGAGTCATATGAAAGTGATTTAAAGACCCCAACAAGACTTGAAATTGTTGCAGAATAGTTTAAAATGTTATCACTATTGTGCATCTTTAATGGAGGAAAAGAGCTGAATTTGTCTAAGTGTGCACTGACTACTGCCTGTGGTTGGCCAAATTTACGTTCGAGTGTCTTAAGTGCGTCCTTATACATTATACCACAGTATGCGAACTCAACGATGGCGGTTTTAGGTTTACCAGTTACAAGAGTTTATAAGTATGTTAAATTGACATCATCAGTCAGAGACTGTGTGTCTATTGCGCTTTTAAATTGTCCGAACCATTCGTGCCACTGCAGTGGATCACCATTGTACTGTGACAACTTCCACTCGAGCAGTGGATCGTTCTTCTTACAAGTAATTGCGTTTGCCAACTGCTTTATCAAATCAGCAGAGTCCAGAGAAGGAGCCGAAGGTGTGGGATGCGGCGGGCCACCCCAACACAACGGGTTCGGAACGGTAGCTCCATACGTTGGCGGAATGATCGGAGTGACAAAGGTGGGGGCGGTACCTGCGGAGGAACTAAATGGGTTCGCTTGCATGAAGTCTGATGTTACGTAATTTTGAGACAATGCTGCTGTTTGCACATGGGAGGAGCGGTGCGATGTAGATATATGAGGGTTGATTAACGGGGCCGTTTGTACGGTGTAGCGGTTTGCAGATGTACGTACAATGGGTACTGCATTAGATGGTTCTGCTGCTGGAAAACGCCAGACATTTGGATCGGGAGGAGCAGAAGTTACATGGGTTATGGGTACAAAGTTTTGGGGCTGAAAACTCTTTTGTGGGGGTGGTGGATGAATTAATTGAGGTACAAAAACGTTTGCGGAGGAAATGAATGGTAAAAGCGGAGAATGGGTTAACATATTGACATTATTCGCCACGGGGTTAGTGGCGCTTAGTGGGAGTGCTTGTGGCGGCGAAGGAGGAAAGCGGAATGCTTGTGGGATTAACGGGAAATGCGGTGGTGCGGGGTTTAGAACGGGAGATGGAGGGGCTGGTACATTTATGTGTGCTTGTTGCGGATTAAGTGCTAGCGGAGCATTAACGAGTGTATTTAAAGGTGGTGAACGCGGAGGACTGACTAAATTCAACTGTCCCGGCATGCTCGACCTGCGCGGGAAATGATGATCTAACTGTAAACCAGCGAAGTGCATTGTTGCTTGAGACAGTTGTCGGGTTGTGTTTGAGGCGTTTAGTTCAGTTGGCATACCAAAGTTTACTGGGGGTGATGGAGGCGTATATTGAGGCTGTTGCTGCTCTTGCTTGATTTTGTTTGCAACATGTGCATCATTGGCTACATTGGTTCTACTACTTGGTTCTTGCGGCTCATGGACAGGGAGGTTGATGTTGGCCTCAACGTGACCTTGTGCATTGAGATTGGAGTGTGGGTTTGATAGTTGAGCTGAAGAAGGTCGTTGGACAATTGCTTGGTTTGATTGGGCGATGGAACCAGAAAAGTGCAAACTCGGTTCGTTTGCAACATCAGCCATGTTCCCGGCAGGTGACGAATTTACCCAATGTTGAATAAGTTTCTTGCTCTTGACTGAACTTCTTTCCGTAAAGAGCCCACCCATTTTGCCTGTACCAAACCCGTCTGCTGATGATTTTGTCATCAACTCAATTTCCTCAAGGGCTGCAGCAGCTACTTCCTTGCGATGATCCTACTCCTCAAGCTGCTCAATTTCCAATTCACTCAATTTTGTTTGTTTTTCAATTTCAAGACGCTGTCTAGCAATGCGAAGCTTTGCCTCATGTTGTTTCTCAAATTCCTCCCTTTTGAGTCTTGATATTTCTAAGTCTCGTTGACGCTGACTTGATCTTTTCGAGGAAGTCATATGTGAACCTGATCTTGAATGGTGAGAGGTGTACAGCTCTGCTGTCTCTTTGTCATGGACGGAATTGATGCACCCTCAAGCAGCGTCAATGAGCTCATCAGTTTTCTTTGTTACAGTCTCTAACCATTTTTTTGAAGATTCTTACAGGCAGCATCTGGATCTTCAGTCTGTTGTGCCAGATCAAAGAGCTCTTCATTCTTATCAACTGTTCTAGTAAAAGCATCCTTGCACTTCACAATCAGACGTTCGATCTTAACTTTCCTGTCTTGCTTATCCACAGCATTGTTAATTTCACCATAGATGTTATTAAGTTCCGCGTCTAATTTTGCTCTCGCACTATAAAGTTTGTTGAATTTGTCCGGCAATCAAAACAGGAACCACAAATTTAATTTAGTACTTTTATAGAGTACACACACAAGCAACAACACAAATGGGTTATACCAAACCCTAGTGTGACGGTTTGCCTAGCAAACCGCCAAAGAGCAAAGATTTTTGTCGAGTACAACAGTACCCAGCGAAAGAATGAAAGAAAGGTGAGCGCAGAAAGCGCGACACGGGACAGAACGGGAGACGGGACGGACGGGAAGAGACGCCGAACGAGTAACGCAAGACCCAAAGGGAAACCGGACGGACGAACGGGAGCGTTGGGCGAACAGCGCGCAACAAAGCGGGAAAATGGCCGGGGCGGGCAGAAACGTCGGGCGGACGGCGCGCGACGAAACGGGAAAACGATACGGACAAGAGAGAAACGTCGAGCGGGTAGCGCGCGACGGGACGGAAAACCGGGATAGCACGGGAGGGAGACGGTAAACCACAAGCGAGGAGGCGGTAAGATCAATGCTAGCAGACCACAGCAACAAACTCAGCGAAAAAAACTTGTCGTAACTCCAGAATAAACTTAAGTCACACCGTAGAAAGAAGGAGAGAAGCTACTGCAAGATAAACTAGCACAAAACATTTTGGGACTTTATCTACGGCATCAATACATCAAAACATTAGAATAATTTACGGCAACGGAGTAGTATAAAGAAAAAAGTCGAAAAGGTCAGGAAATTTACTTGACGTAACTCCAGAACAAACTTAAGTCACACCCTAGCAAACCAGCTTACCCAGACAACAAAAGTGCATACTACCAAAATTGATAAAGCTACAACAAATTGCTAGCAAACAAGTCAGGTGAAAGTCAGGAAACAAACCAGCCGTAACTCCAAATGAACGTAAGTCACACTTTAGCAAGGAACCAGACTCAACAACAAACCAGCACTCTAGCAGAAAGAAATTTTACTACAGCAAAATTCAACATACTACATCATACAACAGATAAACGGGGGATATAAAGAAATAATGTGACACGGAAACAAAAAAAAGGAAACGGAAAATGAAACCAGATAACCTGCGAAAAGCGGACGGTAGTGAATAACTCAAAGAATGGGGAGAGCGAAACGTTTAGTAAAGCGCTATCGGAGCGAACCAACCACAAACTAACTCATAACTCGTGCGTTAACTAAGTCACACCGCTAGTCAGCGGGTAGACTTTCACAACAACGCAAGACTAAGTGACATTCAGGTTATCAAAGGCTTGAGTGAGTTTCGCCTCCTCAAATGCATGACGGGCGCGAAGCACTTTACGACGGCGCCTAAAAAGTTTCTTCGGTCGGGAGCGTGTTATCATGGACCGGAGGTTCTTCTTGTGGGCTAACACTATAGTGAGTGTTTTCAGCTCAAGCGCCGGCCTTTGGTGTAATGCTCTGTACTCTTTAGGTAAACTAGGGTCTTTCTGTTTACGTCGAGACACAATGTCTTTCACTAAATGGATGGTAACTAGAGTACTACGCTTGAGCGGATCGTAGACATCAGGAGTTCCCTCTCTGAGGCAATACACTATAGCTTCTATGCGCTCCTGATACTTTTCAAGCACTGCAAAAAGCTGTGAAGATGTTAAAGGCTTATTGTTGTTACTGCGATGACGGGACAATGAATTGTTCACCACGTCATGACATATAACTAGCCTCTTTTTATCACGAAAGAAATGACTCAATTGGAACTGGGCAGTTTTTCGTACTTTTAACGCGTTAGGATTGAAACTGAGACCCGGTAATGCGTAAATTCCTTCATTATAATGGTCTTGTAACGCGTGAGGCAAAGTTTTTATGGCGTGATGCAGTGAACTGGCAGCTAATATAAAAACCATATAATGTTTTTTACAACATAACTGATGTGAGATTTGCTCAGACTCCCACAATTTTCACGATTTTCCAAGAATAAGTGCTTATTTGAGAGAGAAAATCAGTTATCTGATTTTTTTTCAAAATTTAAAAACTTTGACCAAACCCTAAATTCTACCCTTTTTCATACAAACGTTCGATTTGCAATCTATCGACGCTTTAAATGAAGTATTGCAAAATTTTCTCAAGTTTGGTCAATTTTTTCAATTTTTTTTTCGCTTCGCTTAAAGGTGTGATAGACTTACCCAAGTACCAACCTTCACCCCGATTTGGACAATTCTAAATTTTGACTAAAAGTTTTCAAAATCGAGGTTTTTCAACAAAAAATGTGTATGGGGTGGGTTATCGCTGACCAGTGAACTCGAAAAAAAAATTTGTTATATGGGATAGGAAATGGGTTGTAGGGGCTAGATTTGCCGGTTAAGTAATATTAATTTACTGCAACAATCAGAAGGAGCTTCCCATGAAAAGGAAGTTTTTGGATGCGTCTTACAGTTTTTTTGCCAGTCAAAACTCCCTCGTGTCAGCACAATAGGTTGTTCATCACACAACATTTAAAGCTGCACGCTTCATCCATCTGTGCACTCTAAGTCCACGAACACCGCTATAGGAACATGTTTCCCAGCTCTCGTTTTGTTGTAAAAATGTCACTCGGCATTTCTCCATTAATCTGTGTGATTAGCGGTTCCATTCAACGGCTGAATGTCGATAGTCAATGGTGGGAATTGAATTGCACCGTTATTTGTGGCAGTTATTGTGTCTGAATTGTCACCGGCTGCCACAGAACAGCTTTTGTTTGAGATCTCACAGCCTCCCGTCCTAGCTATTATCACGGTCACACAACGACTAAATACGTATAAAGATAGATTAAACAAGCATAACAAATTGTGCTCAGATAATCTGCTGTAATTTATCTGGTCCTAAAGATGGATTGAAATTAGTACGTGTATAAATGGACGGCACCAAAGTAAAGGTGATAAAACACTCTTTCGAACAATGTTAATTGATCATAATCCCGATAAGACAACTGTTCGTAACATCATCATGGCAAAAAAGCACATCCAAATGGCCCGGCAAATCTAGCTATATTTGCTAGCAGGTATTTTGTCTGGGCCGATTTTCGGCTCAGATTGGTCACCGCTACGTTTTCGAAACATAAAAATATTAAGCCTCAAACGAGCGCAATCGATTCAGTATATTAGTAGGCTCAGCGAAAATTATGTTAAACGAACATTTTCCGAGCCTTCTATGCCAAATAGAACGTATTTTGTGTGCATTTAATCTTTTTGTAAGGCTTACATGATTAAGAAATTATGACGTAATACTTTCTCGCTGGATAGATTTAAATAGCGCATTGCTCATTTAGTTTACTCAGTAACAATGCTTTTACAGTCAGATCTCTTTGCGAATTATTATTGCAAAATTTTGTATCTCTTTAGGTTAGGGGATATTTTTTGGATTTGTGTATACGGATTACACCGCGTTGTAGTGTAACCAGTGTTGAGGACAACGACAATAAAGCGACAATTTTTTTGTAAGAATTTGTCATTTTGTTATCTTTTTTGTCGTTTTTTCATCTTTTTTGTCGTTTTGTCGTCGTTTTCATTAGTTTCCGTCGTTTAAGTCGTTTTTTACATGTAAGAAAAGATCGTTTCTTCGTCGTTTTGTGTCGTTTCTCACGTCATTTTTTCTAGAATGAAATCGTCGTTTTTTTGATCATTTTTTTGTCGTTTTTTATTGCTTCTTCTCAATGCAAAAAGAGCGCTGAGTTGGAAAGAGATGATGATGATTTTATTAGAGAATACACGAAATTTTAGAAATTTTAGAAATACATGCATATATACATACATACATACATACATACATACATACATACATACATACATACATACATACATAAATACATACATACATATTTACAAACATATGGACACGAGATGGAAGCAATTTTAGCAATTTTGCATTAAACTCAATGAAAAATAAAATTATAATTAAAAGTGTTTGTCAAGTTACATATATACATATAAACATTTTTATTTAAAAATTTTGTAAGCGCAGATGAAAGTGTCAGTCCTTTTGTAAAAAAATAAGCAGAAATATGAGCGCGTTGAAAGAACGCAGGCAGCTACGTCCGAAGCACGTCGACCTGTGATCCTAGTTTTTCATCAGAGCATGGCGTGTCAAACAGTCCAAATTGTATTTGGCAACAGTCCTTTCCTATCAGTTGGTTCCCGTAATCTTTGGTCCAACTGTTGACATAGGCGCATATCTTCGTGGCCTCCGTCAGCCGATCTTTGCGATAAAACCTAAAACAAAACTGGGATATCTTGAACCATTCCGGAACTTCCTCATCCTCTGGCGCTTTTATCTTCCATGACACCCGGCAATTATCATCCCGGTTTGAAAGGTGGCTCAAGTTTAGCTGGAGATACTGGTTTAGCGGCACGCACTTCTCGGTAGAATTTTGAGGGCAGCAGCCAATGATTTTGTAACATAGTTCGATATTGTCTGACCATTCGTGTATTTGGTATGGAGCCATAACTCCCAGATCTAGATTGCAAGGATCTTCCATCATTTGATCATGGTATGCATCGGTGAATGAATTGGTAAAACCACAGATGGGAAATTTTTTCTCTTTATTTTGTGGACAGTCTTTCGAGTTTTCCGCGGTCTCGGAGGCGATATTGAGACAGAATTCTACTTTTTGCCACCATTCAGGAATCGAGGTGTGAAATTTAACCAAATCTTGAGTACTTTTCAGATTTTTCCAATTCGGAGGCTCCCTATTGTCCTCAACATGCAACTGTTTTGTCAGTTTGTCAATAATACTTAAATCTTTTTTATTTTTTTTATAGAATTTAGAGAAACATTCCAAAATTTCTCGAAGATCTTTCAAGTCATTTTTGATAAGATAAATTTTATATGCTTGTTTGAAATCTTTCTTTTTCTGTTCGTCATCGTATATTAGTTCATAAATTGGCTGCAATGACCCTCCAACAACAGCAGGCTTCAATGGAACCGTTTTTTCCCATTCTGAAATATCACAATCATTCAACAAGTCAAATTCGCCTCCCTTGTAGCTCGTTTCGTTAGTACTTAAAAACGTTTCTTCTGCATGAGAGAACCTTGGGTTGTTTTCAAAGTAGGGCAATAAATTCAAATGGAACTTTCGGCTGAACAAAAACTCGGCCTGCAATGTTAGATCTGTTTCTGAAAAACTGTTCAGAAACTCTCGTTGTGCAGTGTATTTCGTTTGCAGATATCCTCCAAACTTAGCAACCGCCCAATAATGGGTGCCATACTCCATGAAGAACTTCTCATACCTCTCGTAGTTTTCAATAGTATTAGAGGAAAGGTTATAGACTTTTGCTTTTACTCTCGAACTCAGTTCCACATTATTGATCAGCATCGATTGAAGTGTTGTCTTTGTGACGCTTGTGATTATGGTGATGTTTCGCTGATCGGCAACTTCTTTTAGAGCGTTTTTGTAGTCTGTTCCAGCTGAAAACATTCCGGGTACATATATGCCCAAACCCACTTGAACTGTGCGCAGATCTTGCATTTGTTTCTTTGACGTGAAAAGATGCTTATCAACCTTATAACCCGTTGAGTCAACCGTTATAATTTGAACTTGGTCTGGTAACTGATACAAATTTCCGTTGTACTTCCAGCTTTTTTCTTCATCGCACGAGAACTTGAACAGAGGCCTCCGAAATCCGTTATCAAAACGTTCAGATCCGACGCTAGCGATATCCAAACTTGTAATATCGACCCCATAACTAATCCAATCTAGACCAGGCGGAATGTCAGAACACGTGTCAGACCATGCAAACAAAAATAAAAAGCAGAAAACGAAAAGAGTTTTCGATAAGTGTATGAACGTTAAAACCATTTTCAAAACAAATTTTCAGATACATAAGCAAACTGAAGTTTGATAGCTCGTTTTCTAAAATAATTTATTGGTAAATTTTGTACATAGAAATAGTTAATTTAGTCGGCTCTGAATTGTCTTTTTTTTTCGTTTCATCTAATTCGAATCATGCGGTTGGTTTAAAAATAGACAACCAAAAATACATATCAACTTACTCTGCTTGACGCCAGCCGACGTAACTATTGCCATTTTGATGAAACTTAATTAAAAAAAAACTAGGCAACCAACGAAAAAAAAGAAATTGTAAATCCGTTGTTTATCTTTGCAGAAAAACTGATATAATTTCAGTTTGACTAGGTCTCAAATTTCAATTGCTTTGCTACCACTTAGTGGGGAGGATGAACTACCATCTCAATTGGGGTTTTGTTCGTTCAATTTAGGTTGGTCAAAGTATTTGACGTAGAAAGAAAGGAGTTGTATTATAAAAATACCCCTTGGAAAATGAAATATTTGTTGAGTATCAAAAAGTCACTTAGTTCAGTATACTTTTCTCACAGGTCTATTTCAGCAAACATTTTGGTCAGTTTAGGGATAAATTAGCAACATTTCGCGAACATTAACGAATTTTCGCTATTTTTGTCCACGTCTCCGTACTTATTTCTCTCTTTTTTAAACAGTTTAGTAAAATGTGTTTACATAATAGTATTAATATCAACATTAATGATCAATTGTCCGTCCCGAATGGCTCTACAGTTTTAGGCTGTTGCTCTTTTTTTAATTAAATTGAATCTGGTTTGCGATGATTTTCAGAAGTTTAGATCCCCATTGCAAGTTTTCATTCCAATTGGCTATTTCAATGACCGCTCAAACCAATGGTTGTGTCAAGAATTAGGCACACTTTTTTTAGCAAACTTGTTTGATTTTAAATCAATTAATTTTTGAAATTTGCACCAAATGTTCGCTTATGCCTAATATACATCGACAATTAAGGATACGAATGGCAAATTTAGTACGGGAACGGGAATTACTATTAGCGAAATATGATTTTTAAGTGGTATATACAACTATCGAATCATTAAACTCCTCACTTTTATTATTGAGGATTTTTTTTCAAAACGAATAAACTTTTTTTCAGATGTATATTTCAAGCAAAATGCCATCAGTATACCATAAATAGTACCCCTAGTCGGGAGTGGATGGTTATCCTGTAAGAATCAGGCAGATTCCGGTAGATTCTTACGAGATGATGCATCTTCTGCCGCAAATTTCTGCCAGATTCATATAAGATAACCGTTTTTCTGCCAGATTCTTACAAGAAAACCATTTTTCTGCCATGTTTCTACAAGATAACCATTTTTACACCAGATTCCTGGAAGGTAAAGTAAACGTTTTTTTAGCCACATTCACACAAGATAACTACTTTTCTAACAGAGTCACATAAGATTAAAATGTGTACGGCTAGATTACAAAATAGTTTCTTTAGCAGGACTTTTGTTGTTCAATTTGTGTACAGCATTGTAACGTTGATTGAGCTTGTTATCTGTTCTTGCAATAATCAAAAAGTTTATCTCTTCAATCTAAAAATGAAAATTCAATTAGGAAAAAAGCTTTAATAATTAACTAATTGCTTTATAGGAGCCAAGAAAAATTTGCCTTCGGTTGCTTAAAATGCAAAAAAACGTGCAAGGTAGTCTATACGCAACATATACGCAATTTTTTTGAAATTATTTTTGTGATCTTTTATTCTGTCAATAACGGAAATGCACTACAAAAAATTCTCAGAGAAACCGAACTATCAACCAATCAAAATCCAGCTCAACCGGAATAAAATTGTTTAATCTCTTATGAATCTTGAAAGATAACCATTTTCTGCCAGAACTTTGCAAGATAGTCATTCTTCTGGCAGAATCTGCCAGATAAACCGTTTTCTGGCAGGATGCACCAAAGAAATTATTTAAACCAGCCTCAGTGGTTGTATTAATAGAAGAGATTGTTTCGTTTTTTTGAGCTTTTCATTTATTTGAGATATTTTGAAGTATTGTGATTAATTTTCAAAGATTTTGCCACTGAGGCTTACAGTTTTTAAATCTTTTCTTTTAAAAATGCGAACTTCCCTTGGACCCCATAAATGATTTTTTTGTCAAACAACTGTCGGATTTTTGTTTTTGTCCATCTCGTTCTCACTTGAAATCTTATCAAGATATTTTGTTGAATTTTTAAGTTTTTGCACAATTCTGTGATCAAATTGAGATCAAATAATTCTTCCTATTATTTTTGGTCGTCCCGGAAAAAGTCAAATAGTGGGTTATCAAAACTTCAATAAAGTTTAAGACAGAAACGAACATCGTAAATTACTCGTTTTATGTCTAATCAAATTTTTCGGCTGACTGCCGCTGGGTAATGAAAAATTGGTGCCATTTTAAAAAGAAATTTTTGGAATGTCAACGTTAAAGTAAAACTAATTTAGGCAGATTCAGTTCAATTGTTTCCTCTTGCAGTTCTTGTTTTAGTTTCGAATGATTATAATAGTCGGTTGCAATAGAACATCCATTAGTTAGGTACATATGAATAACTGGATTGCCTGGAAAATAGAAATAATTACTGAACCGGACAGACGCGAAGAGCAATTAAAAAGAATTTTAAAACAGTTTTCTCTTGGAATTGCAGTACTGTTTGAAATATATTGAAACAGTTTTTAAAAACTTTTTTACTGAAAACGTAAGTCTTCAGTATAAGGTCATTGAAAAAGATGCGCTGTATTTTGAACCGTTCTGCTTTCATGAAGTTTTCCCTCTCCGGCCGCGTCTACCATGCTTCCGATATGCGAAAAGAATCAGCACTAAGGTAATCTAAAGTAGTGGAACAAAAGTTTTTTTCACACTTTTTCAAACAATTTATAAGTGATTTGTTTACCACTTTGAACCTCACTTTTCAATTATTTCAGTGAGCAGAATCTCTTGCAAGCAAAACGCCAAAATGGAGCATCAAATTTGAACATTGTAAGGGGAAAACCGCATGACTGAAATTAGTCCAATTTAATAAACAATGAAAACTGATAAAAAAACACACAACACACTGTTTCTCAAAGTCAAATTGCGTAAAATACATTACTTCAAATCAGTTATTCAAAAATGTCAATTCAATAAAAGGACACGCAAATTTGAAATTATTGTCTCACGTGTCGCAGTGGTCTATTCACTAAGGTGAGTAAGTTGCTTTGGCAGCGGAATTTTTGATGGCTCCTTCTTCACCGTGTTCAGTGAACATCCCCAAATTCGATATAAAGATTACTAATCTGAGCGCGAACAAAAACCATTCTCACAAATCTTAAAAATGATCAATGAAACTGCTTCTTCTTCACCGTGTTCAGTGAACGTAACCTGATTTGATTAAAAAGATTACTAATCTGAGTGCGAAAAAAACCATACCCACAGTTCTTAAAATTGATCAGTGAAACTGCTTTGCAGATAATCCCTTCTGTTAGACAAAACGTGAAACACACGGTGATGAACACATTGCCATCAAAAAACGCTCTCTCACATCGGTACAAAAACACAAACATTATAAAACTATTGAAATTAGAAATTTCATCAATATAAATAAAATTAAAATAAAAAATTGACTGACACAAAATAGTAAATATGATAAGATAAACAGAAAATAGCAATATAAATGAAAGTAGGAAAATTGTTTTTGCTACGAAATAAGTCATCATAACAAAATTGTTAACCTACATCCAGAAAAAGTACACATTGGATTTTAGCCATATCAAGAAAATAGCGCAAAATTGTTAATATTCTGATAGTTTTGTGAAGTGAAACACTGCCAATTTTTTTTAAAAGTGTTGATTTTCAGTCTAATCTACTACAATCATTTCAGGAAAAATTACCATCTGATGGTAAACCGTATTGTTTTGCCTATTGTTGGTATAAAATTTATCATGTAGATATGAGTTTTTTATTAATTTTTTTTGGAATCATTCACGTAATCAAAAAAGATGTAAAAACGGAGATAACGACCGTGACAATGATAATGAAAAAAACAATGGCAATAACAATATCGATGATAAATATTTTAACCAGAATCGGGTAATCTGCTTCACAGATGAAACCACAGCTTCGTAATTGCAATTAAGCTGATATCGGATAGCTTTGAATTTATTATAACTGGTCCAAGTGAATGTGGCAAGACTTAATTTTGATTGGAGCAGTTGTTTAAAAAATCAGAGCTGGTTAAATTTTATATCTTGGACCAACGGGTAACCGGTTTGAGGATAGCGTCAACGAAGTTGGTTCCCAAATTAATTGTGATGCAGTAGTTGTGAAGCTTCTAGATATTATCTGTTACCAGAAAAGTTAAATAAAAATAAATGAAAAATAATGACATATGATGATGTACCATTAAAAAATCAGACAAAAAAATGAAAAATTTTGTAGAGGCAGAGGTAACAAATTTAATGTGATTTATCTTAATCAAATTATATTTTCACCAATTAGACGCAGTGTTAGAGAATTGCATACACTTTTTTATTTGAACAAGAAATATAATACTGATTACTATTGATGAATACTTTTTAAATAGTGAAGGGATTATTTATACAGATTTTGACCGATGATGTAATTAAGTTTCGAATGAATCCTTAATTTCAATGTTTCTGACTTAATTTCAGGTATAGGCACTGATACTAAAGTGAGAGCCAACTGGAATGAGGTGATTGACTTGACCAAACTATTTTACTCAATCAAACAACTATTTACTTATTTTTCTCTTAATTAATTCAACTTTTTAACATATGGTGTAATAACTATCCCTTTCCCCAAGCAATCCTAATAAAATAATAAAAATTAAAAGAGCAGATTTTTTAATTTTTTTTAGAACTCGAAAAGACATGAGAGGAATTATAAAAAACTAAAGAAGAACCAACTCCTAATTTTCGGAAAGAAAAAGCACAGATATCAACTCAGACTTTCAGTTTATAATTGGGTTTGTAATTGAAAAATAAAATAAAATTTTACAATTTAAGAGACAAAGCGTGATGCTACACCTACTCAAATTACACCAGGAAGTTACGAGTTATCATATATATTTTAATGAGAAAAAAACAATATTACAACGGAAGCTGATAAAAATACAATGAAATGTAGGTTGGAAATAGTAAATGTTCAAATTAAACTTGCTGTTGAAAACACAATTTCTTTCGTGCTCAGATTTGATTATGGAGCTTATCATATTTACAAATACACATCTATTAGTATACTTGAAGTTTCCGGATTCAGTAAAAATAACATTCCTTGTGATGTTGGAATTTGTATTGAAGATAATGCTGGCGAAACCTATAAAGCTTTCATCTTTTTTAAACTCAACCAGTGGTTATATTTTAAAGAATTTTCAAACTAATGTGTTGTATAAAATATTTTCTAATGATAGAATAGAAAAAATTGAAATGGGTGCTGAGAACCGATTTGGGAAACCAATTGTCTTTACTCGAGATAAACTAAGTTTTAAATTTTCTCTGGCGTATTCGGCAACCTCATGGGTTTGAAATAGAGTAAAGAAATTAAAATTTCATAAAAATAAATGTACAAAAGTGGATCCAAGAAAATAATGAGACTATGAAAGGAATGGCGACATTTTTTAATCAAAACTAAATTTAATCGAAAATTTTAATCAAAACTATTAATAAAAAAGACTGTAGTATTTTCTTTTTCTTATATTTTACGGTTTCAGTTGTAATCCCAATAAAATCAATCAGAGTTATCATTATTTTATTCAAAAAAGTTTGTTCATTATTATATTTTTCACAATACGCAAAGTGGCCGTTACGAAACTTAATATGTATTTTTTTGTATATCATTAACTATTTTTGTCACATAAAAAGTTTGTGTCACATAAATTTTTACATATTTTTGAATGACATTGTTAATTTGGGATAGATCTTCTTTTCAACTTACAATTTAATCAATTTTGTTCTCATTTTGTGGATTACGGAACCTGTTATAATGATTAGTTTTTCCATTCTTTGTCTTACTAAATAGTTTTTATCCTAGATGCAACTTTTAGTTATCAGAATGATATTTATTGATACAAGAATTTGAATTATAAATCAAATATTATCACAACTTTGAAAACTAATAAAGCTAACGTAAAGATTTTTTGTTATTAGAGAAAATCTGATTTCAGTTTGGATGACTCGTACATTGAGATTTAATTTGAAGTCAGATTGCAAGAAAGCACTTTTAATATTAATTGAACTTCAGACTACTGGTGTAGGAACAATTGAGTGTATTATTTTTCATCGACCTAAATTATTAAGGTACAAGTGACTAACTAGTACTGATGATGAATAAGTATCTGGTTTTATTGATAGTTCAGTTATAAGAGATAGACAACTTAGAGGCGACAGTTTCACGCACCTACCGAAAGGATACATGATCATAAATATGAAATGGGATTCACAAAAAATATGGAGAAGATTACTTGTGGATTAGGATTTAAACTTATAATGAAGCGTAGCAGTAATAATTAGTAAAATGTAGAGTAAAGATTCTAAGCCTTGGGCTAACCCTTTGCAACAGATGATGATGAAAATATTTAAAAAATATGGAAATATCATAAAATGTACATTCAGATTATCGGAGTAAAAATAATTGAATAAATTTACAAAAATTAATAAATTTTAAAAAAAATAACTTCAGTTATTATGAACGTAAAACATTTTATTGGAATGTACCTAAGTAAGTATAATCTTTTTTGATCCGGGAGTTGAATCATGATTGCAAATGCCTCATTAAGTTATTGTTACCTATTAGAATAATAATCATGATGCAAAAGACGATGAGGCAAACACACCTCTGTTAGCAAAATAAAATTCTGGATTATTTGGTACAGTCAAAAGCAGCAGGAACTCCACTCTTGTACAAATTTGGTGTTACTTTGTGGATTTTGTGGAGTTTTTCTATTTGTGGATTCTGTACATCTGATTAATCTTTCTAGCTAGGTTTTAGCTAATGAGCCAAGTAACGCTTCTAGGTTGACATAAGATTCATAAGTCAAATGATCCTCAAGGTTGTTTCTTTTGATTTCTTTCTCTGGTTTGATTAATTCTATATATATATATATATATATATATATATATATATATATATATATATATATATATACAACAACCTTTCCACGGTTCATCTTTTACTGTTTTTGTTATTTATTTTTTTTCACTTTTTATAAAGTTTAATTTAATTTATTTGTGGAAACGATGACCGACATTTACAATAATGTTTAAGGGAGCTGCTTACAAATCAAAGTTGATTTTAACTGTGAGTGGGATTTATTTAAACACTAATTATACAACCCCAGACATTATATGTTGTTAAAAGAAATTATTTATGAAAATAACCTGGTAAGAGAAGATTCGGGAAGGTGAGCTTGAAGGTTATCCTGAAAGTAAACACAATCTTGAAACAAAATTAAAATTAATAATGTAGGTTAAATAAAAGATAATCCTTTAGTTAATGATAAGGATTCGCCACCACCAATGGTTGATGTCAAATGCCGAACGAAAGTTATAAGTTGTTTTTAGGTTATATCACCTGAAAATTATAAAAAGTTAGAAATCATTTGAATGTACATCGTAATTAAATTTTTTCTTAAGATAGCAATAAAAAAATTGACAAATTTAAAATTCAAGAACCCTTCAATATAACCACAAAGTGCGGATATTATATTGAAAATCTGAATCCAGTTGTTGTTTCTGATGATTGATTAAAAGCGTTAAAAGTTAAAAATCTAAATATTCAAAGTTATAGATATTTGACTAAAAGTGATCCCTTTGGTTTAGATCAAAAGCAAGATTTTTGAGAAGACATTTGAAGGTTATCGTTATATTTATCATTTTTTGATCTTTTAAGGCACAAACAAAAAAGAATAAACTAAACTTTGTTTTCTTTCTCTAGTTTGTTATATTCCATATATGTATATGTATATATATATATATATATATATATATATATATATATATAAAATATATATATATATATATATATATATATACATATATATATATAAAAATACATTCATATATATGTATATATATATATATATATATATATATATATATATATATATATATTTATATTATATATATATATATATATATATATGCATAAATTTATAAATTTATGTATATATATATATATATATATATATATATATATATAAATCTTTCCACAAAGCTCATCCTTGCAGTTATTGCACTTAATTGTTTTTTATTTTTATGATTTTCATGTAACTTTATCATTAAATTCCATGACCGGTTTTCAAAATAATGTGAACGGAAGTTGTAGAGTAATCGACGTTGATTTTAACCCGGGTTGGGGTTTTTATTAAACATTAATCATACAATCCTACACATTATATGTTGTTAAAAGAAGCTATTAATAAGAATAGTCTTGCAAAAAAAACTCTTGAAAATTAACCTGAAGGTTATCCTGAGAGTGAAAATTTCCTCGAAATTAAATGAAATTTAAAATTGAAGCTAAATTTGACGATAAATCTGGAGCTAATGTTAAGGATTCATCATAACCAATGGATCAAGTCAAATGCCAAACAAAAGCGTCAAATTGTTTGATTTATGTTAAGTATTAATGTTTAGAAAATCATTTTAATGTACTTCGAAATGCGAATATTTCTTTTGATTGTAATTATCCTATTGACAAATGAAAAAGACAAAAACCTTTCTATATAACCGGTATTTGTGGATATTATATTGTTGATCTAAACCTTTCTATTGTTTTTTCTGCATCAAATTGTTGCATGATTGGTTAATATTGTTAAAAGTTGAAAGAGTCAGTATTCAAATTTATTTGTATTTGACTTAATGACTTAATTTAGTCATTTTTATTTAAATCAAATGCTAGATAATTTGAAATACATATGCAGGTTATGGTTATGTTTATAAAACTTTTGAAATTTTAAAAGCACAAAAAAAAACTGAACATTCAATTGAAATCCGTACAGATTCACCCCTTGATCTGAAAACTAAAACAAAAGACAATATAATTATATATAAGCGTATAATATGCTTTTGTAATAAAGGTACTTATTGGTTTGAATCTGAATCCAATGATAATATGAATGATTGTTGTGCCGTAACTACTCCTAATGTCTTGTGATTAAAGAAACACGTTGAGTTTATAAAGGAGCATAAAAGAAAAGAGGTAAAGAATGTCGCATAATCAGATTTACAAGGATATATTAGAGATCTGAACAAAAAATTGTGGGTAACGGTTTTAAGATACATTATCATGTACTAATTGTTCGATGCTGAAATTTTACAAGTGTTTATGTATTGATATTTGGTTTAGACTGTATGATAGATTTTGCAAATTAACTCAAGTTTTTAAAATTAAACAAAAGTCGTTGTATTGCTATGATTAGTTTTAAAACCTATGATGAAGTAAAAGGTGATTTAACAGGAGAAGACTTCAGATCGTCCATGACATTTAAATTACCATCAGTGAAAAATTTTAATGAATTTAAAAATTTGAGAAGATAGAATACAAAGAGCATCTCGTTAAAATTGAGGGTAATGGGTTTAAGATACATTATCATGTACTAATTGTTCGATGCTGAAATTTCACAAGTGTTTATGTATTAAAAATTTGGTTTAGACTGTATGATAAATTTAGTTAAAGGTTTATTTTGTTAAAGGTTACAACACTACAATATGGATTTAAAGAGCTTGTTGAATTAACCTTGAGCTTATATGGTCTTTTCAGATTAAGCAAAGAGTTAGTCCTCCAGGTTTTAGCTTTGATTGTTGGCTAAAAATTAAATTAAAAACCATTCAAAATGAGCGAATGATAAAGAATTTCAATTATGACATAAGAGTTGTTGTTTTGGAATACAAATTTTCTTGGTATTTTTCCTCATGTTTTCAACGCCCGATTGCTTGCTGATTTTTTTTTTAATTTGAACGCTTTTGGGCAATTTGAACGCACAGTTTGTAATTTATTTTGAGATAATTTATTAATTAATTATATTACCTTTCCTCTGAAAAAAAAGAGCATGCACCTTTTTTTTGCTCTCAAGTGGTAAAGAGGGAGCAAGAGTCTAGAAAACTTTTTCGAATCAAATTTATTTTGTTAAACTTAGTTTTGCATGCAAACAAATTTGATTATTTTTTTTCAAAAATGAAGTTTTACGTGATTTTAATATGAGCCCATCTCACAACCTTATTCGCACTTTCCCTGTGGTTTTTCAACACCTATGGTTGAAAGTTGTTTCTTTTGAACACTTCATGCAGTTTTGAATTAAAAAATCGAAATAATGAATAAAATATCTAACAAAGTGTTTTGCCCTTCTTTGTGCAAAAACAAAAACATGCCCGTCGTTGGGTAGCAAAGATGGGACAAAATTGTAGAATTGATTTCCTTGGAGAAACTGTTTACTACAATTTAATTTTGGTAACTTAGAATTTCTTAAAAACCAACAATAGTTTGTTTTAAAAAATTTTTGCATCATTTTAGTATAGGTCCATCCCACATATTTCTTCGCACTTTCCCTCTAGTTTTTCAAAGCCTAATGGCTGAAGGTTTTATATTTAATAACAAATTTAAAAAAATATTGACGATCTTGATCATAGTTCTTAAGATTGTTTTAAAAAATGAGGTTGGGGCTGCATTTTAATTCAAGCCGATTCCACGAATTTCATCGCTTTTTTCAGGTTTTTCCACACCTATGCCTGAAAATTCGTTATTCTCAATACTTTTTTGCTGTTCTGAATTTAAGCTAGCATCTGTTATCAAAGAGGAAGCAAACGTGTAGAAGTGGAAAATTAGTTCAGTTCAATTTTGTTCTGCTAATTAATTTTTCATGAAGACAATTTTTACTTTTTTAAAAAACAAAGTTGTGCCTCATTTTAATTTAGCCACATCCCGCAATTTCTTTTTCATTCTCAGCAAGTTTCTCCACGGCTAATTTTTGAAAGTTCCTTCATTATGAATACTTTTGTAATTTGTACATTCAAATTGATATAAAGAATACACTATTTAACAAATTATAAATTTTACAGGCCTCCCTTTTGCAAAAATCATGCCCTCATTTTGCTCCGGTGTGTCAAGGAGTTCAGCAATGTGTAGCAAAACTTTTGAAAAAATATTTCGTTTCATCTTTGGTTGTCGATGTAGTTTTGCAGAGAGACAATGAATAGCACTTTTTAAAAATGAGGATTGATGTTATTTTAGTTTAAGTGCATTCCACATTTTTCTTTGGTTATTACCTCAGGTTTTTTGCGCCAAATGGCTAAAAACTCTATAAATTCTTCAAGTTTTTGATTTATTTTGAGATGATGAATGATTTATGTAACAAATTTATTGCCTTTTTGCAGAAACCACACCCTTCTTCTGCTCCCGGATAGCATATAGTGAGCATAAAGAATAAAAACGAAATTTGGAAACTATATTTTCTTTAAATTCATTATGTTTGGTCTGAGTTTTTGATATCGACAACCAATAGCTTTTTAATAAAAAAAATAATGTTCTGCATCATTTTGTATTTCTGCAACAATTTTCATGATCACTGTTATTACGATTGCTTTGAAAAATGAAGTTTGAGCCGCATCTTAGTTCAGATTCATCTCACAATTTTTGTTGCTGTTTGTTCTCAGGGTTTTTCAACTCTATGGCTGAAGTATTCTTTCGTCTGCACACTTTTTAAATTTCTGGTTTTAAAACGAAATAATGAACAAAGTAATAAACAAAAAATTTGTTTCTTCATTTTGCCAAAATATTCACTTAGTTTTGTTTCGGATAGCAAAAAGGAAGCGTATATGTAGAAAATTCTATTGGAAAAAAAAGTTCAGTGAAATTTTGTTTTAAAAATTATTTTTTCATGAATACAATTTTTCATTAAAAATGAGAACTCGCTTCCTTTTAATGTCGCTAAAACCCGCAATTTTCTAACCATTTTCGGCAAATTGTCCCCTCCCAATCACTGAAAGTTTTAAATTATATAACAAAATATAAAATTTTGCTTTCCTAATTTGCAAAAATCATGAACCTCTAGCTGTAGGTAGCAAAAAGAGAGCGAACGTGTATTTAAAAAAAGTTGGAGAAAATAGTTCATTTTAATTTTATTTTTCTAACAAGACGGTCATGATCACAGTTATTAAAATTGATTCAAAAAAATGAGGTTCAAGCTCATTTTATATCAAGCCGATCCCACAACTTTCATCGCATTTTTCACAGCTTATTCCACATCTATAGCTGAAAGTTTTTATAGTCTGAACACTTTTCTCTCTATTCTGAATTTATATTGAAATAATGAATAAAATATTTAACCAATAATGATGCACTTTCTCCTGCAAAAATCATTTATCTCTCTTATCTTTGGTTAGCAAAGAGGCAGCAAACGTGTAGAAATGAAAAAATTCTGTTCATTTTTGTTTTGGCAATTAATTTTTTTTGAAAAAAGTAATTACTTTTTCAAAAATCAAACTGATGTTTCGTTTCACTTTAATTTAGCTACCTCCAGCAACCTCTTTTCCATTTTCCGCAAGTTTCTGCGGTCTGAATTTTGAGAATTCTTTCAATGTGATTACTTTTGTAAGTTCAAATTAAAATAAAGAATATACTATTTAATAGTCTATAAATTTTATAGCCCTTTCTTTGGCAAAAATCGTGCCCCTGTTTTTGCTCCCGGATATCAAAGAGGTTGCCAACTTATAGCAAAGTGTCTTGGAAAAAAATGATCCTTTTCAATTTTTTCGCTGTTGTTTTGCATAAAGACAATAAATAGCATTTTTTTTAAAATTTAAGTCTCTTATCACGCTATTTGAACTCCATTCCACAACTCTTTGCGTCTGTTCTCTGGTTTATCTAAACCTAATAACTGAAACTTTTTATAATCTGAAATCTCTATGAAGTTCTTCTTTTAAATTGGAATGATGAAGAAAAACGTTCAACAACTTAAATTGTCCTTTCTTTTTCGAAAATCTTTCCTACTCTTTGGGCTCCTGGGTAGCAAAGAGCGAGCAAATATGTAGAAAAGACTTTTAGAAAAAATATTGTTTAATTTTATTTTGTCAATCCAGTTTTTCATGAAGAGGATTATTACTTTCTTAAAATGAGTTTTGCAACATTTTAGTTTGTTTCAATCTCACAACTGTCGCTCTTTTCACAAGCTGTTTCCACGCCTAATGCCTGATAGACATATATTCCCAATTTTTTTTATAAACTTTTGATTAAAATTAGTTATCAATTTTTAACAATTTATAATGCACCTACTTTTGTAAAAATTGTGCCGCTTCTTTTGCCAATTGAGAAAATGATTGTATAATTTTTCTGACTTTATATGATTACATAATTTATAATAAAAGATTAGTGTGCTTGATTTTTTGAGTATTGTTTAGTTGCAAGAATATTTGACCGCATTAAATGCTTAATTTACTTTTTACAAAAACAAAATTATGTGGTTTGGTTATCCGGTTGAAGTAATAAAAATTATTGTGTCACTTTTCTCAGAAAAAGGTGGCCGAGTCGAGCGCCAGCCGACTGTATAGTAGTCAACAATACCGACCAAATATATTGCTCAACCGAATTAGTGATGTAATAGTTTTGGTAACAAAAGCAGTTCTATAACCAATTGGATTGAAAATGACGTCTAAATTTTTTTTGTCATTTGAGACGGCACGTGTTGTTATTCCACCCGATGAGCAAAAAAGAAAAACAAAACAGCTTTTTTGCACGTATTTCACGTAATACAATCTTCAATGTTGACGCGTAATTAAACTGCGTGCTGGTTGCTTTTTCTCAGAAACGTTCTTACATGCAAAGAGAAAAAAATTTTCAGGTAATTACCAATTAAAGCCTGCTACCCATATGTTCCAAGAACAGAATGTTAAAAATAACATCAGAAATAAAACAGAGGACTTGAGATCTGACTCATAAAAAATGATTCGTTTTAGTCTTAGCCTTAGTATATCAAGACATGCTTAAAAAACGCTCATTCATTAACAGCAAATTACATGTAGTTAATTTGATAAAAAAATACTATACGATTATTTTTAAAGTAACGACGCAGTTAAACTGCGTGCTGGTTGCTTTTTCTCAGAAACGTTCTTACATGCGAAGAGAAAGAAAGTTTCAGGTAATCAACAATTAAAGCCTGCTGACGATATAAAGTTCAAGAACAGAATGTTAAAATGTAACCGAATAAAGCAGAGGACTTGAGATCTGACTCATCAAAAATGATTTGTTTTTAGTCTTATCCTTAGTACAGTAGTACATCAAGACATGCTTAAAAAACGGGAAGAGGTGAATTCTGGTAGATAATGTATTTAGACAATACCCATTTCTAGAATTTCACTAGAGATCTTGTATCGAGGAAATTTCAACTTGCCAAATAGACTCAGTTGACATTTTTTCTTTTTGAGAATTACAAGGTTTTTTTCTTATCGTTGATTTATCGTAGGAAGTTGTCAGTGGTATCATTGGAAAGGTAGTCAAGCGTAGAACATTTGATTAACGAGTTCACTTCCGTGTTTCACATTTTTGAGTTAATGGGGTTCTGGGGGTTTTATTGAACTTCGACTGATTCTCGCTGATTCTCGATTGAACTTTGGCTTTTTTAAACTTCCTGCTCAAATTTTATATTAATTTGATAAAAGAAACTATAATGTGCTCAATGACATTATTTACCTTTTCGTTGCAAACCTTTTCAAAATAATCTTCATAATTTCAAAGAAAAGCTAACTGAACCTCTTTTATTTAACAAAGCAACTGGGAACAGCGGCTATGACAGTTTTTTTGCTTATTTCAGTCGACTTAACGCAACTTTCAGAGTCAATTTTAATTAGAACCAAAATGGTTGGTGAACTTCGATCATTTACGTATTTGTAATTAATGCCGTGCAATAGCGAGGGCAATATTAATTTCATGGTGTCTTTCTTTTATCCAAATATATTGGATTGTATTCGATGCTATCATTATTAAAGATCTGCTCGCAGACAGTTCAATTCTGAATTTAACAGTGACATCGTGAGTAGTTTCAAGCGTAAAAATTTTTCAAACTCATTCCGAAAAATGTCTACTGTAAATGTTGTTCTCTTATGGACTTATCTTTTAGTCTTTTGCTGCGAAATCCCAATTGTTTATTGCGGAGGGTGTTTAGCTTATACAGTGAAACCACACGGTTATATGAGTATTTTTTTTCTGTTTTCATAACAAAATCAGTATCTGATTGTTACCCTATTTTTCGTTCTTTTTTCGATTTCTAAAGCTTTCTGAATAATAACGAGTTCCATTTGACCCACAGAGAATTAGAATTCACACTCCTTTGTGATTTCAGTTTTATCGGAAGGGTTTTGTTTCTTTTAATACTGCTTATTCAAAACTGTTTTCAGTTCTTAAATAATGTTAACTTTTGAGAGAACTTTTTTCGCAAAATTTCATCAGTTTTTTGTCATTATCACTATTTGATTTGTTGTTATTGAGATTACACATTCTCAGTATCTTTGACATTTCTTCAATAAAATAGGTGCAATTAAGAGCCGCTGTTCAGTAAATTCTAACATGTAATGATACATGGCTATATATGTTGATATATATATATATATATATATATATATATATATATATATATATATATATGTATAAACATACATACCTATATATATATATATATATATATATATATATATATATACCTCTATATATATATATATATATATATATATATATATATATATCAATTTGTTTGTCAAGTTTCATGTTTTTCAGTTTTTTGAGTTACAATTCACACCCTGTCTCGCTGTTTTATTTGGTTTTCCCAATAAACTTGATATATGTTACAAGCACATGACTCCGGTGCCCAGATTTGAATATAAAAAGAGAATCAAAATTTTTGTTCATTTGCAGTTTAGTTTTGTGAGTGAAACGTCTCATTAATTATCCATCAAAGCATAACTGAATAGCTTTAGTGGTTTCAGCTAGCTCTCAATTCACTGTTTTTTGAGATTGAAATTGTTTCCTTTTGAAAAACAGCGAATTTTTGAGATTTGCCTTATTAGTTGGTTTTGTTTGGTCAAGTAAAAAATAAGCAAAAACTGTGAGGAAAATAAGCAAAAAACTCTATTTCCTTCAGTGTTTTCAGGGTAGGTTAGCTAACGTTATTTACTGTTGTTCATCATAACCGTTGACCTATTATGTAAATTTGAGGCTACATGTGACCATTTACCACAGAATTATATGATAAAAGTTTTCAACATAAGCATGCTATACGTTGCGAACATCAGATGAACTACGCCAACAATTATTTAACAATCAGGCAAAGGATACAAAAAAATTTTCCCAACATGATCAGCTTTTTCGAGAGAAACAAAAACTAAGGTCTAATTCAAGTGAATCAGTTTAGTGGTTTGTCAAGGTTTTATTTACCCAGACTTCTGTCAACAGTACTTAGCAGCTCAAATCGGAAGCAATGAAATAAAACTTTGACTATGAAAACAATTGTTTTCACTAGATTGGGATTGCTTAGTTTAAGGTTATTTAGCTATCGGGGTTTAAAGAGCATTTGTATCAAATTTGTTAAGTAAAAATAATAAATTTAGGCAAAAATTTCATTTTGATAAACATATAGAAATAAATTTATATTGATTTTCAAAAAAGGCGAGAAATTTACTGAATATAGAAAAAGAAAATGAATCACAACTTATTTTTTTTTCAAGAGGTCACAGGGCAGTATTTTTTGTATTTAGCTATCAGTAACAGACTGTAGCTTCTCCAACCACTCTATAGCCTCAAAAGAATAATAAAACATAATAAAACTGTTTCTTGAAAAAAATTCTTTTCTTTCTTGACAAAAAACGATTCTTTGCTAATTAAAACTGCTTTTTTGCCGTTACTTTCTAGTTAGTTGGATATTTGTTACCAAACAGTTTGGCCAATTCAACTTTTCTCTTAAATTAACCCCGGGTCGAGGTTTTTGGGTAAATTTTCGTAAGAAATGCGGTGAATGCGGTGAATTTTCGTAAGAAATGCGGTGATTGCGATGAATGCGGTGAAAAAAAATAATTCACCGCTTTTCACCGCATTTCTTACGAAAATTCACCACCAAATTCACCGCATTTCTTACAAAAATTCACCGCATAGACTATTATGGCAAATTAATGTAAGAAATGCGGTGAATGTGGTGAATGCGGTGAAAAAAATAATTCACCGCTTTCTCTCAAGCGGTGAATTATTTTTTTCACCGCTAGATGCGGTGAAAAAAAAAATTCACCACATTTCACCGCATTTCTTACAAAAATTCACCGCATTTGCTTTCCAACGTTTACTCAATCTGATTTAAATTCACGAGAAATGCCAAGGTAGTAAGTGACAGTTGGGGCAGTGGAGTAAGCAGCTGAAGGCATGCAGGAGGTCAGAGAATCGAACCCGTGCGGGGACGATTCTTTTTTTGTAAGAATACTGAGAACGCGGTGAAAAAAAATAATTCACCGCGATTCACCGCATTCACCGCATTCACCGCAAAAAGATGTAAGAAATACGCGGTGAAAATTATTTTTTTTTCACCGCATTTCACCGCATTTCTTACGAAAAATCACCACCAAACCCGGGACCTCACTAACCTAAAAAATTATTCACATTGGTAACCTTCTGTTCTCTTTTTGACAATCGACCATTTATCCTTGGCAAATTATGAATCTTTTTTATGTTGAAAGTATCCTATCTGTAATTTCTTTCAGACTGTTAAACCAAGAATCTGAATGAGCGTAGACAAAGGTCAAACTCAAACTCACAAGGCCAACCTTCTTCGTTCCATTTCACCCAAAAGTTTTATTACAATATTCATTTCAATCCCAAAAGGTTAGATTATTTTTCTGCACAGCAGCTGCAACAGAATCTTGGTGCATGGCTTTCAAAAACATCGCTGTTGTCTCTAATTGAAAATTTATCAGTTAAATATAACCAAATTTTGGCTAAAACCGCAACGAGTTTTGAATCGCAACTAGGTTACTGTAGTGAATCTGCAGTCTGTAAGCTATACGAGACAGTTACCCAGCAAAACAAAAATTTAAGTATCTTTGGAAAATTATAACTCTGTGTGAACCTTCTGTGCATTGTTTTTTCGAAAGCTGAAAGCAATTGTTGAAAAAGTCCCAAACACTTCTCAAGCTGCCCAATAGGCGTAGTATGAAAAAATATGCATATTTTCTTCAAAATTCGAAAACGTTCATCTTGAACTGAACAAGCCAGAATATGCTGAAAGGCCAGAAAATGTGCTGCAAACAAAAAAACTACGTGAAACAAAAAATTTCAAGAAAACTATGAAGAATCATTCCTGAAACAATTATACCGCAAATATAATCAAATGTCTTCCAAGTTGTTCAAGTTTATCAGTTAAGAGAGAACCTCAAGATTCTCTCAAAAGACTTGCAAATCAGTAAAAAATGTAAATGTTTCAAGTAACTAACCTTCCCTCTACAGTACCCTGGATTTCATATCAAAAACATTGTGTTTTATTCCCACAGAAGACTATGTAATTTGTTTCATTTCTACTGGAGTACAGCTGCTTACTTTAAGATGATTTCAGCTATTTATATCTTAGAAACAGTAGATATCTTATCAAGAGCTGAATAGACAACTATGTTACCTCAAT
>NC_134479.1:33373284-33406528 GCF_964194025.1 Convolutriloba macropyga | reverse complement strand
ATTATTGGCACTTTCGAACATTGTTGCTGACGTAGTCCACAGGGGCCCAAAAAACTTGCATTGCCATGCTAAATGTCGAAGCAGATGGAAATTAATGGAGTCGAATTTCTTTAAGGGATAACGAAGGGACATGTTGTAGCAGAAAGCTTCTAAAAGGTAACCACAAAACTCTGCCTCGGCTTCACTTTCGTACATAGAGCGGAGGGAGAAGACCAAGTAATTGCGACTTTGCAGATTCGACTGATGCGCCACGGAGCTTTCTGGATAAGTTTGGAACACAATTGGCGCAAAATAAAGCAGGAAAGTTTTCAGTTCGTTAGCTTTGAAGTGCTCACGTAATCTTAATGATCTAATCAATCTCTAATCAATTCGCTTGGTAAGACAACTTGTTTTGTGGCGCCATCAATTATTTCTAATTCGACGGAGCTCAGCTGTTCAGCAAAAAAGTTGACCAAGTCATACGCAACTCCTTTGAGACATTGGTGCATTGTATCAACGGGACAAGTCAACGGGAGATTTGGAATTACTTTGAACAGATATGAGCGCCCCTTCACTCCAAGTGTATCGACCTCTGGATCTTTCTCTTTTCTACTTTTCCTCTCTTCTACACTCCCACTCTCAAATTGTCTTACAAGGTACTCGTGCATCCCAGGATCACGCATTGTAAAAGTTTCATTGTTCGGATACGAGCGACTACCTGGATATTTTTGCACGCCTCGCATGGTACACAAACCGCATCCATAGTGTCCATTGAACTTTTTCATTTGCAGGACGTCATGCTTGCAAACAAGATCCAGTATCACAAAAACAGTTGTAAACTTCAGTTCGTATTCCACCCCATTCAATTTAATCTTCCTCTTTTTCGATATTTCAGAAGAATAGTGCTCAAATATTGAATCCCAGTGTATACTTCCTTTGCCATACCACAAGGAACACAGAAAAATATTATCAAATGAAGCTCGTAGTTTCGGTGGTAGGTCAGCCAGAGCAACCCAAACAGGATAAGCCGAGCAGTCACTGGACTCTTGCACCCGAACTTCATCTGTATTGAGAATAAGCTTGAAAGTGACTGTATTTCCATCGAACAAATCTGCGAGCTTCAGATCTGTTTTGGTATCTGGATTAGCATAGGCTAAAATTTCATTTATGTACTTTTCAATTTTTTCCTGTATTTTATCAGCAAAACTCAGAAAAATAACTTCCCCACTGCCGTTAGCCTCTGTCCCTTTGATGTATCGGTCAGTTAATTTCCTTGTTTCTTTTTTTATGAAATTGGGGGCCGGTAAATTGTCTTGCGGATGAAGTATTTTGTGCCACTTCAGGAGGTCATACAACGCTTCGTCAGGTAAACAATGCCTTGCAACAACTCCAAACAAAGCCATTGATGCATTATGAGCAGTGACATTTTGATTGCAACTCAGAGGGGCTGACGAGAAAGAAATTTCGACTTCCTGGTCTTGCTCGGTTTCTTCACCCTCCTCACTTGATTCTTCTTCGGACTGCGATTTTGGAACTGAAGTGGCATCTTGAGTAGAAATGTCAGACTCAAATTCATTACTATATAGAGTTGCACGCTCATCCGTTCTCTCTATCTTGTCACCAAGCGAAATTTCTAACTCCAAAGATCTGCTAGAATCTACTTGATGAATGAATGTCCGAATTTGTCGACTTGCTGAATCGTCAAACAGTCTTCTCTTCACTTTCCGTTTTCGTTGACTTGAAATTCGTCTTTTTCTGTCAGCTTGAGAAATTATAGGGGTCGCGGAACTTGATTGACTTGCTGAATACTGTGATCCAGTAATTGATTATTCTTTCGATTGGGAAAGACCGATTGGAATCTGGGGCGTAAAAGACTCTTGAGGATTTTCCTGCATCAAACTTTCGTGTTTTTCTGTATGTGGGCATCTTCATTTTAGCAGACCATCTTTGAAGTAATTTGAACCGTAACTTACGGTGATTTCTTTATAGGGCTGTACTGAAGTTATTACTTTAAGGAAAACGCATTTGTTATGCGGAAGGAAGGGGCTGGTGTAACCAAGAAAAAAATTTGTGTTAGGAGAACAGGAGTGATTGGCAAAACGAATCGGGCCGAGTAGGACTTGTTCATTGGCGTCCAACTCACCCCGCATGACTGAAAGATCGGACATTTCGTTTTGAAGCTCGGCAGGAACGCTTTTGACAGGGCCGACAGGAAATGGACTAAGGGGTTCAAGTGATGGCTTCAAAACTCTGCCTGTATGATTAAATAGTCCAAAGCCTCCAAATTGGTCTGGTAAGATCTTGAAACAAGATTGATCACACTGCTCATAAAGGTCTTTCAGCGAATAATACACTTTCATGAGCTTTTTGTCAAACTTCAGACAATTTTCAAATTCCTCGAAACTGTTTAAAGGCAGCATTGACTCAGGAGATACATCAAAATCTTTGAGCAATTGACGAACCACTTGCCCATCCGCAATAACTAGGTCTTCACAATTAATCATATTTCTGCAAAAACTGGGAAACGATTTAGAAACGAGTTGCTAAGAAAAACTCATAAACCCGGTGAATAAAAAAAGAAGGTAAAAAATCAAACATTGCCTTGGTTTTTAGGTGAATATCAGTTTCTTGAAGAAAAAACAGCCTTTTAATAGTTGAATTACCTGAACGGTTACACATATAAAAAATTTGGATTGCAGAACTGATTAACGTTAAAACATGAAAATAAAATAAAACTCATTGAACAATCAATCAAAATTGTACTATAAAATATAAAACTAAACGTGTTCTGAGGCATAAAACTGAGACAAACAGCAAACAAGTATATATACTGATCAGTTTATCACAAACAATTACTAATCTGTAAAGGTGTTCTCAAAAGTCGAAGAAAGTAAAACTTTCAGTTAGGTTTTGCAGTTCAAACTATCTCTTCAGATGGACTCACTCACTGTTGAGCCACCACCCCTTTTTCTACAGTCCTTTCCATACGAATTTGCCGCTTTTCTCGCCTCATCATATGCCAGGTTCGGGGTATCAGGGTATTTCACGACATCTAAATGCAAAAAAACTTCTAAATGCGATTTAATAGTCATGCTGCTTTATTAAAAGTTACGGTTTTTCTCTCGTTTTCGAGTTTTAGCATCTCAGATTGAAAGTCAAAGTGAAAAAATTTCAAGGCGGGAAAAGTGAACAAGTTTCAACAAAATCAAAATAATTACAAAGGTTCTTACTCATAAACTTCTCCAGAAGGTTTTGAGGAGCTGCCGTCCTACCGTCATCCTCCCTCCGTCTAGGCGCAAGAATGAAGTTCCCACGATCACTTTCGCTGAAAAGCCTGTCATAAAGCGCCCTAGCCAGCTTTCCAACATCGACACCTGCATGTATGGACATCAGGTCTTCGCCCTCGTGGAGAATTACTTTGCTATGTGTAGCTCGTGAAGGGTGTTCGTCTACACTACGGAAGCCATGCACGTCCACGAAACGGACTTCCTTCAGCTCAGCAGTCTAAAAAAGTGCCTATATCGCAAAACTGTATCAAAAACCTACATCTATCAGATGAGGAAAAGTGAAACAAAAAACTCCTTTCAAATATTCAGTTTCTGATGACAACGGTATAAAAGAAATAGAGAGCAAGCTTACTTTCTGATCGATTCTAGAGCACAGATTTGTCCGCTTTGTTTCCTCCTTCTTCTTTTGCTCTTCAAAAGCTTTTCGCAGTGCGTCCATCTCTAGGGCATAAGAGTTCAAGAACTCATTGAGCAGCGGGCAGTTTGGACCACAGTCAGGGTTGTCCTCGTTTCGCGCTTTATTGTCAAAAGTAAGACCAGGTTGAATCGAAGAGCATGGCTGCGTGAAAACCTCTTGTTCATCCTGGATACAAAAAAAGCAAACTGGCCTACTCGTCAATTAAAATAGAATGAACCAGCTAATGAACTTTGCAAAATTTACATTTTTTGTTGCCTGAAACCTTTTCAATTTGTAATGATTGAAAAATACCTGTTCACGAATCTGGCTTTGGTTGACCACTGGTTGCCGACTTGAGCTTGCTTTTGACTTCTTGGCTTTCCCACTTTCCTTGCCCAGTGTAATCGCCGTGCTCGTCATATTCGGTGCACGAGATGAGCTCAAAAAGTCAACTTCTTCTACCAACGGAGCTTTAGATGCGGTCAGAATTGTGGTCTTCAGATCCGAAGGCCGTTTTCCCGAGTCCACCTCTGCTTGGTAACTAAACATCGACCGTTCTACATACTTTAAATTCCCTTTGGTCAAAAGGCGACAGGGATATATTTCTTCCTTCCTCCTAAAGTCATAGCTCTGACCCTCAATCATGCTCAATTTTTGCGACGGTTTGAGCTTTTCAGGCCACTTTGTGCTATTTAGACTTAGAAGTTTTAACTCTTTGTCCACAAAGAGCCAGGCCATATTGTTTGATGCAAGGTTTGCCTTGATTGCATTCTCTCTTTCGGCTTCTGAGTCGAAGTGAAAGTTTTTCTTTGCCTGCTCTTGACGCGATGTTCTTTTCATTTTTAACACTCTGAAAAACTTCAATCGAATTGAGATAGGAAAAATGAAGACATAGTAAAAAGCTTTAGAAATTCTTCCAAATCATCTTTTTTCTCTCTTCACTTTTGTCATATCTACCATTCTAATGCATAATTTTCTCTCCTTCATTTCTTGAAGAAAATCACTATTGGTAAACATAGTAAATTTCAGAGAACTTTATGAGGAAAACAAACATTACTACTATCAATGCTGGAATACATTGTAAATCAATGACTCTCTCTCTCTCTCTCTCTCTCTCTCTCTCTCTCTCTCTCTCTCTCTCTCTCTCTAAACATCTTTAAATTTGATGAATGAAAAACTGCGCCTCGTCAGTATTGAACAAAATAAGCAACTAAAATTACTGCACCTTTCTAAAAAACGAAAACTACTCTATACAAAATGAACTAATTATCACTGTTAGGTGAAGCTAAGGGGTTTTCATCTTCTTCATCATTTTGCTGAGACTGCTGCTCTCTGTTTGATCCCTCAGCCGGTTCCATTTGTGAGGGAGCGCTGGATTGTTTCTTCTTAACCTTCTTAGAATCTGTCCTCCTCTTCAGCTGCTCACACCAGAATGGATCTGATTTCCTCTTTTTGTATCTCAGGGAGTCAATACCAGATCTGTTTGCAGCGGTTCGCGCTTCGGAATATGCATCGGGCCACAGTCGGGGTGGAAAATTTTTCTTTACCAGGTCTAAAAAAATTGTAAGTGACATCTGGTGTAATTATCTTAAATTATCTAAAAGCCAAAATAAAATTGCTTTTCTGAATTTTCCATTGCTCTATACTTATTATTAACACGTTCTTCCCAATTACCGTCCTCAAGTTTTTTTAGAATTTTTTAGTTGAAATATACCTTTAAAAAGTTTGGTTCTTTTTGGCGAAGTAGGTTTGCTCACTTCGCTGTCTCGAGTGGGGGAGATAATTTCTATTTGGAGTCCGTTTTCACCCCACAGAGCAACTCGCAGAACTTTTCCGTACTGCTCGGGCTTGTCATTTCTTGGTAAGCTCTCAAGATCGACACCGTTGTAAACACTAGGTGGCTGTTCTCCTTGGTCTTGCTCCTCAATTTCGCCTTCCTGGGTAGTCTTTTTACTGACTTCTCTCTAAAATTATTATTGGACGACCTGAACCATTAGTTAGACCATTACAATAGTTATACCGTCCTGATAGGGCTTGAGACATTCATATCTAACTTTCCTAACAAATAATAGCTACCATCTAAAGCTAAGCTTTCTTAGTCGACTTTAAAGCAGACTATTTTTTATAACATTCACAAACCCTTACAATAGTTTTCAAATTCTGCAGTTGCTGTTCCAACTTCCTGTTGCATTCAGCGAAGGTTTCGTTGTGACTCTGGATCAATGTTGAGATAAACTCCTTGTTTTCTTTCAGAAGTTCTTCAACTTTGGCGTGGTTTCTGCATTTCTAAACAACCAGTATTTACATTGACACAGCTTTCAAGAAAAGTATTCCATTTAAAGCGCCCCTATAATGACAAAGGTTTTTGAAGCTTTTCGAGTCAAAAAAGAATTTCATCAAATACATTCCCTTTTGAGCTTACGTCTCTCTAATTTGACTAATCTAAAGCAAAACAAAACTAATATTACTCTTACCAAAGTCCCCGGCGTTTGAGAGATGTTCTCAGGTGTGCCTGTTGCACTGCTTGTCCACCTTGTACCCCTGGTTGGCGTAGAAAGCAAGTCTCGTTCGCATTGTTCGAAGGCCGAATAAATCTTGCTAAATTTCTCAAATTCAGCATTCATTGCTGCTGGTGGCCCATGCTTCAGGAGAACGCATTCAGTGTCACCATTCTCTAACTTCAATGTTACTTTATTATCTTCCTTCATCTGCATTCTTTGATTTATTGCCACCTCTTTTGGCCAACGGGGGTCAAATAGGGATAGTTTTATGACTTGGCATTATTCTGTTAGAAACACAAATTCAATTCTGAATGGCATCTTTATCTGAAAATAAGAGTGCTATTGAGAACCTTAATGAAATACTACAGTTCAACTGATATGATTAGCAGAAGGCCGACTGAGAACACATAGCTTATTGTCAAAACTTGTGAAACTAAAAGGGATGCATCATGAAACTACAATAACCGAAAGTTTCCAAAACAACTCAAATGAGTCAACAAAAGATTACTTCTGGGAGCTTGGCAACAATAACTCAACAAAGTTCTAAATTTAACCTCTAAACAATCACTTGATCTAAATTTAGTTCAAATGCCATTGGGCAGTTTGTTGCTCATATCGCTAGAATGAACAGAAACTGTCGTTTCAAAGCTAACGTCTGCAGTCAAATCGACAATTTCAGCATTAGCCCTCTCTAAAGTTTTGATTCGTTCATCGAGTTGCCTGATTTGAGCCTTAAGTGCATTCAGTTCTGCGAGAAGACTTCCAACAGATGTTGTAGAATTACCAACGTTTCTTACATTAGTCGCAGGACTCCTTTCATAAATAAGAGCACTCCCAGTGTAAACGATAACAGTTTGATGCATTGTCAAAGCTGAAAAAACGTGGGCAAAAACCTCTTGATTTAGAATCCAATTGCAATAGGAAACTCCGACTACTATTTCCAGAGGCAAGCTATAGCAAAAATTTCATTGCTATTACACTTTAGGTACACGTGGTATAGTCCATACCGAGTTTGGTTCACTTTGGACGACTCTATGACTTAATCCAAAAGACCTCTATTTTTAAAAATTATTTAAAATTAATTATTCGAATTAATCGGAAATTAACGTACGAAAAGCTAGCTTTTTTCCTAGAAAAGCTCTAGCAAAAATCCTTTCGTTTTGTATTTTAGGTACACATGGGATACTATATACCGAATTTGGTTCGATTTGGACAACTCCTTGACCCGACGAAAAAGACCTATTTTTAAAATTCGTTATTCGCGAAATTCGCAAATTTCCGTACAAAAAGCTAACTTTTTTCCTAGACAAGCTATAGCAAAAATACTTTTTGTTTTACACTCTAGATACCCATGGTATACTCCATACCGAGTTTGGTTCACTTTGGACAACTCTATGGCCTAATCAAAAAGACCTATTTTAAAAAAATTATTTAAAATTAATTATTCGAATTAATTGGAAATTAACGTATGAAAACCTAACTTTTTTCCTAGAAAAGCTATAGCAAAAATTCTTTTTGTTTTTCAGTCTAAGTACACATGGGATAATACATACCGAGTTTCGTTCGATTTGGACAACTCCTTGACCCGACGAAAAAGACCTATTTCTAAAATTCGTTATTCGCGAAATTAGCAAATTTCCGTATAAAAAGCTAACTTTTTTCCTAGACAAGCTATAGCAAAAATTCTTTTTGTTTTACACTCTAGATACCCATGGTATACTCCATACCGAGTTTGGTCCACTTTGGGCAACTCTATGGCCTAATCAAAAAGACCTATTTTTAAAAATTATTTAATATTAATTGTTCGAATTAATCGGAAATTAACGTACGAGAAGCTAACTTTTTTCCTAGACAAGCTATAGCAAAAATTCTTGTTGTTTTTTACTCTAGATAACCAAGGTATACTTCATGCCAGGTTTGGTTTGGTTTGGACAACTCCTTGACCCGACGAAAAAGACCTATTTTTAAAATTCGTTATTCGCGAAATTCGCAAATTTCCGTATGAAAACCTAACTTTTTTCCTAGAAAATCTGTAGCAAAAATTCCTTTTGCAATACGCTCTAGGTACATATGGGATACTCCATACCGAGTTCGGTTCGATTTGGACAACTCCTTGACCCGACGAAAAATACTATATTTAGAAATTAAATATTCGAATACTTAATTTCTAAATATTGTATTTTTCATCGGGTCAAGGAGTTGTCCAAATCGAACCGAACTCGGTATGGAGTATCCCATATGTACCTAGAGCGTATTGCAAAAGGAATGTTTGCTATAGCTTTTCTAGGAAAAAAGTTAGGTTTTCATGCGGAAATTTGCGAATTTCGCGAATAACGATTTTTAAAAATAGGTCTTTTTCGTCGGGTCAAGGAGTTGTCCAAATCAAACCAAACCTGGCATGAAGTATCCCTTGGGTATCTAGAGTAAAAAACAACAAGTATTTTTGCTATAGCTTGTCTAGGAAAAAAGTTAGCTTTTCGTACGTTAATTTCCGATTAATTTATTTGAAATAATCGCAAATTTCCGTTCGAAAAACTAACTTTTTTCCTAGGCAAGCTATACCAAAATTTTTTTTGTTTTAGACTCTAGCTACACAGGTTATACTCCATACCATGTTTGGTTTGATTTGAACAACTCCTTGATCCGACGAAATAGACCAATTTTTAAAATTCAATAATTGCAATTTATTTGAAATAATAGCAAATTTCCGAATGAAAAACTAACTTTTTTCCTAGCCAAGCTATACCAAAAATTCTGTCTGTTTTAGACTCTAGGCACCCATGGTATACTCAATAACTAGTTTGGTTCACTTTGGACAACTCCTTGACCCGATAAAAAATACTATATTTGAAAATTAAATATTGGAAATAATCGCAAATTTCCGTATGAAAAGCTAACTTTTTTTCTAGGCAAGCTATACCAAAAATTCTTTCTGTTTTAGATTCTAGGCACCCATGGTATACTCCATACCGAGTTTGGTTCGATTTGGGCTACTCGTTGACCCGACGAAAAAGACCTATTTTTAAAATTCAATAATTGCAATTTATTTGAAATAATAGCAAATTTCCGTATAAAAAGCTAAATTTTTTCCTAGGCAAGCTATACCAAAAATTCTTTCTGTTTTAGATTCTAGGCACCAATTGTATACTCAATACTCAGTTTGGTTCACTTTGGACAACTCCTTGACCCGACGAAAAAGACCTATTTTTAAAATTCGTTATTCGCGAAATTCGCAAATTTCCGTATGAAAACCTAACTTTTTTCCTAGAAAAGCTATAGCAAAAACTCCTTTTGCATTACACTCTAGGTACACATGGGATACTCCATACCGAGTTTGGTTCGATTTGGACAACTCCTTGACCCGACGAAAAAAACCTATTTATAAAATTCAATAATTGCAATTTATTTGAAATAATAGCAAATTTCCGTATGAAAAGCTAACTTTTTTCCTAGGCAAGCTATACCAAAAATTCTTTCTGTTTTAGACTCTAGGCACCCATGGTATACTCAATACCCAGTTTGGTTCGCTTTGGACAACTCCTTGACCCGACGAAAAAGACCTATTTTTAAAATTCGTTATTCGCGAAATTCGCAAATTTCCGTATGAAAACCTAACTTTTTTCCTAGAAAAGCTATAGCAAAAACTCCTTTTGCATTACACTCTAGGTACACATGGGATACTCCATACCGAGTTTGGTTCGATTTGGACAACTCCTTGACCCGACGAAAAAAACCTATTTTTAAAATTCAATAATTGCAATTTATTTGAAATAATAGCAAATTTCCGTATGAAAAGCTAACTTTTTTCCTAGGCAAGCTATACCAAAAATTCTTTCTGTTTAGATTCTAGGCACCCATGGTATACTCAATACTCAGTTTGGTTCACTTTGGACAACTCCTTGACCCGACGAAAAATACCTATTTTTAAAATTCGTTATTCGCGAAATTCGCAAATTTCCGTATGAAAACCTTATTTTTTTCCTAGAAAAGCTATAGCAAAAATTTTTTTTGCTTAACACTCTAGGTACACATGGGATACTCCATACCGAGTTTGGTTCGATTTGGACAACTCCTTGACCCGACGAAAAAGACCTATTTTTAAAATTCAATAATTGCAATTTATTTGAAATAATAGCAAATTTCCGTATGAAAAGCTAACTTTTTTCCTAGGCAAGCTATACCAAAAATTCTTTCTGTTTTAGATTCTAGGCACCCATGGAATACTCAATACTCAGCTTGGTTCACTTTGGACAACTCCTTGACCCGACGAAAAAGACCAATTTTTAAAATTCGTTATTCGCGAAATTCGCAAATTTCCGTATGAAAACCTAACTTTTTTTCTAGAAAAGCTATAGCAAAAATTCCTTTTGCATTACACTTTAGGTACACAAGGGATACTCCATACCAAGTTTGGTTCGATTTGGACAACTCCTTGACCCGACGAAAAAGACCTATTTTTAAACTACAATAATTGCAATTTATTTGAAATAATAGCAAATTTCCGTATGAAAAGCTAACTTTTTTCCTAGGCAAGCTATACCAAAAATTCTTTCTGTTTTAGATTCTAGGCACCCATGGTATACTCAATACCCAGTTTGGTTCACTTTGGACAACTCCTTGACCCGACGAAAAAGACCTATTTTTAAAATTCGTTATTCGCGAAATTCGCAAATTTCCGTATGAAAACCTAACTTTTTTCCTAGAAAAGCTATAGCAAAAATTCCTTTTGCATTACACTCTAGGTACACATGGGATACTCCATACCGAGTTTGGTTCGATTTGGACAACTCCTTGACCCGACGAAAAAGACCTATTTTTAAACTACAATAATTGCAATTTATTTGAAATAATAGCAAATTTCCGTATGAAAAGCTAACTTTTTTCCTAGGCAAGCTATACCAAAAATTCTTTCTGTTTTAGATTCTAGGCACCCATGGAATACTCAATACTCAGTTTGGTTCACTTTGGACAACTCCTTGACCCGACGAAAAAGACCTATTTTTAAAATTCGTTATTCGCGAAATTCGCAAATTTCCGTATGAAAACCTAACTTTTTTCCTAGAAAAGCTATAGCAAAAATTCCTTTTGCATTACACTCTAGGTACAAATGGGATACTCCATACCGAGTTTGGTTTGATTTGGACAACTCCTTGACCCGACGAAAAAGACCTATTTTTAAAATTCGTTATTCGCGAAATTCGCAAATTTCCGTATGAAAAGCTAACTTTTTTCCTAGGCAAGCTATACCAAAAATTCATTCTGTTTTAGATTCTAGGCACCCATGGTATACTCAATACTCAGTTTGGTTCACTTTGGACAACTCCTTGACCCGACGAAAAAGACCTATTTTTAAAATTCGTTATTCGCGAAATTCGCAAATTTCCGAATGAAAACTTAACTTTTTTCCTAGAAAAGCTATAGCAAAAATTCCTTTTGCATTACACTCTAGGTACACATGGGATACTCCATACCGAGTTTGGTTTGATTTGGACAACTCCTTGACCCGACGAAAAAGACCTATTTTTAAAATTCGTTATTCGCGAAATTCGCAAATTTCCGTATGAAAAGCTAACTTTTTTCCTAGGCAAGCTATACCAAAAATTCTTTCTGTTTTAGATTCTAGGCACCCATGGTATACTCAATGCTCAGTTTGGTTCACTTTGGACAACTCCTTGACCCGACGAAAAAGACCTATTTTTAAAATTCGTTATTCGCGAAATTCGCAAATTTCCTTATGAAAACCTAACTTTTTTCCTAGAAAAGCTATAGCAAAAATTCCTTTTGCATTACACTCTAGGTACACATGGGATACTCCATACCGAGTTTGGTTTGATTTGGACAACTCTTTGACCCGATGAAAAAGACCAAAAACTGCATATTTCGCTACTGTACACAATGAAAATCGAGAAATAGGTTTGAATTGATTGATTTTCAGGAAGGTCTGTTGGTAATCTAGGGTTTCTCCTGCAGACCGACCGCTAATTGAATGAATTATATAAATTTATAAATACAACGCATCAATAAAAAGGAGTTTGATAAGAATCAAGACAATTTTTAAATTCAAAATTCAAAATTTCAAAATTCAAATTGAGAGGTTATAAATTTGACCAATTCAATACTGCTATCTATATAGAGTAATTTGATTACGAACTTGATTGAATAATCTAAAATCTGCGACATTTGGAATTGAAGAAAATGCAATAGAGTCTTTGACTACTACTACTAACTAATCTATCAAACAAAATCAAACAATCAGTAAACAATTTCAGAAAACAATAGCACAATCAGAAATTTCGAACACAGTGAACTTTCGCTGACTGCGAATTATAAGATTTTGATTCCAGCACCTGAAATGCTTACGTTTTTTGACAACCTTCATTGCTGGCTTCTTTATAACTGGCATCCTCGATCTACCGTTAAAATCGCATATAAGTTTCCTCAGCTTCCCTATTTTCACAAATTTCATGCCGTTGTATTTGCTCTTCTAGTCTTGCTTTAATAAATCCATGGCCCGACGACAATCAGCAGAACCATAAAAGTCAATGAATCCATTATACTTCCATTGACACTTATCAGCGGATATTTTGTCATTGGGCCTCAATTTTCCCAACTTGTTTTGCTTGATGCCATTGAAAAGCTTTTCTACTTTTCCTAGTGCCTCCCCGGGTTGACAATTTGCTGCAAAATTTTCAAACTTGCACGAAATGGCCAAACTTGTGTCAACTTGTGGCTTGCATCTGTACTTGGCCATTTCTGCTTTGCAATCACGATCGAGCTTCAATTTGGCAACATACGCCTTCTTTCTTTCTCCCCCAGGGCATTCCAACTCATCAACAAAACAAGCTACAACCTTATCTTCATTCACGTCACCGTCAAAGTAACCAAAACAATGCATATCTAAAAGAACAGGAGGCATATCAACCCAAAATCTCTGAAATCCACCGTTTCCAACGATGTATTGCACGTATTTCCTCTATCTGCACCTACGTGCCCATCGACGCGCGGAATCTGGGCCGAGAGCCCCGAGGCCCCGCCGGGACAAGCGCACACAAGTGCGCCGGGCCAAATCCAATCTGAGGCCAACCGCCGAACCCATTGCAATCCCATCTGTTACAACTAATGACTAACTTTCCGACACTCTCTCCTTCATTTGAAACTTTCGATACGATACCACGTTCATATTTATACATGCTTACCTCGAGGAGGTAGGGACGCAATCGATGAGCTACTCTCTGGTGTCACTTGACCTGACAGCGCACGCATAAGCATGTCACGTGACCGGATGGACGCGGCAAACGAAAGTTTCACTTTGTCATCTGGGTTAGCCGCTTTAATTATGAAGTAAATTATCAAAGTGATAAAACTAATATATTCGAGAAGCTCTATAGCTATAATATAGTACGACTATGAAAATACGTAAAAAAAAGTGGTTGCAACGGAGGGGGGAGACGGAAAGGATGAAATTGAAAGGTTGGGGGGGTGGGGTTGGGGGGGTGGGGTTGGGGGGCTGGTATGCGTCCGAAAAAGGCTTATATCTCGAAAACTACGGAACCAAATTTAAAAAATGAATATGTTTTGGAATCAGCATGAACTGGGGCATCAACCTGGCGTTAAAAAAAGTTAAAAAAGTAAAGGAATAAAAACTCGATTTTTGACAATTTGGCTGAAATTTGCCTATTTTCAGCAAAGTTTGGAAAATCGGAAAATTAGGCAATGAAGTTAAACCGAAACTTTTCAACCTATATATATTCGTAAACAGGATTAAATGGGCAAGAAAATGATATAATATACTTATAAATACGTCGTGTAACAAAAACGTTATTAAACTAAACAACTTTGAAAATTCGAAAATTTTGCTAAAATCGACCCTGATTTCGGTGTCTACATTGCCCTCGCATTCTCTTGTTTGGCAATACTTTAAAAAGATAATAACATGGATGTTGGAAGCGTGAATCCTAGTTTACCATTATACCAAAAACTTGTATGTTTTGTCTTGAAAAAGTGGGAAATATAGTCAAAGTAACTCAAAAATGCCAAATTTTTGGCCCCTAAATCGCTAATTATTGAAAATTTTGAAATCAAATAAACAAAGTCGAAAAAAGATCTATATATATTCTTAAAGTACATTAACACGGCAACAAATTGAGCCATTATAGATTTTCTATATCGTCTTCTTCAAAAAGTTATTAACAGACGTTTTTCATGAAGTTCGTCTTTTTCTTCACCTAATTCGACGGTTCTTTAAAATTTTGTGAACAAATCCAAACATTGGCTTTTACTTCTACACAAACCCATAAAGTACGTTAACACGGCAACAAAATGAGCTATTATAGACTTTCTAAATCGTATTCTTCAAAAAGTTATTAACAGACGTTTTTCATGAAATTCGAATTTTTCTTCACCTAATTCGACGGTTCTTTAAAATTTTGTGAACAAATCGAAATATTGGCTTTTACTTCTACACAAACTCATGAAGTACGTTAACACGGCAACAAAACGAGTTATTATAGACTTTCTAAATCGTCTTCTTCAAAAAGTTATTAACAGACGTTTTTCATGAAATTCGAATTTTTCTTCACCTAATTCGACGGTTCTTTAAAATTTTGTGAACAAATCAAAATATTGGCTTTTACTTCTACACAAACTCATGAAGTACGTTAACACGGCAACAAAACGAGCTATTATAGACTTTCTAAATCGTCTTCTTCAAAAAGTTATTACCAGACGTTTTTCATGAAATTCGTCTTTTTCTTCACCTAATTCGACGGTTCTTTAAAATTTTGTGAACAAATCAAAATCTTGGCTTTTACTTCTACACAATCTCTTGCAAAATAAATTTTAGCAAGATTTCAAAACCCCAGATTGGGTGGATCGATTTTTTGCTCGATCACATAGAAAAATAGGATTTAAGAATAAAAATTTTCGATATTTTACAAATTTTGTCTCCTTTGAACACTTTCCAATTTGACTTACCCCAAACTGATTTTTTTTGATAAGGTTTAAGTGTAGATTGAAAGTAAATTTTGGCAAGATTTCAAAACCCCAGGTTTGGGGGTCGATTTTTTGCTCGATCATATAGAAAAATAGGATTTAAGATTAAAAATTTTCGATGTTTTTCAAATTTTGTCTCCTTTGAAGACTTTCCAATTTGACTTACCCCAAACTGATCTTTTTTTGATAAGGTTTCAGTGTACATTGAAAGTAAGTTTTAGCAAGATTTCAAAACCCCAGGTTGGGGGGGTCGATTTTTTGCTCGATCATATAGAAAAATAGGATTTAAGATTAAAAATTTTCGATATTTTACAAATTTTGTCTCCTTTGAACACTTTCCAATTTGACTGACCCCAAACTGATTTTTTTTATAAGGTTTAAGTGTAGATTGAAAGTAAATTTTAGCAAGATTTCAAAACCCCAGGTTGGGGGGGTCGATTTTTTGCTCGATCATATAGAAAAATAGGATTTAAGATTAAAAATTTTCGATGTTTTTCAAATTTTGTCTCCTTTGAACACTTTCCAATTTGACTTACCCCAAACTGATTTTTTTATAACATGCAAGTGTAGATTGAAAGTAAATTTTAGCAAGATTTCAAAACCCCAGGTTGGGGGCTCGATTTTTTGCTCGATCATATAGAAAAATAGAATTTAAGATTAAAAATTTTCGATGTTTTTCAAATTTTGTCTCCTTTGAACACTTTCCAATTTGATGGATCATAAACCCATTGATGGATCATAGTTATTTCATAAAACCTTCGATGGATCATACTTATTTCATAAACCCATTGATGGATCATAGTTATTGCTCGATCATACAGAAAAATATTTTTTAAGAATAAAGTGTAGATCCTAAGAATAGGGGTTTAAGAGTGTAAAAATAATTGATACTTAATATAAGGGTGGAAAAAAGAGTGTAATCTTTTATCCATCCACCTTAAATTACACTGTCTTAAAAATAGGGGTGTAAGAGTGTAAAAATAATTGATACTTAATATAAGGGTGGAAATAAGAGTGTAATCTTTTATCCGTCCACCTTAATTTACACTGTCTTAAAAATAAGGGTGTAAGAGTGTAAAAATAATTGATACTTATTATAAGGGTGGAAAAAAGAGTGTAATCTATTATAATTCCACCCTTAATTACACTCTTTACAAAGAGTGTAAAAAGAGTGGACAAAAGAGTGTAATTAAAGTGTAATTTTTTAAAATTACACTCTTCCACTCTTTTCCCCGATAAATAACAGTGGAAAACGGATTACACCCTAATCCCCGCTAATTAGGGGTGGAATAGGGGTGAAACCTCGGCCCGGGTTATAGTTTCTAATTCTGACAAATAAATAAAGAGAACAGGCAAGGAGGAAATTATGATCTGACATATATACACTGAAACATATCTTTCGGCGAACTCTGAGAATTCTTCTCATTCTCTGGTATTATTTGGTTTTCTTCTGTTTCTAGGGACAATTTAAATATTTGTGTTTCCAAGTCATATCAAATCGATGCCTTTCTATTTCGCTATTTATTCAACGCAATTGAACAACTGTAAACACAGCGATTCAAAACAAGTCAACTTTTGGATGATACCTAACACTTGCTTCGAGATTTGCCAAGTCTAAAATGTGACAAGATCAGAGCACTGATATAGTAGTGATCCAACACTTGCAATTTGACTAATTCAGTACAGATTACGACTTGACGTTCATCCCGGTGAAGCTAGCATGATTTCTAAAATAAATGTCTGAAAAATTAATAGTTACTCTTGATGAGTTATAAATTTATGTGCAAGAAAAAAAGCTCTTTTATTGTATCGAGAGATCGAAGTTTTTCAAGGTTTTCTTCTGAGCAGAGCAAAAATGGATAATAGGGAATCTGAACTTGCGCAACAAACATTTTTGACCTCAATAGAATTTTTGTAAATTTATGTGAAAAAAGCGCTTTTATTCACCAGACTCTTAAGGTAGTTTTGACTTTTCATCATTACTTCATCTCTTTTATAATATAAAGAACGCAGCATTAACATTTACTTTAATATGGGCTTAAGGACTATCAAGAAAACACCTAAAGATCTCTTTACATCGAAAAGTTTTTTATATGAACTAAGTGCGACACTTGACATCATTTAACTATTTACGCTTGTTGTCAAGGTGTGACTAGACAACGGGTCAAAGTAATCGAATTGTTTAAACATTCTAAAAATTTTTATTAAAAAATACCAAAAAATCGCTCGTTTTCATGGTACAAACATATGCAAAAATAATTACAGGGAAATTGAGATTAGCTTCAGTTATCCTAAATGATTAACTCGGGGAATGATTTTATTTCCAAATCGCGGACGCTATTTTCTACTTTAGATATATTTCTTGACTATCATATATTGGCTTGGTACAAATGGGTTCGTTAGTTGCAAGTCTCGTGTTGTGTCTATTAGTTGTGTCATCAGGCCACTTTGCAGGAATTGACACGTTTAGGTTTGGACTCCACGCTTAAAGTGCACTCTTCACTGTCTGAACTATTAATTCAGCAAGTCGTTTAGCCCTTGGATGAAAGACGGCTGTTTACATTTATCAATTCAGAGACTTACAAATTCAAGACCATTATCAGATACTTAAGTCCTAGCTATTCCCAATCGTGAAATTATGCAATGAATCGACTACGGAATGTTTAAAATAATTCTGATGATCGTTTTCCGGGCAGAAAAGTTTGCAAAAACAATTACTAAGATTCTGGTTTAGCCCCTAACGTAAAACCAGTCCATGTAGAGCCCCTCCGAAATAACGGCTTCTGGTTACCTATTGACTGCTTTTCTCAGGCTTGGCCTGTTCATTTGACAATCCATACATTTTGCTAACGCAATTCCGACCGTTTAGGGTAATTCCAGTCCAACATGCTGTCATTGTTATGCTTCGGTTACTTTCTTCCCAGAATGCGTCTCAAGTGCTTTGCTAAAACAATTTATCTGAGTTTGGGTGGAATGAAGAAAACATCACCTCTGATGATGATTCCTTGTTTACTGGTCAATGTATCTTTTGGTATTTCAAATCTTTTTTCTACTTCGGAGAGTTGATTTTAATTGGATGTTTTTATTCCTATCAGTAAGTTTTGAATATTTCGTTCTTACAAAATTCCGTTTAAATTTCTGCTGAGCTATTTAAATTCGGTTTATGTCTAGACCCACTCGATTGCAGTCATTTTTTTCCGTCAAATTTATTTCTGGTCAAAACAACTGCATATGTTATTGGCTCTCCAGGTGAGTACTTGAACGTAAAGGCGATGCACAACGGAACTAAGGCCCGTCTCGTGAATCCAGATGATATCTTTGAAATCTCCTTGTCTTGTCCAAACAGATATTTGAGTGGTTTGTTTTAGGTCTGTAGGGTTTCATCTATGTTTGGGTAGCTGTGCTACGCTGGTGAGAATTGCCTTGAGTCAATTAATTCAGGTTGTCCTTCTTACGAGAAAGCCCGCCAATTACTTTTTCTCTGGCATCTCTTGCAACAGTGTTTTGTTTTCGAAAGTTGTTGAATTATAAAATTGGGTTTGCACCTAATTCGTTTCTATGTCTTCAAAAAATTATCTGTTACGCTTTGCACAATGTGAAAAGGGTAGAATTAATGTCTCTCAGATGTACTTTTATCATTGCAAAGTCGGAAAAATTTCCACATAGATTTTCTAGCAGATTTGTTTTCAATAACCGCATGACATTTCTCACGTAGTCAACTCATGACTGTAAGTTTTCTGCTGTTGAAGTGCTCTTGAGTAGTTCCATAGATAAAAACAGCCTTGATGTCTATGAGTTTTGAATAGATGTAAATCTGGAGGATTGAAAGTGAGTTTTTAAGCACCTGAGTTAGTTTGTACAACTTGAATAATCGTTGAGATATGTCAATTTTACATATGTCCTTGGCTCGTTTGTCAAGTGCAATTCTATGAAAGTATGTTTGAGGTCAAATTTCCGACGTAAGAAAAATCTTGATGATTATGGAAAACCGTCACCACGTCGGGCATCTGGTAGTCTTCATCAAAAACTTTACAATTAGTCAGCACTATTAATTCCATACAGAGTATCAGTTCTCTATCATCTTTCCTTGCAAAAAATTGGTGATTGCATAGTCACTCATCCAGGATTACAGGCTAAAAGATGCCCTCTCTGCCTATCTGTTATCTCTGTGGCCTTTTTTTGTGAGGCAGATCAATTTTCCTGGCTATGCTAATCATTGAGCGTGGTCTTGGTGTCAGTTTCACATTATCTCGATAAAACGTCACGGAAGGTAATTATTCCCGGTGATTGTGTTAACCCGGTGAATTTGATTGGTGATTGGATAGACGTTCTCTTCCAAATAGTCAAAAAATTATTACCAGGCCCATTCCATTTTTCAGATGAAATCTCTGAGCTATCCGCACCTTTATCTACCTGCGTTTGTCTCCTGCAGTTACGTTAAACGTTTCAGTTAGGAATGGCTGTATTTAAAAATCATCTGAAAACGTGTAAAGTTTTAAAAAATTGATCATTTTTGAAATGCTGAAAACGTTTTCTTTTAAAAGTTTACATTCCCAATCTGCTCACCCTAAAGTCTGCCTGCTTAGTTTTCTTACCGTAAACACTTAATCTACTTACCTTAAAGCTCTATTAGTATAAAGGTAGTACCTAAAATAGAATGGTCAGATCCTTTTACAAAACAGCCTACAAAAAATAGTAACAATGATCGAAATTAAATTTGTATCAATTACAGTGACTTGTTGAGTAACTATTAATATTCTAAGCATATATCCCAAACTAATGAGACCTCTGGAACTATTTTCATGAGACCTCTAGAAATAAGGGACAATAAAAAGAATTAAGAAATTATTTGGTTAGATATTATTGAAACTGCAGTCAAAATATTAATGCCAGATCTGTAGGAAACGTTTAAATTGTTTAAACTCCTTACTATAACCATCGCCGATAAAACCATCATTAAATTTACCTGGTTCGAGTTGATGTTAACATTGACAGTATCATTGCTGATGTGTAAGTTTTCTCAAGACTGCTTGGACACCAAAAAATCGAACTTAAAGTAGTTGTCCGGCTCAACTACAGACAATTGCCAAATAACGCTAACAAGCTGCCACTCATGTATGACAAAATTACCCAAGTTAAACAGCTCCAGAAAGTGAATTTGAACACGAAACTAAATTTTTATCAGTTACAGTGATTTGTTGAGTAACGACATTAATGTTTTAATCATATATCCGAAATTCCTAATTTCATGAGACCTTTAGAAATAAGAGACAGTAAAAAGAATTAAGAAAATATTTGGTTAGATATTAATGAAATTGCATTCCATTTTTCAGATAAAATCTCTGAGCTATCCGCACATTTATTTACCTGCATTTGTCCTCTTCATTATTATTCATGGCAGTTATTTGTTTAGATATATTCCCATGTCGCAAAAATTTATGAATTTGTTATCAGTATAAAATTCCCATCTCTGGCAATGCTAGCGCTGAAATACTACCCCGTTTTCCGCAAAAAATTTTTTGTTTACAATACTTGATTTTTCGCAAGTTTTTTTGAAGTTGTACAGTTTTTTTTGTTCTACAGTATGGTGCTTTTAACCTGATAAGGAGCTTGCAAAGGCCTTGTCTTGACTTCTGACTTATGAACTCTGGGGAAGATCATCAACACTGATAAGCATGTTTTAATAAATTCAAGTAGTCTAAATTTTTTGGCTGGGTCCCTCAAACCTGAGATAAGTTTTTTTTTGACAATCCTTTCTTCGGGAATGTTAATCCATTTCAGTTTCTCAAAGCCACAATATCTTTCTGGAATATAACCTTTTATTGCCTCTTGATCTCTTTAAAAAAAGCGTCTCTTACCGCCATTCAACTTACAAGAGTCCTAAGTTTGGAAAGCAATTAGTTAGGATCGGCTGTATGGGCAAATCAGCTGTAGACATGTAAATTTTAGAAAATTTTTCAATTTGGAAAGGCTGAAAACTTTTACTTTTGAGAGTTTAAAATCCAAATCTGCTTGCCCTTAACACTGCCTGCTGAGTTTGCTTACAGTAAACACTTAATCGGCTTACCCTAAAACTTTGATAGTATAAAGTTAGTACCTAGAATAGAATAATCAGGTCCTTTTCCAAAACAACCTACAAAAAATAGTAGCAATGATCGAAACTAAATTTATATCAATTACAGTGACTTGTTGAGTAACGCCGTTAATATTCTAATCATATATCCCGAACTCCTAATTTCATGAGACCTATAGAAATAAGGGACAATAAAAAGAATTAGGAAATTATTTGGTTAGATATTAGTGTAATTGCATTCCATTTTTCAGATGAAATCTCTGAGCTATCCGCACATTTATCTACCTGCATTTGTTTTCTTCATTATTATTCATGGCTGTTATTGATTGAGAAATATTCCCATTTCGCAACATTTTATGGATTTGTTTTCAGTAAAACGTTCCCATCTCCAAAACTGGCCATGCTAGCGCTGAAAATTACCCCATTTTCCACAAAAATTATTTTGTTTACAAAACTAGATTTTTGATAAGTGTTAGAATATCGATCAAACTATAGTCTTAAACTTAGTGAGAATTAGAAAGAAAATTTGACTTACCAGATTAGAAAGACAAGCAATATGACTTCGATCAAAGAAATTATATAAATGCATCGTCAAGAAATGGTGCTTAGAATCAATATTCGGTTCCAATTGGTGAATCTAGATAACTTTTATTAGAGTTAGATTAATTGATGTAAAATCTTCCCAGCATGTATTAAATGATGATGATATCTCCGGAAGTGTGAATGAAGTCTTAGAAAAGTGCAAATGCATTCCATTTATGGTTCCCTTTGCGACTGCTTTGCAGAAGCAAACCACATTGGGTAACCTTTGCTACCCCCACTATGAATCACGGTGCTAAGATTAGTTTTGTATCTTGACTTTTTCACACTGATAATGGGTATATATACAGCTGATTTTTGAGTCCTTTTTCATCCCCAAATTCAAAGCACCATCTTGATCTAATAATCAGATCTCTCCTGTAAATCGCTAAATTCTACTGTAAAATATCATTTTGTTATTCTCTCATTTTTGAGAAATCAATTCTTTTACTTAGTTAAAAACGTTTTTTATTCCGCTTGCGAAAGTCCATAACCCAACAGGTTATGGGCCCAGCAGTTTTCTAAGTCATAAAATTAATTTCCAAAACAAAACTAATTTTTTACCTCATAATCCTTTTCTGCTTAGTACCTTTTCTTTTCACAACTGTTTTGCCTGCTCAAACTCCAATGGATCAACAGACAGTGAAGCTGCTGACCTACACAGGAAAGGCACAGGACTTTCCAATCTGGAGCACAAGATTTGTGGCGATGATGCAGACGAAGGGACTCTAAAAATCACTACTGGGGACAGAGGAGCAACCAATGAGCCTGCGCCACTGGCCAATGGGGCAACCAATGATGAGAAGAAGAACCACAAGGTCTGAAGGATGCATATGAGAAGGAAGTTGCAGACATCAAGGAGAAACGGAACAATGTGTGGTGCCATCTGGCACTGACTCTAGATGCAACAACCCTCATGCTGATGAGACATGACTGTGTGGGAGATGATGGCATTGGAGATGGAACAAAGGCTTTGAAGCTTTTGCAAGAGAGATTTCAGAGTGTGGAGACGCCGACAGTGGTGACTTTAGTGGCACAGCTTGCTCGACTGCAGCTCGAGGATCCTGAGGATTTGGACAGCTTCTTCATCAGAGGACAGGAGTTGCTCACAAGGCTACAAGAAGCAGGGGAAGCAGTCTCAGAGACCCTCTTCAACGCTTTGGTCCTCAATGGTCTGCCAATGAGGTATGAAAGTTTTGTTATACAGGAAATTTTCAACCCGGCAAAGAACTTTACAGAGTTAAGGCTGCAGAACTTTCATGAGAGCACGGTGCAGAGACACAAGGGACAAAGTGGTTCAGTGGCACTGGCAGTGAAGCGTGACTTCAAGAAGGGACCCAGGAAAGGAAACTGCTTTGTGTGTGGGATCCCTGGACACTTTGCCAAGGACTGTAGGAAGAAGGAGACAGCACAATGCAACAAGTGTGGTGAGAAGGGTCACCTAAACAGGGCATGCAAGAGACAAAGAGATGGAGGCAAACATGAGTCAGTGGCAATGGGTCCAACATTGGCTACACCAGACGAGGAATGCTGGGCAGCTTTTACCCAGTGGAAGACTGCTAGTGGACAATGGTTGTACAGATCACATAGTGACGAACATCGATGCGTTCCTGGACTTTGTGCCCATTCAATCAGTGGTCAGAAATCCCAACGGAGAGGCTTCCAGAGTGGTGGGCAGAGGCTGTGTGAGGATCAGCATAGCCTCAAACAAAGGGGAATTCCAATGCGAACTCAAAAATGTTCTGTGTGTGCCGGACTATTCTTCAAACCTCCTATCAGTCTCAAGATGCACGGAGTTGAGACATAGCTTCACTTTCGAGAGAGGAAACAGCTGCATGGAACTCAAGAAGGGAACTCGGGTAAAACTAACACAAGAAAATAATTTGTTTTACTTACCCTGCAGCGTTCTAGAATTCAAGATGAGTTCCAACAGCGTGAAACTTGACAGTGCAAGGAAGTGGCATAGACGATTGGGTCATTTGAATCAAGCGGATGTGGTCACGAATGCACCAGAGACAGTGGGGGAACTCGATGATGTATGCAATGTGTGTGCATTGGCCAAGATCACAGAGACTTCAGTACCAGGAGTGGCAGAGACCCAAGCAGAAGAGAAGCTGGAGAGGGTGTTCACAGACGTGATGGGACCTTTCAGAGTAGAATCACTGTCAGGGTTCCGGTTCTGCATAGTGTTTGCAGACCAGTACACGAAGTTTGTGTTTGTGGAATTGCTTAAGGCAAAGAGTGAAGCATTGGCCAGCCTGAAGAAATTTGTTCTCAGTGTGGGGACGCCCAAGAAGCTGAGACAAGACAATGCGAAGGAGTTTCTTTCAGAGCAGTTCAAGACGTACTGCTTAGATGCAGGCATTCTACAGGAGAAGACCATAACAGAGATGCCACAACAGAATGGGTTAGCTGAGAGGTGCAACAGGACACTGCTGGAGATGGCAAGATGTTTGCTCGTTGACTCAGGACTTCCCAAGATGATGCGGGGAGCAGCAATTCTTCACGCAGCAAGGATCAGAAACTTGTTTGTGAGACGAGGAGAAGAAAAATGCCCAGCAGAGCTGATGAGAGTTATAAAACCTAAGCTTCCAATTAGTAAATTATCTATTTTTGGTTGCACAGTCTTCATGAGGAAGAGGGACAGAGAAGTCAGCAAAGTTGAACCCAAGGCACTGGAAGGAAAGTTTGTGGGTTACACTGAAGTAGAAAACGGATACCTGGTGTACATACCCAACACACTCAAGGTGATGGCAGTTCGAGATGTGATCATCAAGGAGTCTGAAGTGGGCTCAATCCCTGACAACAAAGAAACGGCTGACCTACTAGATGATGGGTCGGAACTGGGAATCTGGCACCCAGATGATGGTCATCAAGACGATGACAACAGAGAACGACAGGACACATCTACTACAATAAAAGAGGAGTGGCATGACGCAGGGAGCGTGAATACTCAAGAAACAACACTGAGACAAGAGGCCTCGGATGTTGGAGAAACAGCACTAGATGAAGGATCTACTGCAACAAGAGGGAGTCACAGAGACTCAGAGTCACTGGAAGACAGTGACACAGAAGACTTCTCACAGTTAGAGACAGTTGGCTTCAGGGAAGATGCATTGGAACACGTGGACAGAGCAGAGCCCAGACGAGGGACACAAGCAAGGAATGTTCCGCATTTTTTTGGAGAAGTTAGGACCCATCTTGCTGTGACTGAGGGCGACTATGTGGAACCCAAAACAGTCTACGAAGCCAGTCAAGGTGACGATTGGGACCAGTGGCACCGGGCAATGAAGGTCGAGGTCAAGGCACTCCAAGACAACGTGACTTGGAACCTAGTGAGACCACCCACAGACAGGGACGTCATACCGGGCAAATGGGTCTACAAAGTGAAATTGGGACCCAGTGGTCAAGTGGACAAATACAAAGCGCGCTATGTGGCGAAAGGCTTCAAATAAATGGAAGGACTGGACTACTTTGAGACTTTTGCGCCTACCTGCAAGCCAGAGACATTCAGGATTCTACTTCAGCTATCAGCGAAGCAGGGCCATGTGATGCACCAATTTGATGTCAAGACTGCTTTCCTGCACTCACCAATCGAGGAAGAAGTGTATCTGGAACAGCCACAGGAGTTTGTAAAACGAGGATCAGATGGGGAGAAGTTAGTATGTCGACTAAATAAATCAATTTATGGTTTGAAAAAGGCTGCTAACAACTGCTACAAGGAGCTGGCAAACTTCCTACTGAGACAGGGGTTCACCAGAAGCAGGAACGATCACTGCTTGTTCGCAAGATCGGAGGCAGAGGATCACACCTTCATCTTGGTCTGGGTTGACGACATCATAGTAGCATCAAGAAGAATGACAGTGGTTTCTGATGTCAAGAAGGCACTAGAAGCAACCTTTCACGTGGAAGACAGAGGGAGACTACACTGGTTTCTGGGTCTAAGAATCAGACGAGAAGAGGGCAAAGTCACAGTCGACCAAGAACGCTACATAAAAACAATGCTTGAGCGGTTTCAAATGGATCAATGCAAACCCTCAAGAACTCCAGCTGATTTGAATTTGAAACTTCAGACAGCACAGAACGGAGACGAAGAAGTGGACCAGAGGATCTACAGAAGCTTGGTTGGATCACTTCTGTATCTGGCCAAACAGACGAGGCCAGACATCATATTCACAGTCAACATTCTGTCCAGACACATGAATGCACCTACCAATCTACCCTGGATGTGCGGAAAACGACTTCTGCGATATCTTCAAGGTTCAAAAGGTTTAAAACTTACTTACACAAAAGAGACTAGTTATGATTTAGTGAGGGAAAGTGATGCAGACTGGTCTGGAGACGTGAACGACAGAAAATCAACAACGGGCTATTACTTCAAGCTCAACGGACGTGGCGCAACACTCAGCTGGGGTGTCAAGAAGCAGGCCACAGTTGCTTTTTCTTCATCAGAAGCAGAACATCAGGGCATGGCAGTAGCAGTTCAGGAAGCACTCTACCTGAAACAACTTCTAGAGGATTTTGGCATCCAACAGAAACGTCCAATAGCAATTGGAGAAGACAACCAAAGTTGTATCAGACTCTGCCAAAACCCAGTCATGCACAAAAGGAGCAAGCGCATCGAAACAAAGTTCCATTTCATCCGGGACAAGACGGAGGATGGGACTAATTCAATTCATTACGTCCCTACAGACAAAATGGCAGCGGACAACTTCACAAAGTCCTTACCCGTTTCGAAAGTGGAAACATTCAGAGCTGTTTTGATGGGAACAGACTCTACGCAATCAGCTCAAGTCTGAGTGGGGTTGTTAGAATATCGATCAAACTATAGTTTTAAACTTTGTGAGACTTAGAAAGAAAGTTTGACTTACCAGATTAGAAAGACAAGCAATATGACTTCGATCAAAGAAATTATATATATGAATCATCAAGAAATGGTGCTTAGAATCAATATTCGGTTCAAATTGGTGAATCTAGATAACTATTATTAGAGTTAGATTAATTGATGTAAAATCTTCCCAGCATGTATTAAATGATGATGATATCTCCGGAAGTGTGAATGAAGTCTTAGAAAAGTGCAGATGCATTCCATTTATGGTTCCCTTTGCGACTGCTTTGCAGAAGCAAACCATATTGGGTAACCTTTGCTACCCCCACTATAAATCACGGTGCTAAGATTGGTTTTATATCTTGACTTTTCACACTGATAATGGGTATATATACAGCTGATTTTTGAGTCCTTTTTCATCCCCAAATTCAAATCACCATCTTGATCTAATAATCAGATCTCTCCTGTAAATCGCTAAATTCTACTGTAAAATATCATTTTGTTATTCTCTCATTTTTGATAAAATTAATTCTTTTACTTAGTTAAAAACACTTTTTATTCCGCTTGCGAAAGTCCATAACCCAACAATAAATCTTTTTGAAGTTGTACAATTTTTTTCTTCTACAGTATGGTGATTTTAACCTGAAAAAGAGCTTGCAAAGGCCTTTTCTTGACTTCTGACTTATGAACTCTGGGGAAGATCATCAACACTGATAAGCATGTTTTAATAAAATCAAATAGTCTAAATTTTTAAGCTGGGTCCCTCAAACTTGAGATAAATTTTATTTTGACCATCCTTTCATCGGGAATGTTAATTGTTTGCGGTTTTTTAAAGCCACAATAGCGTTCTGGAAAATAACCTTTGATTGCCCTAAATTTTGTACGACGGACAGAAATTAATTCTTTCTGCCATAAATTCTATGTCCATATGAGAAATGCCATTTTGAATATATATCTAGATCTCTTTAGACAAAGCCTCTCTTTCCACCATTCAACCTACAAGGGCCCTAAATTTAGGAAGCAATTAGTTAGGAGTGACCGTAAGTGCAAATCAGCTGTAGACATGTACATTTCTTGAAAATTTCTCATTTTACAATGGCTGAAAACTTCTTTTTAAAAGTTTTCATTCCCAATCTGCTTAACTTTAAGTCTGCCTGCTGAGTTTGCTGACAGTAAACACTTATTCTGCTTACCCTAAACTTTAATAGTAGAAAGCTGGTACTTAAAATAGAATAGTCAGATCCTTTTACAAAACAACCTACAGAAAAAAGTGGCAATGATTGAAACTAAATTTTAATCAGTTACAGTATGTTTCTGGGCAACGCCATTAATTTTCTAATCATAAGACCAAAACTCTTCTTTTCACGAAACCTCTAGAAATAAAAGACAATAAAAGAATGAAGCAAATTTTTTTGTTAGATTACACTGGAATTGTACTCAAAAATCATAAAACTACATCTACAGGAAACTATTTGATTGTTTAGACGCCTTAACTAACCTTCAGCAAGTCGACGAGAAATGCATTCTTATTTTAACTTGGCTTTGATCTGAGTTGATATTCAAGTCCTGGAGTATTCTGTTCGTACAAAACTCCGTTTTGGTTTCTGCTTAGCTCACCTATTCATTCTGAGCTACTTAAATGCGGTTGAAGTCTAGCCCACTCAATCGTAGTCATATTATTTTGTCGGAGTTCTCTCTGGTCAATACATCTGCGTATTTTAACTGCTCTCCAGGTGAATACTTTTATATGAAGCACAACAGAGCTAAGGCCCATCTCGTGGAACCAGATGATGTCTTTGAAATCTCCTTGTCTTGTGCAAACAGATATTTTAGTGGTTTGTTGTAGGTCTGTAGAGTTTTGTCTTCTCCAACGAAAGGCAACAAGTTTGTTAACACAGAAAGAGTTGCCAGTACTTTTTGGTCTATGTTTGAGTAGCTGTGCTCCGCTGGTAAAAATTGCTTCTAGTCATTTAATACGGGAAGTCCTTCTTGCAAGCAAGCCCGCCGAATATTTTTTCTTCGTCATCTGTTGCAACACTGGATTGTTTTAGCAAGTTGTAGAGATATAAAATGAATTTGCACCTAATTCGGTTTAATGTCAAGAAAAAATTTATGTTACGTTTAGCTGAATGTGAAATGGCCAAAATTTGTGTCTCTCAAGAGTATCATTATGGTTGCAGAGTCGGGAAACTTTTCCACATAGAGTTTCCAGCTGGATTTTTTTCATTAGTCGCAAGAATTTTCTCATGCAGTCAACTCCTGGTTGTAAGCTTTCTGCTGTTGAAGTGCTCTGGAGTAGTTCCATAGATAACAACAACCTTGATGTCTTTGAGTTTTGAATGGGTTTAATTCTGGAGGATTGAATGTGAGGTTTTAAGCACTTGAGGTAGATTTTACAATTTGAATAATCGTTTACAAGTGTCAATTGTGCAGATGTTTTTGGCCGGAAAACCGAAACTTTGTCTGGAATCTGTTAGTTTTCGTCAATGACCTTACAATTGATAAGGACTTTCAATTCCACGCAGAGTCTCAGTTCTCTATCGTCTTTCCTTGTACAAAATTGGTGATTCATTTATCACTCATCGCGGCTGTGCAGGCTCAAGGATGCTTTGTCTGACTATCTGTTATCTCTGGATTTTTTTTTGGTGAGGTTAAGTTTCCTGGCTTGAATAATCGTTGACCGTGATCTTGCTATCGGTTTTACATTATCTGGATAACATTTCACACCAGGCATTTATTCTCCGTGATTTTTGTTCGCAACGTGATCGGGTAGAAGCTCTCTTCGAAATCGTCCAAAAAATATTACCAAACTCATTCCATAACTCAGATGAAATCTCTGAGCTATCCGCACCTTTATCTACCTGCGTCAGTCTCATGCAGTTACATATCAAAGCTAAAGGTTTCAGTTAGGAGTGGCTGTTTTTAAAAATCATCTGAAAACGTGTAAAGTTTTTAAAAATTGTTCCTTTTTGAAATGCTGAAAACGTTTTCTTTTAAAAGTTTACATTTCCAATCCGCTTACCCTAAAGTCTGCCTGCTTAGTCTTCTTACCAAAAACACTTAATCTGCTTACCCTAAAGCTTTTTTAGTATAAAGGTAGTACCTAAAATAGAATGGTCACATCCTTTTACAAAACAACCTACAAAAAGTAGTAGTAATGATCGAAACTAAATTTTTATCAGATACAGTGACTTGTTGAATAACGCCAATAATATTCCAATCACATATACGAAACTCCTAATTTCATGAGACCTCTAGAAATAAGAGATACTAAAAAGAATTGCATTCCACTTTTCATATGAAATCTCTGAGCTATCCGCACCTTTTTATACCCGCATTCGTCTTCTTCATTATTATTCATGGCACTTATTCATCGAGATATATTCCCATGTTGCAGCTTTTTATGGATTTATTTTCAGTAAAACGTTCCCATCTCCAAAGCTGGCAATGCTAGCGCTGAAATATTACTCCAGTTTCCACAAAATTTTTTTGTTTACAATACTTGGTTTTTGACAAGTCATTTTGAAGTTGTACAGTATTTTTCATCTTCTACAGAATGGTGTTTTAACCTGAAAAAGAGCTTGTAAAGGCTCTTTCTTGACTTCTGATTTTTGAACTCTGGTGAAGATCATTAGCACTGAGAGGCATGGTTTAATAAAAATCAAAAAGTCTGCGGGGTCCCTCAAACCTGAGATAAATTTTATTATGACCATCTTTTCTTCGAGAATGTTAATTGTATTCAGTTTTTCAGAGCCACAATAGCGTTCTGGAAAATAACCTTTTGTTGCACTAACCTTGCACGAGGACAGAAATTAAGTCTTGCTGCCATAAATTCTCTGTCCTTAGGAGAAATGCCATTTTGAATAGCTAAATTGATCTGTTTACCACCATCAAACCGTCTGTTACCACCAATCAACTTACAAGGGTCCTAAGTTTAGGAAGCAATTATCTAGGAGTGGTTGTATCTGCAAATCAGCTGTTGACATGTAAACTTTATGAACATTTCTCATTTTGTAATGGCTGAAAACTTTTTCCTTTAAAAGTTTACATTCCCAATAAGCTTACCTTTAAGTCTGCCTACTGAGTTTGCTTACCGTAAACACCTAATCTGCTTACCCTAAAGCTTTAAGAGTATAAAGTTGGTACTTTAAATTGAATAGTCAATAGTCAGATCCTTTTACAAAACAACCTACAAAAAATAGTAGCAATGATGGAAACTAAATTTTTATCGGTTACAGTGACTTGTTGAGTAACGCCATTAATATTCTAATCATATATCCAAAACTCCTAATTACATGAGACCTAATTACATGAGTTGCTGTTAACATTGACAGTATCATTGCTGATGTGCAAGTTTTCTCAAGACTGCTTGTACGCCAAAAAGTCGAATTTAAAGTAGTTGTCGAGCTCGACTACAGACAATTGCCAAATTACGCTAACAAGCTGTCATTCATGTATGAAAAAATTACCCAAGTTAAACAGCGCCAGAAAGCGACCGAGCAAAATGAAATTCGAAATTAAAGCTTAAGGATTCAACGAGCGTTTACGAAATGTGATCTCGCGGAATTCTCTTTGGGGATGTGAGGTCGAATATTTTGACACTAAAACAGCTTCTCTGTAATTGATCAGTATTATAGTTGCGCTTATTGGCAATCCTTATAGAAGTCTAGTGTTTGCGATGCAAAATTCACAAATCCGGCTGCATCTATTTTGACCTATATCACCACAAAATTGCTTGAAATTTTGTATTTGAAATTTCGTTAATTGTGTTACCAATTTTTGGTGGAATTCGGTCCACAAAAGCTAGTCGTTAAACTTAGAGGGGATTCGCTTAGCGAATGTCACAAATTTATTTTCATTTTAGATAGTGCGATTTTGCGTATGGAAATGCTAGTTCAAATAGAGATAACTGATAACTGTATTGCGATTTAAAACAATGTAATTAATTTATAATACAAAAACGATCTGCAACTTGAGAATTAACTTAAACGCGTGACAAAATTGAACAGATTGAGTGAACCGCAATTTTGGGAAGTTAAGAGTTGTGACCAGACAGTGGGTCATATCAATATCTTGACAAATTTGTGAACAATGAGATGAAAAGATTTACAATTAAGGAAATGAAATTTGAACAATGAAATATGAACGGAGTGTGATACATAGGTATATTTGACATTGAATATTTAGTTAACTTTGCGAGGCTAGTCATTTATATTCAATTTAGTTCTTTTTGAAGTTCATATTTCATTGTTCAAATTTCATTTCATTAATTGTAAATCTTTTCATCTCATTGTTCACAAATTTTGGGTCCACTCATTTTGTTCAGTTTTATAAAGTGTTCAAAATATTGAGCAAAATGCTGATTTTTCCTCCATTATAATTTAATTTCCTTCTTTTGAATTAGATTACATTATTCTTTTGACTCTATTTAACCCAGCATTTCTATAGGTAAAATCGCCCAAACTAAATCGGACATACTCTAGTGACACTTGATTAGCAAAAATCTCCCTATAAATTCAACAACTAATTTTTGTGGAGCGAACTCCGCCAAAAAGTGGCAACACAATAAAAAAAAATTTCAAACCTATTTTTGTCCAATTTTGCGGAGCAAAATTGGCCCAAATAATTGCAACCAGATTTGTGCATATAGCGCATTCATCACTGGGAAACTCGAAAGACATCACCCTGCATTGAGTAGTTCTCGGAACGATCAACTGCAAAGCCAACGACTTGATGATCGGAATGGCGTATCAAATAAATGTTTGCTCTATTAACCCGAGAAAACATTGCTATATCCACACTCCTCGCACCTATGCCGACAAGAGTAAATCTCTCACCAGAACCCACTTAAGAGGGCCTGATTGGAAAACAGACAACCAGCCACAGATAGAGAGAGACAGAGAGACTCTTAACAACCAGATTAAACTGGGCGGGATCTCAACAGTCAGAAAACAACTGAAGCAGGAATCCTTCGTCTGGAGCTTTGCGTGACCAATAACGCGTTTCGCTATTATACCTTAGTATTTTGGGTTATGCCTGTGCTTTCTTGCAATCGTTGACGAAATATATTTTTTTAATCGCTTCAGAACCTCAAAGAACTTGCTGAAAACTGTAGTTTCGAAAATCGAGAAGAGAACATAATCAGATAAATATTTATTACCAACATAGATATGTTTATACTTTTATAGATTATATCCGGAGATAATTAAATAAATAGTGGCTAACCTAATTATTGAAATAGGGGTTTTAACTAGTTTTTAATCACTGTCCGATGTTCTCTCTTCCTCTCTAACGGTCCTATCTGTCTCTTGATAATTGAGAGATGCATAGGCAGAATTGATGAGTTGGATCCATATTGGAGAGATTTTTCGGGGCCGTTGGGATTCTGACGTGCACTTTCTTGTACTCTTGAAAAAATCTTTACTTGCTCGTTGCCACTTCTTGACTCTTTGGCGCGGTTTGTGTCGCAAAAATGCCTGTTTTAGTGACATTGAGGGATGAAAAGTTGGTATGGACTCAACAGATTCATCGAAAACCTTATTTGGTAGATTAGTGCGTTGCCTTTTCGTTTGAGATACGGATGTTGTTGTTGCTTGCCTTCGTTTTGTT
>NC_134479.1:33228284-33368284 GCF_964194025.1 Convolutriloba macropyga | reverse complement strand
ACGACTTGAACAGACAAGGATTTCAGTAAAAATTATGTAAACAAATTGAACAAGAATGAAATATTGAAGTTTTGATCTTCAAACAAACAGGAAATGGGTTAAATAGAACTAAAGAATTAATGAATTTGAACTGGATTAAAATAACTAAAATTAAGAGGATTTAGTACTCCCAAATTGATAGCCCCATCCATACTAAATCATACTTTATCACATTTCCCCTTCGACAAAAATAGGCGACGAAGTAGTTTATCAAGAAATTAATAACATATTTGCTGATTACTATGAATAATAATGTAATTTTTATGAAAGTATTATTCAGAATCGCTTTAATATAGCCTTTCCTCCTCACCAAATGTCATAGACATTTCTGGTTCCTCATAATTTGGTGAAATGTAGTATTGAGTCGGGTAGTTTTGTACTGGAGAGCGCGGGCCTACTGTATAATCAGACTCTACATTTTGACTTTTGGCCTCAGATTTCTGAATTTTAGAGACAATTTGACTTGTTTTGTATTTGCGTTTGTTTGGGTTAATTGTCGTCGTTTTTTGACGCGGAGGTGCAGACGACGATGATGTTGTTGGCGGGCATGTTTGGATTGAAGCTAAAGACTCGTCAGATTCCGCAATTGACGGGGAGGATCTTTTTCTTTTCGGTATTGGCTGGAGAGCCTCTGTTGCTTTAGTTGCTGCTTTCCTTTTTGGTCTCGATGGTGGCTCCGCAATTACAATAGACGTAAGCGGAAGCTCCATTGATGGCACGAACTCAGTTACATTTTCAGATGGTGCCTGTGGCGGTGCCGGTACTAAAGTTCTCTTTGGTTTAACAGGCATTCGTACTCGCAACGCTCTCGTCACGTTTGAGTGGATGGATGAAACGGCACTGACATCATCTGCGATCCTTTTATGTTTCAATTTCTTATCACCCTCCAACTTTTTCCTCGCATCTCTCGCATGCTGGTTGATTAAGTCTTCCGTTATCTTCCCTGACGGTACTTTCGGCCTCTTGTTAGCGTAGATTTGTAAGTCTGTTTGGCGTTCTGCCTTTGTCCCAAATTTTGCCAAATCATAGTTGCGAATCGTAACCTCTTAGTTCCCCGGTTCTTTGATGACTGATGTATAGCCGTCTGTTTTGATTACCGAAGATTCAGGCGCCAGAATCTCGTAGAAACCATCGAGACTTTTCTTTTACCTTTTGCTCCTTGGTTTCTTCTTTGCCAGTTTTACTGTGAGAGAAGTCTCCGTTCGAAGAACTGCCAGACCAACATCTGTGTGGGGAATTGCTGGAGACTCCCTGTCAGGATCTGCGTTGCTCTGTCTGACCGCATCTTCGCTTAATTTGCCTCTATTTAGTTCCAACTCGGTGCCGCTTCTAGCCTCCATGTCTCAATTTTCCTCCGAAATCAGCTCTTCCCAACGGATTGTCTCCATGTCTAAATATTTAATCAAAATTCGTTTATATGTGAGACTACTAGGATCGAGTTCGGTTGAAATATTACTTAATGGAGTGTTCGCTTTTCTTCCAAAGTGTGCTTCAAATGGTGATATATTTACAGTCTTTTGGCGGCATATACGTAGTTAGTATATAATACAATTTATTGATGCTTTCAAATTAAACTGATTTCGCGCCGCCGTTTTAATACAAATTAGGCGATTGGTTGTTTGAATTAGCCTTTCAACAAGTCCAATTGCTCTGTGGTCGTGTATTGGAGCTTCAATTTATTGTATTTTTATTTGATTACAAAATATTTTAATTCGTTGACAGCTTTGACACCGCGCTTGGTCTAGTCTAATAGAAAGAGGTATTCCGTGTAGCAAAACATATTCTTGAAGGAATTTCAAAATTTTATCTGCATTCGCTCTATCAATTACCTCCGCTGTCGGAAATTTAGAAAATCGATCTATCCATGCAAGAAACTAAACTTCTTGATTGTTTTCATTATAGATTGGTCCCCCAAAAAACAATTTGAATTTCTTCATTTGGTACTTTGCATAATTTTAATAGTGCCCATTTGTTAGTGGGAATAAAAGAATGTAAAATTTTACCAATATTGACACAAGGGTGCACTTTGCCGTTTTTGTTATGATATCACGATGCATGTACGGCCACTGTCGCCATATGATAACACGATACATGTCGCCATATCCGTCATCCCCCAACTCCCTGGGTGTGTTGCATGGATCGTCTATACATAGGCGTCCTTGATTGAGTGCCGTATGGCAATGCGATTGTCTATGCACCATTCTTAACCTGCAGGTCCTTCCAAAAACTATGGATATAGGTGGTTATCTGTCTACATCTGTCCTCTTTTTCTGTGAGAACGCAATCCCGGATCTCCTTGAGGATTGCGTCCTTTGAAGTCAGGCTTGCCATCAGGGTACTCAAAAATATTTTGGATAATGCGAAATAAGAGGCGTCCGCATAGAGGTCGTCAATTGACGGTGAAGTGACTGTAGTAGTATCTGTATTGGGCGTTGATGGTGTTGCTGGTACTGCACGAGCCGTGGATGGGCCTGCTTCGTCTGCAAATCTGTTTTAAAATGGAGTTGACTGTTTCACTTGCAAAGAGTTTGACATCATTAGTACAATATGAAATTTACTGGCAATCCTTTGGAAATTTTTCAAATATGTGTTCGACTGTTTTGTGGAGTGGTTTAAGGCAAAAAGCGAGTGTGGAATGTTTGCTGTCCCCATTTGGGTATTAGAAGTTGAGTTATTTGGTGCTAATTTACTAATTGTATTATCATTTTCCGTAATTGCAGGATATTCTGGATTTCGCGGTCCGATTTCAATGCATAATTTGTTATCGGAATGCGGAGTATTTCAGGCTTGTTTTATAAGCGGATTTCGCGCTGCAAAATCAGTGTAATTCTCAGCATTTAATAAGAAGCGCTTCGCGCTGCGTTTAGTCACGTCAAATTTAGCAACTATGAGTTGCTCGTTATAAGCGGATATATTAACAGCTTTTTGCTATGGGTCACGAGAAATATAGTCAACGAGTCCCATTTTTGATCCAGGAAGATGATTGATCGTAAAATCAAAAGGTAATAATCTATCGACCTATCGACCCAACGTGTTAGTCGGCTACTTTGAGATTTGTTAGCTCTATTTTCTCTCATGATTGAAAGCAAAGCCCTGTGATCAGTTATTACAGTGAATGGCTTACCATAGAGATAGTACTTGAAATGTTCGATGGACAAAACTACACCTAATAGATCAAGTTCATTAATGCTATTCCGATCTTCCGCAGAATTTAAAAATCGTGATGCGAAAGCTACGGTGTGTCGGTTACGGTTCTTTGCTCTGATGCACAATCCAATCCTTTACGTGAGGCATGGCTTTTTATTCGTGTTTCTAGATCGGGGTTAAAATGCTTATTTTCCGTTGTTTCAGCAGTTTTCTGTTTTATCAGCTTGAACTGTTCTTCTTGTTCATCTGTCCAAATAAATTTTGTATTTTTCTTAAGGAGAGATCTAAGTGGAAAACAGAATTGAGACAGATTTGGAATAAATTTGCCCAAATGATGTAAATTTTTGATCCCATAGAAGATCGTAAATTTTTGAGATTTGAGGGTGATGATAATTATTCGATCGCGTCAGTTTTATTTGATAATGGTGTTATACCTGTTTGAGTGATGCTATGCTCGAGCCATTCAATTGGATCTTTGGCCAAATGACATTTTGCAAGATTGATTCGAAGGTTTTCTTGGTCCAATTTAATTAAGCATTTTCGTACCAGAACAAGATGTTGTTCAATTCTGCCTCTACTTACTATCAATATATCTATCGTCTAGGAAACAGAAAGTATTTGATAGACCGGCGAGTGTACAATCGATTGCATTTTGAAATTGCAACGCTGGCATATCCGTTATTCCGTAAAATCCCGAAACGGTGAGTGCCGGTCATATCTCCGCTTATAAGATTGAAGTTAAAATGGCGGGCCGAATGACTATGTAAATTTAGTTGACTATAAGCGTACTGCAAATAAAGTGTTGTAAAGTAAGCTGGCTCTTGCGGCTCGGTTGACAGTGTTTGTGAAATCATTTGAATTAGCGAATCGATATTTGGCATCTGGTACTTGTTTTTGTGAATAGCTTTGTTCAAGATTTTGGAGTCTCAGGCTATTTTGATTGATTGGTCTTTTTTGACTGTTATAACTATTGGTGATATGAAAAACTGATCGGAACAGTTTGTTAATGTTTCGATGTGTCCTTCGTTTTACAATTTATCGAGTTCGATTTTTATTTTTGGTTGAAGGTGGATTGGTACTTTTCTCCCTTTTTGGTGCGTTACACGATAATTTCTGTGAAATTTTGGATTAATTGTATGGTGTTTTGGTTTTCATATTCGTTAGTTTAGTACAGAAAATTGCCATTGATTTTTTAATTGCTCAAGGAGTTCCTATGTTGTTTATCTCTATGTTCGGACAAGGATTTTGTGAAATTGTTATCCCCAATTGGTCAAAATGATCACGTCCAAGAATTGGTCAAAATCCGTCTGCTACTACCGTGATTTTTGCTTTTTGAATCTTCCAATCATTACAACGAACTGGCGTTTTTAAGTATTCTATTGTTTCGACTATATCATTTGAAAAAGACTTCATTTCGAGTCGTTTTTTCTCCGACCATTGTGATTGCGCGCAATTAAACATTATTTCCGTGGCGAGTGACATATTGATAATAGTACAGCCACTACCAGAATTGAGGAGCAAATGACATCTGTATTTCCAATTGTTATCGTCATATTTTGCAGTGCAATAGGCGGTGTGTTAATACTTTCAACCGTTGCAACGTAATTATTGTCTGAGGAATCGTAATCAGAGTTAAATTGTTCATTATAACTTATGAAATTAACATTTTGATTCTCAGAGTGTGTGCTTTGTTCTGTAGATGCAGCAGTTTCCACATTATTGATGCGATTATCTTGACGAGAAATTCGTGTATTATTTTATTTTTTCCGACATACCTTTGCGAAATGGTTGAGCAAACCACAATGATTGCACTTCTTACCCAAAGCAGGGCAAACCTGACAATGTGTTGGAGTCCATACTTGACCACATCCTCTACACTGACCACTCGCTGCTCGATTTACTGTTACTCTGCCTGACTGATTTCCGCGTGCATTCACGCCGCGAAATCTATTGAAAGATTGTATAGCTTTGATTGTACTGCCAGTTGCGCTGTTATTGTTGTTTGATGAAATCCGTTGTTGATTTTGATGACCCATCTCCGTTTTTACAGCTATACTGAGAGCTCTTTCTGCGTCGACTGTGTCACGAAAGAGTTCACGTTGAATATCGTCGTCCAACATATTCGTGATGAAGATGTCTCTGATTATCACCTCTTCTCGATTTTTGATGTCAAAATTTTCCGCCAATTCTTTCAAAATACTGTAGAATTGTTCTACCGTTTCGCCATTTTTCTGTTTTCTGGAGAAAAAACACATAGCAATCAAAAGTGATGTTTCCTGGACGAATGAAAGCTATTTCCATCATCTCCCAGAGCTTGAGGGCAGTGAGATTGTAGATATTCTCATGCGCGAATTTTTGTGTTAGAAGACGTCTGCCCTCTGTTCCTATACTGAGATACAAGAGTGAGACACATTTTTGGTCACATAGATGCCATGCTCGTTCTCCACACAAAACGCCTGCCTCCGTTATTTTTTGGCATTTCAATTCCCATTGAAGCTTCAGTTGACTGTTCCCGATTTGTCGGTCTCTTTCCGTATCTTCCGTTGAATCCTCAATGGCCATCTCGTACTTTGGCTCAACAGGTAGAGGTACATGAGTTGGTTTTGATTGAGGAAGCGTATCTAGCGTAATGTTCTCTCGTGCAAGGATTGCAAGTTTTATTTGAATACGCCACTTTTTCCATCGTATTGGAGGATCTGAAGTAGGCTGTTCCCAAAGTGGCTCTATCGACAACGGTGGCTCTATCCGAGATTCGCGAGCTGACTGCGCCACGTCACACAGGTTTTGTTACTGTATTCAGAATGAATTCAGTGGTGCCGAATTTAGAGATTTGTTGTTCAGAATTAATTGGCTATTTCGCTGAGCGAATTCGCTATTAATTTTGTATTCAGAAAATTCGCTTTTCTGAATTCTAAGTTTGTGTGCTATTGGCGACGCGGATTTAGCTTTACTTTACGAACTAGTATTTCGCTTAGCGAAATTGGGCTTAAATTAGTATTGTACAATTGAGTGATTCGCGGGACGAATTTCGGATTAAAAGAGATGCAACTAAACTTGAGTTCAGATTCGAGAAGAATGATAAAATTAAAATTAACTGAATGTGATCAACTATTTGACAATAACTAAATTTTACAAATTGCGGCAAACTTAATTACTAGACGACATGAACAGACAAGGATTTCAGTAAAATATGTAAATAAATTGAACAAGCATGAAATAATGAAGATTTGATCTTCAAACAGGAAAAGGGTAAAATAGAACTAAAAAGTTAATGAAATTGAACTAGATTAAAATAACTAAAATTAAGAGAATTTAGTACTCCCAAATTGATAGCCCCATCCATACTAAATCATACTATATCACAAGACTGATCAGATGACAAATAAGTAGTTATTGGAAACCTTTGGGATAGATTTTATATTAGCGGCACTCTAATTTAGACAAACAATTATCCACGACAAGGAAACAAAAACAAGCAGATGCAATCTTATTTTCTAGGAAAGTCTCGATCTGTGAAAAGAGTGGAACTACAAAATCCCATTGAGAAGGCATTGCAAATTCAACACAAAACTATCTGCTACCTTTATAAACAACAGGTCTTATAGAGCAAAATTTAAATACTTGTCAAATCAAAAACATTTTTGCATGACAAGACTATTAAAATTTGCTAATGTTGATTCTCCTGTGTAAAAACAACTGCAATTTGGGTTTAACTTTTGTGGGAAAAAGTCATTGCAGCATCAACAAGAACTCCGCTCAAGAAAAAAGTTTTCACAACAGCTAATCCATAAATTTGTTGTCTACGCCCAGCATGAAGTCGAATAAATTTCCACAGAATCGTTAAAAAACATTACTGTGGAAGGATTACATAAAAGCAGCAATAAAACTGTATACTTCAGTAAGGAAAATTAAATAGAAAACAATAATTCAAAATAATAGTCCGCACTAACTTTCCGTAATTTCATTTATTATTGATGACCACAAAAACAAAATAGGGACATAACAATCAAACTTTGAACGTTCAAAAACTGCGATATGCTGAAATTGTGTATACGGAACGCCCAAACTCGGGAGAACAACCCAAACTCTCTTTAGATTAACGATTTCCAACACCAACCGTGCAAAGACTTTTCAAAATTTCCAAACGAACTGATGAAACTGATTGAAAAAAAATGAGCAATTTAAAAATACATAAATCAAATGAATCGAACCGTCAGCTAATCCAGTTGTAAAGAAACGTTGGTGTGTGACAGACCTAATTAATTTTTGGTTGAGATCTCTTTCCGAATTCAAGTCAAAAATTCTGGAGACAAAACTCAACATCAGATTGCTGTAAATCATAGAAACTCCGGGCCTTGTAAATTTGTATCAACAATTGGTATACCAATTGGACTAAAGTGGACTACACAATGCAATCAGATTGTGTTTTCAACGGTGTAATAAAAAGTGGAGTAAATAGTGTGGGGAGTGTAAAAATGTATAATTTCCTCAAAATTACACACTTTTCCCTGCATTTTAAGAGTGGATTTTGCTTTACATCCTTATTCTCGCTTAGTAACAGTGGAATACGGGTGGACACACAGGCACGCCCAGTTTGTCCTGTCAATTTTTCATCAAATGTTTACAATATCCGGTCGACAAGGACTTCCGGTCGACAAGTACAATATCCGGTCGACAAGTACTCATTAATTGAAAAAACGAAGGAAAAACATAGACTAAAATCTTTTTACAGAAGTTAATATCGGAAAAAGGCGCCAAAAATTGAACCAGAACAACGTGTCTCCAATTCTTATTACAGACATCGTGAAGGCTCTGTACTGATCTCCCATAATCTGAAAAACACAACCCATAAAAATAATAATCAAACACTCGATATTGACAACTTCAAAAAATTAATAAAGAGAACAGGCAGACCTGTGATAGTTTTTAGGCATCAAAATCAGAGCACCAGATAAAGCTTGGCTAAATATTTGCGCAAACAGGCCCAAAATGACCTCTGACGAGACCCAATAAGCGACTGAAGCTCTGGCTTGATCATGTCCTGTAGTTGTGCCGGATCTTTTTGACCACGTTACGAGAAAGTCTGATCACGGAGCTCTTGTATCTCGAACCACAGCCGACCCTTTGGAACCAATCTTGCTGCATCATGCCTAGTCTTGCAAGATTCTGTTACCTCTCGCCTAAATTAAAATTATCTTGCTAAGAACATATCTTGTCTAAATATGTTTTTTAACTTTTACAACTTGGTTTTTTTCTGGACATTTCATGGTGTATCTCTCTTGGTTACTTGAAACATAGTGATTTGTTCTTCAATAGCTCAACTGTTGACAGTCTGTCAAGAGTGCAACAAGGAGATACAATGGATGCACTTTTGTTTTCATTTGCCATCTGTCCTCTTATTGATGAAATTGAAAGCAAATTACCAAACCTCTCGCAACATTGCTGGTATCCCGATGACAAAATTATTGCAGGTACCGAGGTCGAAATTAGTAAATCCTTGGAACTTTTCTCAGAGTCAGGAAAAAAATTAGTTTAGAACTCACAAAGGAGAAGTGCGAGCTATGGTCAATCGAAAGCATGATGAAAGTTGACAGTTTCATCAAGAGGAACTGTGTAGATGGAATTGAGATATTAGGAGCTGCTATAGGATCGGCGGCTTTTGTTTCCTCTTGTTTACTTAAGGCGTTAAAAACTAAAGGAACTTCCAGAACATTTAGCTTATGTAGACGATCGTCAATGTGCTCTTGGTAATTTGTGTTCTTTTTCCTTGGTGCTCCAAAAAAATTCTACTGTTTGCGATGCATTTCTTCTTCGGAGGAATCAAATAAAACCTGCAAAATTTGATTCGGTTCAGCATGCAACTTTTGAGGGTATTCTTGGGGTTTTGATTTCAGATACCTCTTGGGAACAAATATGCCTCCCAATCATTAAAACCGATGTATGAATAAGACGACCAACAGATCAAGTTCAAGATGCATACGTTGGGCTCCGATTTTCAATCATCTGTTCTTGTAGAAAATTTAAGAGGCCATAATCCAATTGAAGAAATGAACAGGCCATGATCTAATTCCCTCATTTGTTAATTCAACTAAGGAATGGGGCGAAATTGCGACGACATATCCCAATCAAAGAAAAATTCAGCCTTCGACAACTTGTTAGGAAAACAAAGTTCCATAAGAGAAAAAGATTGTTTCCAATCTCATTCTCTACCGCAGTCGGATACCTGGTTATCCGCAGCCTCCATTCCAGCTCTGGGGCCACACCTATCTCCAAATGAGTTCAGTGTCGCTCCTAAAAACCGACTGGGTGTTAAATTTTCAAAAACGAGACAAAATGCCCTTTTGTAAATCTGGGCTCTAGATGTAATGGGCGATCATGCCGTGTCATGCCATGATCTGGTTGATATTATCTCTCGTCATTATGTTATGCGAAAAAAAAATCAATTTACTCAGGAGTTAGCTCTTTTGTCTCCCATCTGTGAACAGAAAAATTTACTATCCGATAATAACTCCAGACCGTTTTTTTTACCTGTATGGAATGCTAGTCAACCAGCATCATTTGACGTTACCGTCACTTCTCCCTTGCATTCAAACCTCAATAATAACGCGTCGGAGATGAGTGGTTTTGCACTGTCAGCTGATGAGGTCAGGAAGTACGAACAGTACGCCCAGAAATGTAGTGAAGTCGGAATTCAATTCATTCTTCTGCCTTTCGCGTTTTTTTGGAGGATTTTCAGAGACAGTTCATAAGACCCTCAAACGTATCGCTACTCTGGCTGATATCAGAAGTCTGCAGCCGGCGGGGCTCTCGTTAGCTTTCAGTAGGTTATCTCAATCAGTCTCTGGTACAGCAATTTGGGGTTCTGCGCTTGTGCTCCTTGCAAGATATGCAAAATTATAGACACATATGAAACGTGAGCAAATCTTTGAATCCCTATTCCAGTAGTTAAAAGAGTCGAGTCGGTTATGAGAAGTGTGTCACCCATGAGTGGGGACAATCTAAACTGATAAGTTTTTTCTTACCCAATGAGTGGGGAGCTCAAAGTTTAATGCTTTCTCATACGGGTTGTATCTAAGTGGCGGGTGAAATCTGAATGCTAGATCAAGAAATTTTGCCTCAAACAATTTTTCCAAGAAGGAAGCGTGTGTGATTCCATTGGTGATTCGGTTTGGACTCGTGATAATAACAATGATCGTTTATGAACCAATATTTTCTAATTTTATATTCTCTTGGTTATGTTGCTTTTCTTTGATAACCATACCTGGATCTTCCCAGGTGCCATGTCAAGTTCTTGACAAGGTCTACCATGTGTCGGTAAGTTTCTTTTATTCAAGGTGTTCCATTCTTCCAATCACTGAGAAAAAGGTATAAAGATTTAACAATCGTAAACATCTGCATTGTATTTTGAGGACGCTGGATAATGATTGTTGTATCATCGATCATTGATATTCAATAACCATTACTCAGTAAAAGAGACATTTGCTTATATTTGTCATTTTGCCCACGGTTGCTCTGAACAACGGGTTAATTATAGGCATAAAGGAATCCCTCATTTGCAAAAAAATTGTCTCCGTATTATCGCATTACTAACTGCTGATTAAAAAGTCAAATTGCAAACAGGCTATCGTTGATAAGATGGATCTATAAAAGTTTGATTTCGATATCATTTTTTAATTGATTCATGATAAATTTGACAAACAATTCGAGGCTAATAATGGGGACTTGAGCGACTAAAATTGTTTTTTTTTATTATAACGTATATTATAGCTCTTTAGTATTTCGTTTGATGTGTTAATTAATTCTCATTTAATTAGTGTCCAAAGTCACCCAATCAGGATTATGACTAATTGAAAGACTTTTTTTCCACGGAAGACAGTTACAAAAGAATGATTTGCCTAAACATCTATTTGCCGAAAAATTGTGATCTTGATTGCAAAGAAAATGTGAAGAAAATAGTACAATTTTAGGTAAATTCATCGCATTCACCGCTACTCTAACATAAATTTTTGTTCATACGCGTTGATCTTAAATAGTTTTGCGTTGAAATTAGCATTGATCTTACAAAATTTAGCGTTGAATATAGCTTAGAGCTAACATAATTTTTTGTTTAACTTAGAGTAAATATTAATCAATTTTGCGTTGAATTTAGCGTAAGTCTAACATAGAATTTAACGCATTCACCGCCAATCTTACATAGTTTTGCGTTTTTAAGCGTAGACCTTAAATAACTTTGCGCTGAATTTAGCGTAGATCTTACATAAGTTCAACGCATTCACAACAAATCTTGCATAATTTATCTTACATAATTTACGCTAAATTCAATGCAAAATTATATGATTTACACTTAAAAACGCAAGTTTTTAAGCTTACATCTTAAATAGTTTTGCGCTGAAACTAGCGCCGATCTCGCATAAGTTCAACCCATTCAAAACCAATCTTAAATAATTTATCTTACATTACTTACGTTATATGCAACGCAAATTAATTTAAGCTCTACGCTTATAAAAGCAGGTTTATAAGCGTAGATCTTTATTAGTTTTACGCTGAATTTAGTGTAAATCCTACATCAATTCAAACCATTCAAAGCCAATCTTAAGTAGTTTAAATTACATATTTTACTCTAAATTCAACGCAAAATTATTTTAGATCTACGCTTATAAAAGCAAGTTTTTAAGCGCAGATCTTAATTAGTTTTGCGCTGAATTTAGCGTAGATCTTACATAAATTCAACCCATTCAAAGCCAATCTTACTTTATTTTTGAGTTTAAGGTGTAGATCCTAAATAATGTTGCGTTTAATTTTGCCTGGATTATATATAACTTTGCGTTAAATTTTGGCGTAGATCTTAAATAAAATCAACGCAATCAGCCCCAATTCTGCATAGTTTTGGGTTTTTGGTATTTAAAGCGTAGATCCTACATAATGCTGCGTTTAATTTAGTGTAGATTTTATTTAAATTTGCGTTCAATTTTGCGTATATCTTGAATAAATTCAACGCAATCAGTGCCAATCATCCCCGATTTTGCGTTTTAAAGAGTAGATTTTGCACCATTTTGCGTTGAAATTAGCTAAATTAAGCGTAGAGTTTATTCAACATTGCGTTGAATTTAGCGTCGATCTCAAACAAATTCAACGCAATCACCGCCAATCATGCATGATTTTGCGTTTCTAAGCGTAGATCTTACATCATTTTGCGTTGAATTTAGTGTAGATCCTTTATTTTTTTGAGTTGAATTTCTCATTCACCGCCCATCTTGCTTAACTTTGCGTTTTTAATCGTGGACATAATTTGGCGTTTAATTAACGCAGATCTTATATAATTTTGCGCCCAATTTATAAATGATCTTGTCTAATTTATAATTTTACCTTGAATTTAGCGTTGATCTTACATACTTTTGCACTGAATTTATTATAGATCTTACATAATTTTTCCCTAATTTGTAGATGATTTTACATGATTTTGGGTCGTAGCATCTACAACTAAAAGCGCCAGATTGATGTGCCAGGCAATTTTAAAGATCACTCCGATTTATAAAGAGGGCATAAGAGCACTAAGGTTCTGTAGCACAGTGGTAGAAGAAACGACAAGCATTAAGGAGGTTAGTGATTCGAATCTGATACGCCAAGGTCTACGCGTTCTATTTTTGTAAGATCAACGTTAAACCCAACGCAAAATTTTCTAAGATCTATGCTTGGAGACCCAAATATGTAAGATAGGCAGTAACTAGCGCTAGCGTTGACAGGTCCGAAAAATCACCGAATTATTTTTGTCATAATTTTGTGTTGATAACATTGAGCCAACGTCCTTAACTTCAAAGCAATCAACGCTAAATTAAGTGCAAAAATTTTCTGCTGCGATCTGTTCGACATGCCAATACCTGTAATTGACCAATTTTTGCAAGTGGATTTTACACGCAATCTTACTACATTTATTCTGTGGAAAAAAAACCAATGTCCGCTGAATTGGCTTGGATTGAAATATTTAAGTCAATCTTGTCCACAAACTTGTTTAGGTGAATATAAGGCGGTGGATAAGTGCAAGTGTTTTTCTAAGGCCAATGAAATCAGAGTTGATGATTTGAGTAAATAGATATGACAATTTGGTTAGTTGATGTCCCCGATTTGCGTAATTATATTCCGCAATTTGCGTTTTCAGCTTCCACAAACTCAACATAAAATTGATGTATGTTTCAATGTTGATGTCGATAAACTGTCCGGCTTCGTTTATCGGAGAAAATTCTATGTGAAAACCATTGTAGTACAAATCTAACTTGAAAAAATTTTATCCATTCTGCTTTTTTTGATAACGCGTTTCACTAAATTACTCAGTCGTAAATTTTTCGTTTTTATTTAGTTCAGCTAAGTGAAAAGTTACATAGGCATATGTTGTCGCAAATCTATTCTGTTCCCCCTCACCTCCCTCGCCCAACTTAGTGGATATATCAATTTTAACTCACCTTCCTCAACCCCCCTCCCCACGTGCCCACGGTTTTTTTACATTGTAAGCTAAATATTAATAGTTGACTACATAAATTAACCTCGAGGAAAATTGTGCATTTATTCACTATACTGGGCTCATCCAAATATAAGATTTTGAACGAATATTGTCGAAAGTATAATTAATGGCCCTTGACTACATAAATTAACCTCGGGTGGAAATTGTGATTTTAATCATCGATTATACATGGGAGTGTATTTTACACATTTTTGCTTTGAATAAAACACTTTAGAATTAGAGAATGTAGAATCGCTTTTTCAAGCTCTGTTAAATCCACTGACATATTAATGTGAATGTAGGCGTTTTAATCATCAGTCTTGTCCACAAAACTACTCTAAAATTGCTCGTGGACAACACCATCACAGTATAAGTGCAGCTCAAGTTTCCGTAAATAAAATCTAGAGGTCTATTATGATTCAAAATTCGAACCAATTATAGGGCCTTGATTGGACAGCAATATTGATGCTAATTGTCACGATACGTTACCAAGATTCAATCTTTCTCTCCCAAAAATAAATAACACATTTTACCAGTCCATTTTTTAAGTTAACTTTTGTCAGAGCAAGCAAGCACATTGAAAAAATTGCCCTAATCAAACAACGCTGAACACAAAAACTGGCTCACAACAGACGCAAATTTCGGAATATTGTGTACAAAGTTTTTAGCACTCTTTTGTGTAGATTTAACATAAATTTAGTGTTTTTAAGAGTTTTACATCTCACTTTGATTTAATTTTTTAAGCGAAGATCTTACATAGCTTAGTGTTGCCAAGCGTCAATTTTACATAATTTTTGCGTCACAAATCGTATATTTTTAATTTTTTCTAGGCGACGCTGTTGCATTGATGCTTTTGAGACCTAAACCACTGACTTCCTTCAAACGTGTGGCTTTGTCTACAATCACTACCAAAATTTAATTTTGTCAGAGAAGTATAATCTTTATAAGTCAAACTCTTAAATCATATATATATATATATATATATATATATATATATATATATATATATATATATATATATATATATATATATATATAGCGTGATGGTGAATGCAGTACATTCTTTTTGCGTTTCTACGCATTTCTAACCGTCTCTAAGCGGTTCCAAGAGTAGCTACTACGTAACTGTAGCTTTTCTTAGCGTAGATTGTATTTAAAAAAAATAGCATCTCTATGCGTTGCTCTAGCATTGCTTAAACAATATGATCTCTGTCAATGAGACTCCAACCACTGATCTCATGCATGTTTGCTCCTCTACCAAATATACACCGCCCACTATAGTTTTCTTGAGACTTCGAATTCTATTTTTAATAAATCATACTCTAACATCATCTAAGTTACGTGCTGGAGCATGCGTTGAGTCTTTTGTCTTTTCTAAGCATTTCTAAGCTTAGTTTTTGATTTTATGTTCTTTTATAAGCTTAGTAATTAGTGCCAAGCATTGCTCTTTCTAAAGTTTCAATGCTCTCTCAATGTTTCAATGCTTAGATTTCTTTCTGGAAGATCAAAGTTAGTCAGATAAAATTTATTGTTTTCAATGCAAATTAAACTCCAGAATAGCAATACTTCTTAAAGGAAACATTAATCAAAATTCTGCAACCTCAAAATCTAACGAATTTTATGCTAAGAGTTTCTCTAAGTTCAATGCTAAGATTCAATTGTTGAATTTATATAAGATCAACGCTAAACAAAACGCTAAATTTTGCAACATTGACACTAAAAATCTTGAAATGATATAGGAATAACTACTTTTAAAAACGGAAAAGCTAGGGAAGATATTCGCCTAGAAACGGTGCAATTATTAAAGATATAAGCTGAAAAACTCTGATGGTTTCTTCTGAGCTTGTATAGCGTATATTGTAAGTAATTTTAGCGCATTCACTGCTATTTTTGCATATTTTACGGTTTTTAAGCGTTGAAATATTGGCCCGGGAGGGCATAACATGATCTCAGGTCACTCCTGTCCGCAATCTCAGAGCGTCCAATCATAGCGATTTTGGGCCATGAATTTCAGCCTGAAATATGGAAGTATCAAAAGAAGTTTAAAATTTTCAATTTATTAGGACTGTCAGTTGAACATTTGGATCTTGGATGCAGTAACACCGGTATTTATTTAAAATATTTTTACGGCAGAAAGTTTTTTTTCTACTCTGAGCAACAATGGTATCATATAAAAGATATAAAAGTCAAAAAGTCATTAACTCAAACCCAACAAAATCATAAGAGGAAAATATGTTCTCTAAATTATGCGCATTTACTGCTCCGACCCCCACTTTATGGGGGGGGGGGGGGCGCTATATACTCAAATGGGTTTTTTTTGTTCAGATAATTTTGGCCGATCGATATATTCTTCGTAGAGAGTTGGGAGTGATATCATTAAAAAGCAGGTACATCCTAGAATATGCAATTAAAAAAGATTTTCGTTTTTTACAGGGAGTTATCGAGGTTTAAAGTTCTGTAAATATTCGACAGTTTTTATTCCCATTTTCATTGATTTTTGCTAAAGTTTGGCAAAATTCTGCTAATATAATTTACAATAAGTTAAATTTGTTACTGCTAGAGTGTTATTGTTACCGTTAGAGATAGAAGAGCAATGCTGAATTGTTTGATTGGAGTTTCTTTAGCCAAAAATTTTTATAAAATTTTCAAAATTCAGAAAATTTTCATCAAAAATTGAACAAAATTTGCTTTTTTGGTTTACTTTGTTCAGGTTTTCCGAAAATGTAGACCTGGAAACCGCTATTATAATCTATTTAAACACCAGCAGAGAGCTAGTTGAAACTTGGCGCGCTATAAAAGTCTTCTGGAATTGTTTTCCTTTATCAGGTTTAACGCAATAATTATACAAAATGCATCCTCTTTTTTTAATCCTCTCACTCAACAATTGGTTTAATTCGCAAACTTTTGGCACGCTTAAGTTGTTTTATGGGTGCGCGGCGAATTCAGGGTTATGTTGGGTTTGATTGTGGATTCTTAAAATCAGAAATTTTTTAAATTTCATGTTGGTGCTGCTTTTTTTTTTAAAAAATTATACTTTTGTTTTTTAAGGTTAATTACTGACCAAAAAAATTTTTATTCACGGCTTCATTGCTGACAGCTCCAATTTATGTAAAAATGAGGTTGAATGTAGATATAGAGTGTCTTGAGAGAAGCTAACGATTTTTATTGCTTTGAAGAAGAGTTTTAGTAAGCTTTAACTGAATTCTTGCGCCTTTAATTGTTATTTTTTCGCATTCTGATTATTAAGTCTCAGCGCTCAAAGAGCCAAATAGCTTATGCAAAAGGTGTATATGAACCCTTACAATGGATTTGGTTGTTACCTAATGTCTCTTATGTCATTGAAAGTATTTCTTTTAATGAAATTTTAGTGATTCTTTGAACATGTCATTATTGTATATTTTGTCTGGCAAATTTTAGCGTAAACTCAGTAAAAACGGGTTAAACTTTTTTATAAAAAGTACAAACTATTTTAGTTGCTGTTTGTTTTTATTGACCGGTTTCTTGGTTTTGGTACTACGAGATTTCATTCAAATTTTTGTGATTTTTATTGCTCATTCTGCTGTTGTGTTTGTTTCTTTGTTAAATTGTCAGATTATTTAACAATCTGACTGAAAAACATTATGAAAATCATAATTGAGCATGTTCATCGGTTTCAGAACCTATGGTTTTAAGGATTGCGACACCGTTCTCTTGTAGAGTTGGGTAGAGATTTTTATATTTTTGTCCTCTGTTTGCTGTTTTTTTTTGTTGTCGTACGCCATATATTAGCTAATTAAATGTATCAATGGAGAAATATAGAAACATAAATTAAATTAATAATGGATATCGGTATATAGCTAATGGTTTCAATGTCTTTCAGTTTAAACTTTTTGCAAAAAAAGTAAAGGTATTCCTCAACTTATCCCTTTTGTTCTGGTTTGCGTTTTTTCTAGTATTTTAGAGTTTTGTGTTTTTTCGTTATGTAGCCTTATTATTGAGAGATCTCCTTAATAATTTGTTGAAGCAAAGAGTAATTGTTTGGTTAGGTGTTTTGACTGGTTAGGTGTTTTGACTGATGTCTTCAGGGCGTAGGCAATTTTTTTCATAAAAATTTTGTGAAATTTATGTAGTTTTCATTTTTTTGGTTCTTTTTGCCGTCATTTTGAAGTAATCAATTTACAAAAAGACTTTATGGTGTTAAAAGGAGATGCAAGTAAAGACTTAATTTCCTCCCGTTTAATAATTATAAATTTAAGGGCTTTAATACTGTGGTTTAGTAAATTTATTTGTGAAAAATTTTTAGTTCAGCTTGTTTTTAATGCTATTTTATAGTCTTATGACTTAGCTTTAAAATTAGAAAGCTCTTTTAGTTTTCAAAAAAATGCAAGATAAACCCTCCTCTACTCCTTTACTTGAAAGCTTATGTTGGCTATTGACTTTGATAATATATATCTTTTTTTCAAAAAAAAACCATAGATTTCTGAGATTTGCCAATCATATTTCTGTTAATTTGTAGCGTAGCTTCTCTATTGACAAGTCGCATCCCTTATCTATTGAACAAAGTTGCTCTTTACAGCTCTTTAATTTTGGTCAAATTTTCGATATTTTTAGTAAACAGTCTAAGAATTAATTGGCTGGGACGTCGTTTTTGTGCCAATTTTTTTTCGTGCAAAACTTTTTGTGTAAACTGTTCTTCCTTTTGCCTGTGTTTGTCGTTTTTTTTGTAGTCGTATGACATATCCTGAATAATGGAAGGTCTCAATTGCTCTTTATGGAGGCATAAAAGAATCTCTCCATGATTCATTTCATGCATAATGATTTTATTTCATTTATGTCTAATCAGATTGACAATAATTCTTTTCAAAAAAACCAACGTTTTGTTTAAACTTTGCTTTTTCGTTGATTTCTTGTCGACTTGTTACCAAGTCACATTGAGGAAAAATCCCACATTTTTTTCTAATGAAGTACAGGTTAATTTTTTTTATTATAAGTTTTATCTGATGCCAATTTGATTTGGGTATTAAGGGTTTTCAAAAAACGGACAACGAAATTTTGTCGGAATCAATATTTTTAATTATTTGATTTTTATCACCTTTTTTTCTGGTAGTCATACTATGTTAGTCACAGGTCTCATCGGCCCTCTAAGGTAGATTGTTCTATTCATTTAGCAGTTTGTTGAACGATATGTTGATATGTTATTTCTTTATCTCTTCCTCATTGGTAGACAATAAAGTGAGAAATGTAGATGAGCGGGGTCGGAACTTTATGTGCAAACGCACATTACCGAACCTCCTCTTCTGGCTTCTAAAATCAATTCTGAAATTTAAAATTCTTCCGGGAAAATAGATCATAAAAATAATTTCCGTTCCAGTATTTGGCTCTTTGGGAATTAATTCGAAAGGACGGTCAATTTGTTCTGCGCAATTCTGCTCTGTGGAATTCTGTTCTATGCAATGCGTTTAATTTAAAGTACACATTTTCTACATATAATTCTACTAGATATGAAGTGATGACTTTTTGATTAAATAAACTGCCTGCTTTCCTTACGTCCAATTTGTCATACGTCCCTCTCAATTTTTCCCAATATTTCAAATTTTTCCATAACCTTCAGAACCGGATTTCAAGGGAATAATCTCTTACTCTTAATACGCACAGCTGCGCTGTATTTAAACATTGTGTATCTTGCATACATATATCCATATATACAATACAATGTTCCCGTTTCAGTTATAGCTTAGTGAAATCCTGCGTGGTACTATTTTGCTCAGGGATTTATAACAGAAAACAATAAACAACCGTCGTAAAATATATTGAAAAAAGATAGAATTAATACCATGTAAAGACCAAGATGCCTTTTGATAGAATTTTTAAAATAAGAGTCACTTTAAAATTGTGTATTTGTTACAATTTATAATTGAGTTTCGGTTTGGTACTATCACTTTTTACAACAAGAAGAAATGAAAAACCGTATTTTGATGAGAGTTATGCGTTGGTTATATCTCTAGTTAATATATTTATTAACTATATTAACTGGCAGAGCTTATTCATTGTACTTTTACTCAGCTGAGTAGATTCATTTTTTGACACCTTTTTACAGCAGGTCCAAAACTGCTTCAAATTTTTCGCAAAGAGCTTATTTTAAATTGTTTTCCATTTGGAATTTGAGCTATTAATTTTCGATTACATTAATTTTGAACCACGTTGAAACAATATCTTACTTCGTGTGGTTTTAAAAGTTTCAGTTATTCCTGGATTTTGTTTCCATTTTTGCACAAATTTCTATAACTTCTGCCAAATAAAAACAAGCTAGACTTCAAATGAAGTGAGTAGTAAATTTGAACATTTTTTATTACTTTTTGTGCGAAAAAAATGATTCCTTTGGTCAAACTATGATTTCATTATGCTCAGTTCATGGTCAGTTTTTGCGCAGAATGTAATCACTCTGTATATTAATCGTAAGGGTATAAAAATGAAACATGCGTTAATTTGTAGCTAAATTCAGCGAAGACTGATTAAGGTTAGTAAAAAATACTCGCTTTAATTCTTACAAAGAAGAAACGGAATTTTTTCTTAGGTCTATTCGCGATTCTCAAAAGACTATGCTATGAAAAAAAAATATGGTTGCAAACTTTTCTCTGTTGTTCGACGGATGATCAGATCTCGCGTCGTCCATTTTTAATGTAAGTTTTGGTTCGCTCAAAATTATGACCCAATTTTCGGCTCGTTCATTTTATAAGACTCGTTTATGTCTAGTCCAGAAAGAGTTAGGACCGCAACTTGCACGGAAATGTTGATTAATATCAAAGGCAGTTAAGATATATACATTTCACAAATAAGCAGCAAACACAGTACTTACATTTGTTTACCAATTGAATAAATTTGTTATTGTGCAGAATCTTAACCAACAAACGCTGTATGATTTAGCAAGTTGTTCATTTTTTTCATTGTTCCAATCCCCAACAATATTTGGTGCCCCGGCATTTTTCACCAATCTAATTTTTTTGTTACCTGAAGTTTTTTTGTTAAGATGTAATAAAAGAGTACCATTGAAAAACAGACGCAATTTAACAACTCTTTAAAAACAGAAGCAATCCTTCAGAGAGCGTTTAAAATTTGATTCTTTTCGAGGAAAACTGAGGCTAAAAACTTTGAAAAAATATCACACTTGAGCTTTGATTACATTTTATCACGTTTCTTGCAAAAAAGCTGACCTTGATCAAACTGAAACTGTGAATTGTTTGTGATCAGTTCAAAGCCAGCTTCTGCGCAGAATGTTTAGCTCTGTATATCAATCGTTAGGCTGTACAATAGGCATCAATTTACGGCTAAATTCAGCAGAGATCTATTATTTGTCAGATATCGACTTGCATTATTTTCATCACAAACAAGATTGGACTCTTTTCTGGGTTCTAATCATCATGCTTAAACAACTATTTTATGAACAAAAATTCTTCAAATGTCTCTGTTGTTCGACGTATGCTCAGATCTTGCGTTTTGCATTTTTGAGATGCGCTTTTGGTTTTACGTTCCTAAACATCAAAAGGCGGTTAACATATATTCATTTCGTGTAAATTGGAGTGAACACTGAACGGTACATTCGTTTCGCGTATGAAAAGATTTTCGTAATTGTTAATTTTAATCAATGAAATCTGGATGAATGAGCAAGACGTACAATTTTTCGCGAAGTTCTAGCTATTTGTTGATCAAGCTAATTTCCACAAAATTAGTGAGCTTCGAGAAAAACAATCCTCAAAATGAGAGATGGTTTTGTGTTGTTCTCTGTACCTGCAACGAGAACAATTGTTTTGCATTTGCTTTTTGCTATTTTCCGGCTAACAATTTAAAATCAGAAAAACTTATTCATGCATTTTGGCAATGCTATTGCTTAAAAAACGCAGAGCAAAACATCTATAAATAATTTTAATGGTAGTTGTGAGTTGAGAGACTATAATTTTTTCATTCGATACTTAGACTGGACTGTAAATTGAAAACCATTCCACTTAGAACCCCAATTTAATCAAACCTTGTTTTGTTTCGATGACAAGAAAATTTGTATTTTAATTAGTTTTCTGTCCAAATAATACATATATACTGTTTCTTATATGTATTATTAAAACAACATTGATAAAAAATTGCTTTATGCCAGAGGAGAAGGATTTAAACCCAACCCAACAGCTAAAGAACTTTTCCAAAATTAGTCTTAGTCAGATGCATTTTTTGTTCAGATGATGAAAACTTCATTAGTAAGAACTTTTCACTCATATGATTTGCCTCAAAAATCAACATTACAATGATTCCTATCTTCTAATGACTGGCGGTTTATACCAATGTTGCTAAGAACCAACTGAGTGGGAAGAGTTGTGATACACTGAACTATTTTTTTTGGTATTTTCTGTCGATCGCCATTTCCTTTTGATTTTTTCTTTCGAAAACCCCTTGAACATAAATAGTTTTAATTGTAAGCTTTTTAAATTATTCTTCTTCTCGACAGTCATAAGTTTTGAACTGTTTTTTTTTCATATTGCTTGAATGGCTAAATTTAGGTTAGAAACTTATAACTGTGCTCCAATTGGAAAAAAATTTTCCAGGTGGTCAACATTGGAATGATCATCTAAAAATGAAGATGAACTTACTTAAATTAGATTTTTTTTCAAAAATTATTGAACCTAGCCAAATTCTGATTTTATTTAGAAAAACAATTTGTAAAAAATTTTTTTCAAAACATTTAGGCAGCTTTCAAGCATTTTGACTGTACTTGATTTTAGTTTACCATCACTTTGGTTGCTTATGGCCGTCATTAAAAAATGTGTTGCAAAACATTCTTCTTAGTTTGATTAGTTTGGAGTTTACTTCCCTTCAAAGATTTAAAAGAAGCAAAAAACTGACAATCTGCAGAGGTTTTTTTCCTTTCTTTGCGACAAAAGAACGGATAAGACATGAAGTTTTCGCCTAACAACGCAGATACCTTTTGACAAAAATTTAGCTTAAATGACATAAAAATTGATAACTGCCACCTAAACAATCTATTAAACAATCGAAGGCACAGATGAATTTGGCGGGAAACATATCAGCAGAAATAAAACAAATAATAAACTTTATTCATCAATTTTTCTCAAAATACTAAAATTAGCAATCATTTCCGTATATATGTATATATATATATATATATATATATGTATATGTTGTGTGTGTATTAGTGAACTGCGAAATGGAAGGGAACTTAAACAAACGCCTGCATTTCTGGAGAAATTTTTATATTAATTTAATGGTATTTTTGGGAACTTAAAAAAAGTGCTGGACATTGCTTGATAAATGTGTTGTTGTCTCACCTAGAGTTTTTATTTGTTTCTGTTTAGTTTTATGTGCAAAACTTTGTTTTTGTTTCATTGCTGAATGCAATAAAAAATTTTCACGTAACTACACCTGAACTCGTTCAGGTAAAAATTTACCTGAACTACAATTCTGGAGTGTTTCAAGTGTCTTTGCACCTGAATTTCACCTGAACATCCGATTACCTGAGCACGGTTCAGGTAAACTTACCAGAACTTTTTTAGTGTGACAGCATTTTATCTTCTAAGGACAAAAATCCTCAAAGTTATTTCTACTTTTCGGAAGTAATTGTTTTGAATGTCTTCAAAATCTTGGATTTTCACGTAAAAGATTCGGATTAAAGACACTCAGCTTCTGAAATCATAATTTCAGAGAAGTGAAATGCAAACAGATAATTTACCTGTAACTAATGAGTAAAAGGTGCACCCAAAAAGCCCAGTAAAGCATGGTCCACGTGAGATTTTACGAGAATTTAAAAAACGTCATCGAACGCATGATCGTAACTACTAATTTCAACAAACTAATGCCGTCATAGATCATTTGGGCTTGGGTACGGATTGCTATGGTAATAACTATTTAGGGTCCTGTTCGGTTTGGCGTAGTGATTAATTTTGAATCGGGATACCCCCCGCCGCTTTATTAGCATCATAACTTTTACGCTCTCAGTCGCGCGCAAGAAACATTTTTTACACAACGTGCTATATAACAACACATAGTTTGTTAGCGTTGTCTTAAAAACACGAGGGAGAGTCCGAAACAGATAGATCGGGGAATTGTCTTGCTTTGAACGAATTGTTGTCTTGTTTCAGTGACCAACCAGTGTACACAATCAAGGCACACGTGTTCTTCATAGAGCCAAATGGAAGCAAGAAAGAGTGGACTCCTGCTGCTCAAGGGGCAGTTCCAGTCAACATCTACTATGACACTCCGAGACAGAGTTACAGAATCATTAGCATAGTTGACTCTAAGGTCAGTTGCGGCCAATTGCGGCTCCCATCTTTAGTTTTAATCTTTCTCTGGATCTGTTCCACTTGCGCCCCCCATGCTTAGTGGGTACATATTATCCTATTATCTGAAACACCAAAAATTATCATAATTTTATTTAATGATGTAATATGAAATGAAACAGCGCCTGCACCTACCCGGGTAAAATTTTTCCGCCCAAAAAAATGTAGGAGTGGGGCTGCAGTGGAAAATGCAGCTCAAAACTCATATCTTTTTGAGCTGCCAAGGGGGGTAAAAGGATGTAAGAGTGAGGGGGTAAAATGTAAATTAACCCCGCATTCTTACACCTTTTTCAGAATTAATTGAACCTGACACAAATCAACTAAATGAAATTTTACTTTACTTTTTATAAATTATGCGCCTGTATTTTGGAATCCATTCACCAGCCGTGTAGGTGGTACAGACAGTTTAATTTGGAAAATAGAACAAAAACGTATTTGATCTACTTAACCCGCAATTGTTTTGCTTCTTTAAATATCTCTATTTTCAGCTAAATTGTTTTTTGGGACATAATACGTAAGAATTGGCCTCATCTGAAATCAAAACACTCACTTTTAACTTCTTATACGAGGCTATTTGATTAATCAGTGAACGTGAAAAGCAAAAATTGATTCTAAGACTTGGCAGAGAAACCTAAGATTTGGGTTTCCTCTGCCCGGACAGGCTGCAAGTCTTGAAATCAAATGTGGAAACCATGGCTAATTACCATGGCACGCAATTTTTTGGGCAGAAAATTTGTAATTGAGTGCAAATATTGCCAAAAAGTTGCCATAATTAAATGAAAACTTCCTTTCTTGATGATGTCAATCTTAACTTTGCTAAGAGAAACCCTAGACTTGGGTTCTGCTCAGCTCAAACAACCCAAGTCTCGGCCTCTCTCTGCCTATAGAAGTCCCAAACCTTGGTCCCCCTACCCAAGTCATGGCTTCTCTCTGCCAAGACTTGGCCTCTCTAAAATCTCTGAATCACGCCTCATAGGATCTGGGGGTTCGGTACGGGTAACAAACAATGATGTGCTAATATAGAAAGTGAACTTGTGGGTAGCAAATAACATGCGCACACTGACCCGGGGGTCACTGAAGAACACAAGAAAGAACACTTGAAAAAATATCATTTGCTTAATAGTACTGTGGATCAAGTTTAAATTGTTGAAAGATTGCTCATTATACAAAACCAAATCCGTTATCTGATATTGTTATCGCGATTGCTCAATTCAATTTAGTTTCAATAAAACTGTGATCATTTTTTTAAGTTTTTATAACCAATGATTCAGAAACTTAGTTTGTTATCAATACGGCATCTCATGTTACTCAGCATGTTTAGCTGCTCATCATAGATAATCAACTGACCTCAGATTTCTTGTTCGTTCTTATTTGAAATTTTAGAGTGAAAACTAAAAAAAAACTACCTTAGACTTGTCGCGCAATTGTGGAACACAAATTTGCGCGGAGCTCTCAAGTAACATAAGATTTTTCAATTTTTTATGAATTTAATATATAAATTTTCTCTTAACTTAGCTACCTAACCTATAAAGCTTGAGTTTTATACTTTTCGTCCTCCTTCAAAGTCTTGAATCTCTCAGCCAAGTCCAGGACTCTGGAATCTCTCTGAGTCAGACTTAATGACCTCTGGGCACTCAGTTCGTAACCTGTCAGAACGCCGAGAGAGAAAGAGAGAGAGAGAGAGAGAGAGAGAACAACGCAATCTAAATATAAAGAGAGAACAACGAATAAAGTTATCCTAACAAAAAACCGTGCACATTTATAATTGGCTAGAGGAATGCACTCTCGAGGAACCCGAAAAGAACAAGAGAATTGGCTGTAATACATGTGCAAGTTCGAGACCTTAAGGCAAGGTCGAGCAATGGTTAGCACACTCAGCTTGAACTAACAGATAATGGTTTGAATCAAGTTCTGCCTGTTTAAACGTCACTGTTAAAAAATTATTCACTTTTACGTAATCTATCTATAAAGAGAAGGAGGCTGAACAAAAATCAGTAGTGCAAGCGCCAATTAAATTTATGTAACTTAAGTATTCAATTTTTTTCGGAATACTTCATTTTTTGCGAATTTTTCTCCATGTGCATTTCTGTAATTGTTTTTTTTAAACTTCAGCCAAAACAACTGAGTGATTAAAGCTGATGACCACAAAATAACTATTGCATGAATTTCAAAAAAACATCTACGAAAATTAACAGGCTTATTTTTCCAAATGACTGTTATTATCATGCAGGTTTTCTCTGTTTGTTTCAATAAGACGACTACACCATTGTTCATTGTTTTTACGTGTGCAAAAACAACTTCACTGAGGCCATCTGAAAGGAAAAGAAAGAAGGTTATGACGACCTAAACAAACTATTGTTTTAGAGTTACAGAAAGAATTTCATCAAAACTTGAGACTGTTCTTATTCTTTTCTTCCAGATTATTGTTTTCATGTTGCACTTCCTCCCTATTTTTTTCAAAAAAAAAATCTGTGTCCGTTTCAAAAAATCAGTTTTTTTACTAGCTTTGATATAAAACAATAATTTGTGCATTTTTTTCTGAGTAATATTTTCTAAATACTGATTGGAAAAAGGAGCAAAATTAATTTAGTTTTTGCGCAAAGTAGTTGTCTTAGACGATGCTGTTTTAACTCCGTGTAGTAGTTTTTCTCTGGGCTTATTAAAATCATATCAACAAGAGTTAAAAAGATAAATGATAGATGCTGATTAATTATTTTTTAAATTATTCTTGCGTGCCTCCACAGACTTGCAGACTTGCCAACTAATATGTTAGATATACATCTCTGTTGTACAAACTAGTTACGGATGAACAAGAGTTAGCTGCGACTAGATAAGAAATATATAGCCCAATTCTTTATTATTCCGACAACACTTGTAGGGGGAGGAACTATATCCTCAAATGGGTTTTTTGTTCTGACAATTTTGGCCGATCGATATATTCATCGTTGAAAAAGGTGAGTGGTATCATTAAAAAGTTCGTCCAGCATAGAATTCGAAATTAAAAAATATGAATTTCGTTTTTTTTCGAGGAGGTATCGAGTTTTAAAGTTTTGTGTGAACACAGGCCATTTGGCATAATTTTGTTCACTTTTGGCATAATTTTTGTTCAAATAAAGATATTTTCTGTAAAACTAGTAATTCAAAATTACATTTCAATCTACTAAATGAATCAATTTTGCAATCCCAGCAGACGAAACACGACAAAAATGCTAGTTTTAGTCTAATAGTTAAGTTCACTATAAAAAAAATCGAGTTATATTTGAGAGCTGTTTTTTTAGAAAAATTTTTGCATGTTTTTTTGTTTTTTTTTATAAAGTCACTTACAGACTAGTCACTTTTCATATCAAGATTCCGTTGATGACGAACCTCATTTACAGTCAAAAAAGAGTCCAATGAACAAATAATACGGTTTCTATGAATCCTTCTTGTTTTCTTTAGGTTTCTACTCTGAGTTTTCGTAATTTTTAATAAGATTTTGATTTTCTATTTGCGGTTTTACTAAATTGTTGTAGTCCTAAGGCATAGACTCGTTGTCTAAAACTGCAATAGGCTTGCTAATTAGCATTAAGTGAACCTATCTAGCGCTTTGAGTAGACAGCTAATGACTGTTAAGACAATAAAAAAAAATTCAGTGATGTCTTATCGATCTCTTATGAATGGCAAACAACATAGTCATCCCATCGAGGCATGTTTTACCGTATTTACTGAGTTTCGTTGAAACCTATTGAAATTAATGGCGTTGGTTTTATGTGTTTTTTTTTCAAAAATTACCAGGTTTTGATATACTTTTTCATATTTGTTCATTTTTTGGAGTCAAATTTTTAAAAACCAAAAAACAGTTTAAAGAAAGTTTACTGAAAAATTCACTTTTAAATGGCTCCGACACTCTTCTTTCCGAAATTTTTTACTTTGATTTTTATGATTGATTTTTTTAAACATTTTTGTGGTTGTAAAAGGCTGAGAGGTCTCATAAGCATCGAGTTGCGAATTGAGTGAATGATAGTTCTCGATGCAGTCAATTTATAGCAAGTAATTTTTTATCATTAACCATTTTCAAAATTTTTTCAAATTTTCTGTTTTTGTTCTTTTCGTCAATTTATTCTCGTAACTTATTCTCATCACTGAGAGGTCCCATTCAATTCCCTGTGTTTCAAAAACTATCTTGTTTATTGATATTATATCGTAACTGGTGTTTTGTTTCGTGGACAATACGCGTTATGATGGACAATTGCTTTATTCTAAAAGATTCGTGCGCGGTCAGTATATGTGTTTCTTTCTCTGTTTTTTTTGCATAATCGCGTAATAACAGATCCCAATGACTTTCAAATAAATACCAAGTGAACTTATTTAATTTTTCAGTATAACTTTAGCTGGTTTAGTAAAAATAACAATTGAAATAAGAGAAACAATTTTCAGATAAAAGCCAATGATTTTCATGACTTCAAGAATTTGTGTTTTCGCAGTTTGTTTCTTATTTTTTAAGTTTTTCTACTTTTTTATTTTTTTTCTATGGTTTAGTCTGAGCAAATACAGATATTTTTTTAATGACTTTTTAGTAAATTTATCAAGAAGTGTCTCGTTGAAGGCTAAGGGTTTTTACGACGTTTGAAGTTATGAAACGTTTTCAAAAATTTTGTCTAATTTTTGATTTTTGCTTCATTATTAGTTTTCGTCGGCTTTTTACCTTGTCCCATTAAGGAAAAATCCCACCTGCCGTGTAGTTATGAAAAAAATTTTGTGTAGCTAAGGTTTTCTCTGATTGCATTTTGACGTTGTTACCAGGTGCTTTTATATTTAGATATTGAGTTTTTGCCTTGAAAATTTAGTTTTTGCTGATTTTGTTGTTTTATTTTTCTCGCAGTCTTTTTAATGGCAGACCTTGTGAGCGCTGTAATGAGGCATGGCATTGTGTAATTCAATTAGTTGTTTGGATATGAAACGTTTTTTTAAACTCAAACATCTATTTTTGGTTATCTTTTCATTTGGCTGACAATTAAGAAAAAAAAATTAGATAAGCTCGGGTCGGAACATCATGAGCAAACTCATATTAACAAGCCTCCTTGTAAAAACTACTTTTTTATTATGAACATGTGGAAATTGTCATTCATCTGACTGACGGATGATTTTTAACTCGGTGGTTAAAAAAGATAAAACATCAATGGACTAGATTCCTTGCTTAGTTCAATACATGTAGTCGTGCGTTGAGTGTGACTTGCTACTCAAGAGCTAACAGAAACCTGAAATTAAAGCGACGCATGTTTTTTTCACCAGACTTAACACAAGTGTTAATCAGAAGTCTAATTACTTGGGCCAACTCAGATCCCAGACTTTTTGTGGACCCCCCCCCCCCCCCCTGGTGTAGTCCTTTAGTCATCTGGATGGAATGATTTCGAATGCAGTTTGGACAGCTTCCGTATCTCTCACATATTAATATTGGCAGTGGACGATCTTCTATTACTTAGCTCCGATTTTTTTTAGATAATGAACGGCAGTTTTGGTTACCAAAAACGTAGTCTTTGCTCTATTCGTATTTAGTAGGCCTGTTTGTGAATTTAATTTTGTTGGTTTAGAGTCTCACCAAGGTCTGCAAAAGGTTGACGGTTAAATAGCTCTTATTGGCCGTTAATGTTAATTATTTCCCCCGTTTTTCTACTCTGTAGTATAGATAGATGTGATGGCGAGCTCCCGGCTTCAATAACAACCAGGGTGAAAAGTAAGTGAAAAATCCTTTCTAAAATGCTGACCTTTTGCAAGAAATGTGCATGAAATTTGTGAGCTTTTTGGAAAGAATTGCCAATGAATTTCCGAAATTTTTGATTAAATCATGCAATTGAACAGTCCCTCATATCGATTATCACACATCACTAGATGTTTTTCTGTTCAATACAAAAATCCTAGAAAAACCACTCAAATGCTCGTAGAATCTTGGGTTCCCACGGTAACACTTCCAAGAACCACAGTATTTCCTGGAAAACGGACTGTCTTGAATTTTCTGCTTTTTCCACCCTGAAAAGATTATCCACAACATCATCTTTTAAAAACAATTTAGCGTTCTTCCTTCTTCTTGCTCCTATCTGAGGAATCTTGGGATAACACGCCAAGACTTCCAAAATCTGGCATTCCCAGGCGAGCCTTTCTTAGTAAGTGCAAGCTCCACGCGAGCGTCTCTAAGATCTTGGCATGATCTTGTAAGTCCTTGCGTGATTTTTCCAGGATGTTGAAGTCTCGCTTGGGGTCAAGCACTGGAAGGACGTAGAAAATTATGATTAAGATTTATATGCCAAATAAATGCAACTCTTGAAACTTGAAATCATTGTAAACTATGAAAATCAATTCTACATTTAAATGGAAAGTTCAACTGATAATTTTTTTGAAAAGAATTTTTTGTCGAAAATTGTTAACAAAATCATAATTAAAGCAGTAATTAAACCCTTCATATTTGATAAACTTTTTTGGTTACGCTGATTAACATTTGGCAAACCAAAGGTGTTTTTTTCTGATTGACTTTATATTATCTGAATGCTGTCAAACAAATGGAATTCTAATTTCAGACATTGGAAAGCTCCTTGTGTTGGCGGACAATAGAAAGCTTTCTTTCGTACCAAACTTTTTCTTGTGTTGAATATTTGGTATTAGTACGACTGAATCCATATTCGTCAAATTCAAATAGCTATTGAATTTTTCTCTGCAAAGCAATTTATTGCACCTAAAAATATCTGAATAACAAGACAAGAACTTTTTTTTAGATTAATGATCAATATGCTGATGAGTTGCAACAAAAATATTTATTTTATTTTGTTAGGAAAAAGTTTTTAAGAATTTGATAGTTTTTTCAATGAGAAATTCTCCACAAAAAGCATTTTTAACGCCCCTGGTCTTTACGTTTCTCCTATGCGACCACTCCTTGAATAATGAAAGTCTTGTGCCAATCATTTTGAATGTTCACATAATCAGATGTTTAAAGATCTATCATAAAATGTATAATTGGAACATCCAAACCAAATCTTTAGGTATGGGCTATAATCTTCCGCATATAGTTTTGATGGCAACATATAGATTTTTGAATCCACCAATCCATTGCAATTATCGATAATCTTGTGACTTGTGATACAAAAGAATGCAGCTATCGTCGAATAACTGGCAAGATATGATGGCAATCCAATGAACAGTTTTGTAAGTATCCTAGGAAATCGCCTCTGTTGAAAATTAGGTATTAAGAAATTGATTGTTTGGACTCATTAGCATAAATCACGAAGGAGTTTTTCCTGTTGATGCCAAAAAGTTTGTCTAAAACTAAATTGATATAGTCCATTAAGCAAAAGATTTTATTGACTCAAAAATCTCTGAGAAGTCCTCGAAAACTGCAGAAAATAGTTTGCTTTTATGGATTTCACCTCGAACTACATTTAAACTCGATAGTACATGTGCCTGTGCCGGAAAGATTAGTTTGAGACGAAACAAATTTTCAGCAGAGATCAATTGCATGGTTGATGGAAAATTGAGTTTTTAAAAAATCTTAAATAAATATACTCTTATAAAGTAGGTTATAAATGTTGGTCAACTGCATAATCATTGCTGCATTTTTTCTGTTTTCAAAGAAAGAGATATTTTGCTCTGACAGATTTAGAGTGACTGTTCGATCTCTTCAACAACCCCAGATGAGAAAATCAAAAAGATTTTTGAAACTCAAGAGCTCTTCGAGAAGCTCAAGTGCTTTTTATGTTCAAAATGAAAAAAGTTTTTAAAAGCAAGAAGCTTCAAGTTTAATAATGTTGCGTGAAATTTGCACAGACGCTGATATAAGTCTACATCAAGAATTGTCACAATTAAAAATTGTCAAAAAATTACAGAATTGTCCAATTTGTTTGACTAAAAACAATTTGTTTGGCTGCTTCTGTTTAAGCTTTAAGGTGTCTATTTAATTAGAGAGGAGAGACCATTTAGGTGGTCTCCTATTTTTTGATGGAAGCTTTCTATTGAGAGAAATATGACAGCTGTTTGGGATTATTTTATATTGTTATACTGTCAACCCTGAAAAAAAATTAACTTTCTCGGCTTTTGAAAACTTAGTTGGGTCGTCAGATTCTTGAAAAAAGTGAAATTTTTCTGACGCTCAGTGGATTCAGTTGAAATAAATTTCATTTTTCGGCCGACTGATTTCAATTGTTGCTTTTACCAAACTCCAGTAATTAGTATGGATAAATATAAAGGTTGGAAAAAAGAAATGAAATTTTTGAGTGAAGCTCTAATCATTCCTTTGTCTGGTGGTGGACTTCAATTTTTTTCATAAAAAAAAAGCAAATAAACGTTAGTGAAACGAAAGTTCAATTTCACTGAACTTCAAAAAGCAGAAAATTTGCTGTCGCATAATTTGCAACTTTATATCACCTCGCTTCGTTTTTTTTAATTGTTTGTTCAATTATTGCGCGCAGCGGATGAAAAATGCATAAATCTAGTAGTTTTGCAATGCGTCTTTGCAGTAGATTCCGTTATATTCAGCATTTTCTTGCGTATTCTCCTCTGACCTAAAAATTTGGCTTATTTTGTCTTTTGGTCTGGCGTTTTGATTAATTTTTTTTATCAGTTTATCCTATTTTGTTTAACTCAAAATAATTGAATACTTAAATCGTGCAGGATGGGTGCACTAGTTTCTAACTCTGCTACCAAACTGCTGCTAAAAGACAAGGTTTTTTGAGAAAGTTGGAGAATTTGCTCACCCGTTCGCTGTCTCGCCTGTTTGGTTTACAAACCCTCATTTCACTTATTTGCCACTGATGATCCTGCTCGTTGTAACCACTGGTTGAACCAATTAAATGCTTTCTGAAACTTCTGGCCACCTCTTGAAAAAATTTTAAGATTTCTTTCCTCGTAACTTTGAAGATTTATAGATTCAGATTTAAAACCATTTGCGATTTATAGATTCAAACATTATGTTGTCAAAACTATCCAAAATTATCCTATTGGAGAGGACTCGAATTCAATATGGTACCTAAATGATTCAGGATATTAATTTTGGAAGAGTCTCGCAAGGTCGTCAAGATTATGCATAATCTTGCAAGAAAACTATTGCAAGATCTAGCAAGAGTATCAATTTTTGCTATATTTTCTTGCAGGATGAATATCTTCTCTAGACTAGGGGTGTAGGTTTGCATAGATGTCTCATTAGGAGACAACTGATACAAAAGAAAGTAATTGCGTTGTTTTTGCAAGTTGTAATCGACGCATTTTGAACCTTGTGATCAGCGTCTGCCAAGTTATAGTACTTTTATAGACGGTATGATCCAATGCTCATTTTATGATCCAATGCAAATTATTTTTGTTCATCAAAGTTTTTGGGTTGGAAATGCTTTGCGAAATACGCAAGTTCAGCGTGGCTAAGAAACCCCACGGAAAAACACTGACCAAATATTAGACAGGAAATAAACCCTCAAAAAATACGCACCCCCCCCCCCCCCCCCCCCCCATAAAACCTCCACAGAAAAAAACCCAATTACAAGTTTGAACTTCAGCCGGCCGAGTTAATTTGTTCGGTTGAGATAGTTTCATATCAAGACTCTCGGGCTAGTAACGCATGGTCATGGCTCGCGAGTCATGGCCGAACGCGCTAAATTCGCAGCTCTTCAATATTCATTTGGGCTTTAATTCCGTGGGGTTTATTTCAGTGGGGTTTTACTCTTTCGTTTTTCTTTTCCAAAGCGTAAAGCAAGTTTCTGCAATGCGAGATTCTGGAGTTCCGGATATTTTACATGCGCTGCCAAATTCCTAAACTTGCAAATTTATCGTTTCAGGTATCTGTTTGTCACTAAAAAAAAGTCACTCCGAAAGTCTGGGAAATTTGAGCGACGTGAGCAAAGTTTTAGATTTCGCAAATAGATTTTGCAAAATTGAAATTGTGGCATTGTATGATGGAGGGAAAATTTAACTATCTAGAGTTGGACAGTTTAGGACTAGTATATCCGTATTTTACGAGGTTTTGGTTCAGATGCTAATTGTTTTGAACAAAATTAATCAAAATCAACAAATCGCAACGAATTACTGCAGTGGTTTTTTTGCCATAAAAGTTAATATTTATTGACAAATTGATATTGTGCTTCAGCCGAGTAAAAAAATTAGAGGTCATTTTCGAAAGTGTGCGAGACGTGAGATGCAGGGCCTTGCACTTAGCGTCTGCTCCGAATTCATAAGATTTATTTGAGCTGAGAGCTTCGTCAACAGTGTTGAAATTTTTCGCCAGATGACGTCTGAAATTCTAAGTGTGCACTGTAAGTAGGGATATCTGGCATTCTTGAAACTGGCACTGCAGAGATCTGATATTTGAAGCGCGCATCAGTTGTTTTTCCGAGATCACTCCAAAGTACAGAACTAAATCTCAAACCACTGCTTCTCACTTAATACAAAATTTTCGCAGTGAGTGCATCAGAGTTGCGTAACCATAACTTGTATATCCACCTCTATCTTTAGTAAAGCAATCTTTAGTTAATCCAATTTTTCAATATTCTAGCTGTTCTAATGGCAGGTAGAAAAACATGATGCATGAAAAATAATAAATGGCAAAAAAATTAAAATATTAGTTTTTCAAGATACATGCAACTTGAACTTGCTGAAATAAAAACTACTATTACTCTTTAAACGCCGCCATAGGCAACCTTCAAAACTTAATGTCGGGTTCTTGCAAGATTCTTGCAATTGATTTTTAGTTTTCTAGATAAAAGATTATTTTGACATAATACTTTTAAAACGCGTTATAAGATTGAGGTAAAAAAATTTGCTCCAAAATTAACTCTAAGCTATCAATTTTTAACTCAATCTACAGAATGAGAAATTTTTATAATGAGTTGGGACGGTCGACTGAAGATCTTGATCGAAGCAAAAAATGTAATATATCACCTTTGCCGGTAATTTCGTGACGGCAAGAACCGTTATAAAATATGTTTTCTTACTTGGCTAACATTTTTCTCACCCGTTTACCAATTACGCTTAGTCCTGTTATGACTTTATGCTACAATTTTTTCATCCTTTTTCTTCAATTTTTATGAAACAGCACATTTTTATACTTCAATTTTGTATTGAAAAATTATTTGTACAAATCATCATTCAGAGTGAAACAATTTAAAAGACAGAATATATACATTTCAAAGACATCAACATTTACAGAATAATTGCTTAAGTTTAACGAGGCTTTCTATTCAGTTAAAATAGAAGTGAGAATCGTGAATTTAAAAAATGAGAGCCTAACAGTTGAAACAATTCCGATGCTCAAATGGATTTTTCCACCCAATGTCACCCCCCAAATATTTGATTAACAATGAAAGGTTTTATTCGACTCCTCAAGATTAAGAGCTTGCATACCTTTGCGTGGGTTTGTATAGACTGGGTTTAGATTTTAGTCCTTATTATTACACAAGGAAGAAATTATCATCGAAAACTTCGAGATTAAATCACAACGTTATAAACAAATAATGTGTCTAAAAGGCTTTTTTTTATTATGCGTTTCCGTTTCAATTGAACAACTGTTCACACTTAAAATTCCTCTACATGTAAATATGACCTTGGACATAACATCGGACCCAAAAATGAAAGAAAATCTTTCTTCGGATTTCGCGTTACTTTTAATTTTGCGAACACGTTTGAGTGAAAATGCACTGCTAAACTACATCTGAATAAATCATTCCATTCAGCTGGACTTCTTGCTTTTTTCGGCCAGAGTTCTTCTCTAATTCGGCTAAATGAAGCAGGCATGAATGTGAAATCTGGCAGCATTGTGAAGTTTCCTGAAATAGTAAAACTGACATTAAATTAACTAACTGCAAATCGGAGAGCGGTTGCTATGCATTTAGCCGAAAGTTAGAATAAAGCCGAATATTTGAAAATCCTAATTCGACAATTCCAATTTTTTTCAAGTAAATTATCAAGTAAAAGATGAGGATCTTTTCCGCTAGCGCCCCCCCAGTCCTATATAGTCGAAACTTAGGCACCCCCCAAATATCAATGTTTTGCTACTTTCTGGAAAGGTTACTTGTGTTCATGATTACGTACCTAGTATAATACATCAACAACCACTTTTGCAACATTTTTCAGGAAAATGAAAGTAGTAGACCCTTTTACAAAGCACGCAATTCCTAATAATGCAATATAAGTACAAGTTTTTGGTTGATGTTTACATTATATGCAGCTCATTATTATTATGCACGTATTAATTTCAAACTATCGCTCTGTTAATATTTTCTAAATGCCCATTCACGCGTATTCACATGTAATAATTCATATGCATACATAATGTTAAAACATACACAAATGGGGGTGCCTAATTTGGTGCTAGGAAAATTGGCCGACAGGGCGTTTAGCCGACAAGGAAAAAATGGGAAATTTAGCCGACAGTTTTATCATAATTGGTCATAAAAGTCTCATTGGTCAGTAGTTCGGTTGTGATAGATTCATATCAAGTCCCACGGGTCGCTGAGGCATGGCCATGGCCCGCGAGGCATGGCCATCGCCGGCGAGGCATGGCCAGATGTGGTTAAAAACCTTTGTTACGCTAGTTGATAGACCTTGGTTACACTAGTCGATGAAAAAACTGCGGTATATTTGTCCGCTTACGAAATAGTGTTTTAAATTGGCCAATCACAGCTTCAGAATAAATTTTATTGGTCATTTTACTTAAATTGTCGGCTAAATTTCTCATTTTTTTGTTGTCGGCTAAACGCCCTGTCGGCCAATACGGTGGTCACCGCCTAATTTACTTGGGGGGGGGGCGTTAGCGGAAAAGATCCAAAGATGATTATCAAGTAAGTAATAGAATAAAATTCGTCATGCTAGGGCAATTAGCCGAATTGGAAAACAAGAATCTCTTCTGTTTTTGCCCCCCCCCCCCCACGTCCATTTGCACCCCCCACTTACGCATGTTATAGCATATTGTTTGGATTTTATACAATTACATACAATTACGCACAAACGGCCTTTACAATTTAATTATGCAGCGAAGTTTTGAAATTAAGACGTACACGGTAATTGAACTTTGCTTATAATGTAAGCAGACAAAGAATAATGCGTCATTTTACTATTTTTGCGCTTATATTCCATAGGATTGGCTTTATGACACTAATTTTTTTGATAACCGGAAACAAAAATCCATCCAATCTTGTGCTGGTGCCGGCACGTTATTGTGCCTAAATTGAAGGATCTCTAAGGACAAAAAAGTACATATTTGGGGGGTGCAAACAGCCTGGTTATATAGGACTGGGGGGCAAAAACAGAAAAGATCCGAAAACAAAGCGAAAAGAATTTCCGACTGGCGGGTCGGTGGGCGCGCTTTGCGCGCGTCGCGGCTTCGCCGCGATAACCGACCCGCGATTTCCGGATTACATCCCACAGCGCGTGAGAGGCATGGCCGTGAGCAGCGGTCCGCAATTGCGCTTAAACTATTATTCGGCTATCTAAACTAGGCCAACTAATATTGTGCTAAAGTATAGCACAAAGGGGGTGGCGATTCTGTACTACGTACCAAAGGGGGGGCAATTGTTGAAAAGATCCAAACGATCTCCCTTTTTCCATAAAGAACATACCTTCAGGTGACACCACTTTCATGTTAAGCAGTTCTTTCAATCCGTACAACTGTTTTGCAGTTTGTGAACTACTTTTGGGTCCCGCTTGATCCCTCTCGTCCTTCTTATGATTATAATGCTTGTTGACATAACTGAGAACCGCTCTCGGGAATGGATGACCCTTTTCAAAGTGCAGTTGACCAGGGTTGATTTTTAAGGCACGTTGGGTTTTTTCTGGGATGGCACAGCTTTGGTCTGACTCCGACATCAAACTGGAAAACAATAAACAACAATAAAGTCATGTCTAAATTGTTTTCATTGAGCAATAAAAATGAAAATAATATGAATGTGGGTTAACCGTAAGTTGCTATACCCGCTTAATGAGAGCCACGCGAATCCTTTAATTGACCGTTTTAAAAAGAAACTAAAAAGTAAAATAATGTTTCCTGTTTCAAATAATGTTAACGTCTGTGAAGGGCACAATTTTTTCAGTAAAGAAGCTTATAAATACACGCCAGTATCTCAAAATTAGTCACTAACTCCAAAGAGAATGTTATACTTTTACTTTATATCTCTTTAAAACAAAAAATGGTCAACGCGCCTAAATTGCTCCAAAATTTAGGCCTCTTTAGTACTAAAGTTAAAAAGTATTAAGCCAACAATTACAAAGCGCCACATAATTTCTTTTTTATTCTGTTCTGGTTGTTCAAACTCGATTCCAATTGATAAATGGTTAAATAATGTTAACCGTGATTATATTCTTTCAATATTAGAGATTGAACTTTTGCTGATTTTTGATAAAACTTCAAAATAAACCACGGAACGTTCAGAAAATTTTCAGTTCACTTAGTCATTTATATCCTATCTAGTAGGGAATCCCAGAATAAACTTAAGCTCTGAGAGATAAAAAAAATTTAAAATGTGCTGGTATAAAAACTTTAAAGTCATTGATATCATCTGGTTAAAAATTTGTCTTGAAAGAGAAAATATATGCCATTTTGAAGTGCATTTAAATATTAATAAAGTGACTACAAAGCAACATGAACAATTTGTAAGGTCGATCTGGAAATGTGAAAAATGTTTTGTTTTCTCTTTTTGCATTGGTTTACTCTCAAAAGTTGACTGCTCAAAATACTCTGACAGATATGAAGGACCTAACAAAGAATTTATCACATGACTTTCTTTAGTTTTGACACAAACGAAGAGTTGCAGTATATAGGATTGTGGGGAGATGAAGATTGCGTAGAGAATACACAACTGATATAATTTGTCAATGCAATGTGGAAACTTTGACCTAGATAGCAAGGAGCTAGCATTTTTTTCAAAACTTGAGCTGGGTCTAAATAAGACCTTAAAAGATTGTAAATTTGCTGCTAAATCAAACTCGGGATAACTGATTGCAGAGACCCAATTATACAGTAATTCTTTTACATCATGAAAACTTTGTTGATTGTCATAAAAGAAAACACTCCTAGAGTTGAAAATGCTGGAAAAGTTATTAATAATAGCAAATTTAAATTATAGGAAAGGGCTTTAGATTATAAAGTTCAGCTCTCACAAATTATTTTTCCTCACAAAAACATAATTCCCAGAGACAGTCTTAACCTTTCGGCTAAGTATAACATATGTATAAGAAATAATAAAATCAGATTAGATTTTTTTAAATCAAAAGGGTCAATTCTTTATGAATAAAAAGAAAAAGTGTACTTAGCATTTCTGTGTTGTTTTTTCTACTTTTTCTGCGTCAAAATAAATCCAATATATATATATATATATATATATATATATATATATATATATATATATAGTCATTGGAATAATAGAGTTAAGAAGGTTAGAAACCTTCTTATTTGTTCTCAAAACAGTGTCTTCTATTCTTTTCAACATTGCATCCTTAATTGATATTTTGCGGCATTTTAGTTTTATCAAGCAGGTAAGAAATCAAATGTAGTAAGTTTCAAAAACGATTGAAAAACATTCAACGATTATGCTATACTTTTGAAAACGAGAACATGACCGTTTCAATTTAAGGACCTCTTAAAATTTTCAGCAGTTTAAAACTATTACAAAACCTAAAGGAATTATTCTTATTTTTTTCCTAGAACTCCAAGTTTGCATCCATGACTTGTTTGCTAAATGGAGGAAAGACAGGGACAATTTTTTTGACGCATGATATCTCTCTTGAACTGACATCTAGAATTGATTGTTAACTTTTGTTAACATTAACAAAAAATTTAGGAGCTCTATTTAGAAGATCTCTAGAATATCGCGTGTACTTAATAAAAATTGAGGCAAGAGAAAGTTGTAGATGTAATCATTTTCAAAGTAAACTTTTTGAATAAAAATCGATCTTCATTTTCAGCACAAATAAAAATCAACGTTCATTTTCAGCAAAATATTTCTATACATAGCAGTCTCTTTTGAATGAATTAATTGTAATAATACCATGCTTTCAAGTTGGATATGACACATTTGAGCAATCCCGTAATTAACAGAGCGAAAACATAAACACAACCCACCTGCTAGGTCTTCAAAAGGTCTTTACGGTCATAGACGAATGATGCCAAATTGCCGTACTAAGGACTATGTGGGAGCTAGAGCTTGAGAAAAGTTGAGAAAAAAATAAGGGCAGATGAGTACAATAGTACATTAGAGTGGAGATATCTTCGTTATTGATGAAAATCGTTATCTCTAAACTCATAAACTTTTACCTGTTTTGCACTTTTTAAAAAAAACAATTTTGAAATCTATTATGAAGCTTAGTAGCTCTCAATTTCTAACCTTATTCTTCTAGGGCTAAGACCACTCACTTTGTTGGTTAATTCAAGCTGGCTCAATTTTGTTCTTTTTGCTTGAATAGTTTCGATTTCTTTGAAAGTTTTATGACAACTAAGGAATTCTGAAAATCACGTCTGACTTTCCGGGTGAGATTGAACTGAGAAGTGAGACAAGAGCTGTTGCGTTTTTTCATCGCGTTCACAGTAACTCTCGCTATAATTCAATTCAGTTCCAATTCGTACATTCTGTTTAGTTGACATTTCAAACTGTGTCAGTAAGGCTATCAGTAGTCATATATGACTCGCTATGCCTCAAATGCGCGCTGAAAACTCATCTCAATTAGCGCTAAATAAGTATGCTAAAAGTTTCATGAGGAATTATGTGGAAATTGGGTTGAAATTCCTCAGCAATTCATTAATTTCTAATTATTTCAGATTATTTTGCTGATTTCACGTTCTTTTTGCTGCTGGTTCCATTTTTTCGGCTCAAATACAAGTCTTTGGACTGAATGTACTCAAGATTTTGAACTTATTGGGATTCTCTTTTTTAATCCCGCTCAATCTGCTCACTTCCCGTTTCGAAAATTATTTTTCTCCACCAGTTCCCTGGTTTGGGCGAGTAAGAACCTACCGGGTCGAGGATAAATTAAGAAAATATTTTAAATTTGAACTCTTACCACTCAAACCTTGGCCGGAAATTTAATGATTTCATTCATACTTACATCGCTGGTTTTGCACTTTCTAACACAATACTGTTCTTCATATGCACCAAACTCCGAAGCACTAGGATGTCCAAGTCTAGATAAACACCTCCATATTTATAAACAAGCGCCATTCTTGCGAGGTCACTATAATGACTCAGTCCATGTGACACTACTTTGTCAACTCTTTTTTCCATTCCTTCCGCCGGCGTGTCAAGAAACAGCTCTGCAAAGTCAACGTGATAAAATTCTACATTTTTGTAATTATAATATATCTCACAAAGCGTCTTGCTGTTACTCAAATCCAAATTGGCCGATTTGAATAAAACTTTGGAAACAAGACCTGATTTAATCGCGGCCGATTCAACCGAACATGATTGGCGACCATCAAAGTAAGGTTTTCCCGAACTTTCTATAAAAAACACCTGATTATGCTCCGAGTTTTTGGCGGTAAATTTTGACAACTGTATTGTCTTACTGCAATCGTTGGTTGTGGTGGACGAGATAACTATTTGGGCTTTCTTTGGGTCTAAATATTCAAAATTTTGTGCATTTCTGTCCGGGTTGAAGCCAGGCAGGTATACGAAAGGGTAATTCGTTTCCATAATGTTTGGAAACCGAAATGTGGACATTATGGCAAATAGAAAAACAAAGAGTAAAATAAAATAGTACGAATTCATCTTTGATAGAAATAGCCGTTGCATACTTTGAAATAGTAAACAGTTTTCAAATCATGGTCGGGCCAATAATGTTCTCTCTCCCATAAAATGTTTTTGGGTGCAATATATTGTTAAAAATAGGCTCCAAAATTTTTGCACAACTCCTGGGAACAATTTATTGTTGTTTTTATTGTATTGTTAATGATGAAAGCAATAATTTTCCTCAAAAACGCACTAAATCTAAATAATCGCAATAATCTTCCTGTTCTAATTTTTTACTTCACAAAATTATATATTAATCTTTTTTTATTCCTGCAGTGAAAAATTCGTTCGGCGTCTCAAAATTTTTTATCTAAAGAAAGAAGCATTTGTTTTTGCTTTTTGTACAGTATATACAAACAGCTTAGATTATAATGAAATGAAGCTTAACATTTGGTAAGCACTCTTATAGACTGGTTTTAGTTATAAATTTGGTAAAAAAACATTTGTTATACAACGATAATACAAAACATTGACCTGCCGTAACAGATTTTAGAAATCACGTTGCCTATGTTTAATTGTCTTCTCTGGCATAGGTTAGAACATAATACGAAAGCATAATAACAACATACTTGAGTTCTACTTGAGGTAAAAGAGCTTGTTATAGTGCCTTTGTACACGAATTTTCGAATCATATGCTATTCAAAACAAGCTTCTGAAGCTCTGACGTTGAGAGAAACGAAATATGACTTTTTGAAGAACAGAGCAAATCGAGGCGCATATTATTACTTTATAACTCATCAAAAATCTTGTTAATGAATAATAACTTGCTCGTATGGAAACTAGCAGAAATATTTGTATTTTTTGATAATTTTTTTGAAAATTAGATGATTCTAACTGATAAAAAAAGATGAGCAGAACATTATCCCCTCAGTAACAAAAAATCTGTTGCAAATAAGTGCTCAAATTAATGCTTGATAATATAATTCTCCATTTTTCACCTTAATAATTGAAGAAAGCGATCAGATAAGCAGTTTTTGTTTTTAAAAAAAGCAAACTCGGATTTAGATTATAAAATGTGGAAGGAAAATGGAGAAAACAAAAGACGGTTGAGTATTAGTGCCATTAATTGTATCTACCCGTGTAATAATTTAACTGTTGTTCTGATAACGAAGGCCGAGTCGAGTACCATTGTTTCGATGTTGGGTTGGATGTACAGAAAGCATTTATAAGATAAGAATTTGTCTGATTTGAGAATTATTTTGTTCAATTGAAATCTTCAAGTTTTCCATATGTCATTTCAAATATATTAACCAGTCGAGATCTCGACTTATGCAGAGACCATCATTGACCATTATCCACAAGCAATTTTACGAATAACGTAGTCATAGCTATTCCGACCCCACTTTAGTAGAGGGAAGGAACTATATGCTGAACTGGTTTTTCTGTTCAGACTATTTTCGCCGATTGATATGGTCATCGTACAGAGTTTTTAATGATATCATTAGAAAGCTTGTCGAACATAAAATTCCAAATTGAAAAATTTTTTGTGAACATTGCTGTTTCCGAGAAGTTATTAAACATTAAAACCTTGTGAACATCAGCCTCATTTCCGTTGTTTTGTCAACAATTTAATTAACCTTAGTCACAAATTTGATCTATTATTTAAAAAACATGACAAAAAAACAAGGATATTGTATTGGTTTTCCTTTTAAAGGTTAAAAAAAGTTTGCTGAATTGTTTGAAACAACTCTTTTGTTTAAAATTTTTGCAAATTTTTCCAAATATCAGAGTTTTTTTCTACAATTTTCCAAAAAAGACTACAAATGTGCTTATTTAAGGCCCTTTTTCCATCCCTACCTGCAGAATGGACATCTGCAACTAAGAAATCGCCAGCTTCTTGTTAATTTCAATCAATTTTTTTTCAAAAAAACATTACTGGTTTTTAAAATCATGAAATTTTCAGTTACCAAATCATCTATTACAAAAATATTTTGAACAATTTCGCTTTTTGACAGCCGCACAGCAATAGCAAGGCTGCTTTTGGTCTCATAGTAGATTTTCAAAATGAAAAATAATACGAATTGTATTGGGGCGTGTCCATTTCAAAATTCTGTTGCCAATTTTTTCATCCCAAATACAGACAACTGTCCTATCATTTAGAGGTTCAATTAAGATAGATTATATTTATGTTGAAGTTTGGGCCAATAAAAAATGATATATTTTCAGAGAAATACTCATTGTTTTTTTGACTGCGACAAAATGTCTTGGTAAATTTTCATTGAATTTTTGAGTTTTGCAAACATTCGCTGTTTTTCGTAGTTTTCTGATTTAGTCTCATTAATCAAAAATGTAAATCCTTGTCCAAAAAGATGTTATTGAAATCATCCAATGTTTCCAGTTTGTTTGGCGCGTATGCCTTGAGTTCAATTATTTTCAATTATCATAGAGTTTTTGTTTCATTTAAAATTTAAAGAGATTTAAATATGATATGACTTTAAATAGATTTGTTCGAAAAATAGAAAAACATACCAGTGTTTTTTAAATTTTGCCACCTCCTAAAGTCTATTGTTCGCGGTTTTATTGGCTTCGAAAATTTTCTAGTTTTTCGAGTTTTGCCTGTAATAGATGTTCTTTTTGTAATCCCTTGACACATTATGCAAATGTAATGTTCCTAATTTTTTCCTATGGATGTACAAGTGAGCTTTTTCAAATCCATCAATTGATAGATGATTTTTTTCATGACTTAGAATTTAATTGGTTTTTAAAATTTTAAAATATATTTGAACTTTCAATTTTTTTTATTTTTTTTCTGTCAACCTGTGTTCGAATGTTCTTGATGTTATTTTGTGGTCTCATGACTTGGTGTTTCTATTGACACGTTACGTTGGCTTCTCACAGAATTACTTTTCAATTCCCTTGCTATTTTTGGTCAAAAAATTGGCAGTGGTAGCTGTCATGACTTCTTATAATATTTGTTTCCAAAAATTGCTCAGTGGAGTTTTCAGTTTTGCCTCATTTTGTTCTTCTTCTTAATAAACTGTTAACCAATCAAGCTAAATAATGTCGCCTTGTAGTAAACAATTTTCTTAAAGTGAAAGAAATGTTGTTAAGTATAGGTGTTATCTGATACTTTTGTAAATTTGTTATCAGATGTTTTTTTAAAGATATTTAGTTTTGTCCGTAATCAATATTTTTGTTCTTTTATTTTGTATCTTTTCTTACTTGGTATTCTCATTAATACCCGTTCTCAAATTTATTTGATGCAAATTCAAATAATTCTGTTAAAGGTTTGAGATTAAAACAATTACTTTTTACGCATACACCAAATGTTTTCGAAACTTGTTTGAATATTTTATTATTTCCCTATTTCCTTCTGATTTGGTAGACAATTAAGCCACAATGTGGATGAGCGGGGTTGGAACATTATTCGATCTTCTGTTTTTCTGATTGCAGTATGTAAGAATAATTTTACAAAAACTATTTAAAAACTTTTACTACATAGCAATGCTTTGAGTTAGCAAAAGTACGAACTATAAATTACTCTAGCTAGCGCCTGTTGATCAACAACTCTGGTTTCACGTTCAATACAATTATATAACTTTCAGCACTCTCCTAATGTATTTCCGTTATGTTGGATTGTGTTTTGCAACACTAAAAAGTTTTAGGTCGACAGACATACATTCAGACAAAAAATGTCACTTTTTTTCCAAAATGCCAGTTCAAATGGAGAAAATTAAGAATTGTAAAAATTTTTTCTACAATCATATAAAGACCATGGTGAACAGATATTGATTATAACGACACCCTTGGAAATATCAAAACTTTAGAATGAAGTTTTTGTGGTCACATTTATCTAATTAAGGGACGAAATTAACCCCCCCCCCCCCCAAATCGATTTCATTTGTCTCGTAGTTGGATCGTACCTTGAACCTGTGTACTCAGACTGAAATCAACAATGAGTACAAACCGTTTATAGTCCTTTTCATAAGGTTTTATCCGGGTTAAATTTTTAAATTTTTTCTTCTTATGAAAATATTCTCCCGATAAAGTTTTGTTTTCTACTGACCGTAATGTCGTGGCTCCCCTCCACTAAAACAGTTTTTGCTCGCGTGAATCATGAAACAAGTTTTCGGAACCGAAAACGGACATTTTATTTTCTTTGAGAAAGTTAGATCTCGTAATTTGTCAGCACAACGTGCAGATTAACACCAACAACATTGCTTGTATTAGAAATTTCTTTTTAAATTAATTGGCAAAACTGAATTTTTGTAGTTAATTTATTAGTTTTCAAAAGCAGAAAAAATCATCTCCACTCATTTTATGACTTTTTCATCAGTTTTTTGGCACTATTGGAAAAATTTCAATCAGTTGAGCATTATTGAAAAAGTTCTTTCCTGCGTCATATTTTCAGGGAATTTTTCGGAATATATAGCATGAGAATATTATCATAGCAAAAAATTCAACCTGTATAACACTTTTATGGGATTATAGTTTGCACAATTGCAACTATGATATGTCTATAATAATAATTTATACGCATCATTTTTCCACTGTCTGCTCCGTCGAATAACTACTTTTTCCACAAACCCAGACTGGGCATTTTCCATGAAGCAGCAAATTATAATCAGTTCAGTTGCGTCAATTAAAAAATTCTCGGGTGAAAAAAATGGCATTCAATCAACGTTCTAGTTTTGTTAAAAATTAATATTTTAAATCCTTCCACGAAGTCCATTCAAAGTTTTGGAAGCATTAAAAAAACTGCTAGAAGAAAATACCGTACTTACTTTTAAAAATTTTGAAGAAACTGAAACACTGCAAAGACTAAGAAGGCATGAAATGCATTGAGAGACATGAATCACAAAGGCATTAAAAACTTGGAAAAAACTAGTTGGAAATAAAATGGCGAGAAAGAAGTAATTATCAAGATGCAATGGGAAAACATCAAAAATGTTTTTTTTTTCAACTTTTATCTAATGATTTATCAAAATTTTTAAGATTTCAAAATATTGAATTCCAGTAATCACAACACCATAAGAAAATGCATATGATCTCTGCTCCCAGGATGAAGTCCGCGACCCAAGACAATTATAGGCCAGACGGACCTGGGTCGCAGACAGGGGGGTCCGGTGCGACCGAGCTCATATTCTGGACAAATTTTCGTTCGCGCCGCTCCGTCTGGCCCATACCGAAATTGGGTCTGTTCTGTCTGGCCAATGCCCAAACATTGGTCTGTTTGGTGTCAGGACAATATACCCAATACCATAATACCCAATGCCATAATACCCAATTCCAAAATACCCAATGTGCCAAAATACCCAATGCCAAAATACCCAATGCCAAATTACCCAATGCCATTATACCCAATTAAATTATACCCAATGCCTATTACCCTATTTATAATTTAATAGTTATAATCTTGAAATTAAGGTATAATCCCACAATTAGAGTACCAGTCTACCATTAAATTCAAATTAACTAATTAGACGCAATTTAAGTAAACAAGACGCAAAATTATCACAGAAACTGAATTGTTCAAAGAAACTTGACTCCTTATTCTAGTCTTTAAACTTGGCCAAATATAGACGCTAAACATGAGCGAAATAACTTGGGGTACGTCCCAACAGAACCGATTAACTTTAATCCTTGATGGACATGAGTTTCAAAAGAAGTTAGAAACAAAAACTACTACGCATTGGAAATGCTCAAAATGGAGCTCTTATAAATGTAAAGTTACGGCCATTACCACTGGAAAACAATTACTATCCAAGAAAAACGAGCACAACCACGAAATTGTTCCGGGACATGTACAAGCAAAACAGGTCATTGGTCAAATGAAGGAGACAGCGAGAACGGAACAGAACCCAGTAAATAACATGATAATTGCCAGCAGTCTGTTACCAATCGGGTCCGATATTGCAACGCAGCTGTCTTTGCCAACCAGATCTGCTATAAATCGGACACTAAATCGCCAAAAAGCATCCGAGAACTTACAGGAGCCGCCGATTACAGACAGACATTTCGAAGTGCCCGCCAAGTTTAAAGAGTTCTGCCTTCACGACACGGAAACAACTGACAACGAGAGAATGCTGATTTTTGGAACACACGAAAATCTAGAATCTTTGAAAACAAACAATGCGCTTTGGCTCTGTGACGGCACTTTCAAAGTATCTCCCATTCAGTTTTACCAGTTGTACACCATTCATATTCAGATTGGAGGATTTTATCCGCCTTGTATTTATGCTCTACTTAGCAACAAAAGAGAGAACTCCTATCGGAAGCTTCTTGTTGGCTTGAATCAACTTACTGGTGGAGTTTGGCCGGAAAAAATTCTCCTGGATTTTGAAAAAGCGGCAATCAATATCTTCTCGGAACAATATCCAGCAAGTGAGATAAAAGGCTGCTATTTTCACTTGTGTCAAAGTTTTAACAGGAAGCTATGCGAACTCGGTCTGAAAAAGATTTATGAAAACAACCCGGAACTAGCATTGACTTTGCGAATGATTCCTGCACTCAGTTTTGTCCCTGAGCCAATGGTATCGGCCTCTTTCGATCTTGTAATTGAGGAAATACAAGATGTCTGTGAAATTGCTAAATTAGACACAGAGTATTTGCAGATGATAGACGACCTAACTTCCTACTTTCAGAGGACGTATATCCGAGGCGAAAAAATTGGCCGTATCAATAGAGAACCTCAATACCCTTTGGCACTCTGGAACCACAACAAAGATGCAGCTGAAGGCTTAGCAAGAACAACAAATGCAGTTGAAGGCTGGCATTTGGGGTTTACATCCCTTTTTCAAGGCAACCATCCCTGCATTAGTACTTTTCTGGAGAAGATATCACTCGATGCCGCTAACCAAAAATTCAATATTATTAAAGCCTTAAGCGGAAAGGAGAACAAAAGCCGAAAGAAGTACAGAGTTCTGAATGAAAATGTCAAAAATATTGCAAAAAACTTTAAAACTGATGATATTGTCCCATATTTACGTTCACTTGCTTACTATACACATTCCTGAGTTTTTATAATTGTTATTCGTGCGTTTGGTGGTGTTATTGAATAAATTTTTTGTAAAAAAACTTTACTCAAAAACTAGAAGAGCTAGAGAGCTGATAATTTGACAGTAGAATTTCTGTGTGGGTTACTTTTCTACCTTCCACTCCCCATGCACTCCCAACACCACCCGTAGCTGGTATCGGCAGGTTTTCCTGACTTCTTCCCAGTTTTTCAGTTTCCAATCTTTTTATTAAGTCAACTTTTAATTTTTCGTGAAAATTTTTTTATCGCCGGAATTCGAACCTCCGTCGTGTTTTTTGTTGCATGCATTAACCGCCGCGCCAATTCCGCTTTGATGTTTGCAGTGATATTTTTTGTTATCTTAAGTTGTTTGTTCTCTTTTATGTTTTTCTGTGCAAGCGTTCTAAAAGTTGACGTCATTTCTTTAAAGCACAATTAGGCCATACCATTTCGCCTTTGAACTTAAAATGAGCATTCTTTATCAAAGTTAGCATCAAAGTGATTATTGTTATTATTACGATTGGGTATATTGGCATTGGGTATTTTGGCATTGGGTATATTGGCATATTGGGTATAATGGCATTGGGTATTTTGGCATTGGGTAGAATGGCATTGGGTATATTGTCATGTAACCGGTCTGTTTTGTCTCCTTCTACAAAATACTCGTAGGTGATTCCAGTTTCCTGATTTAATAGTCACACCTCGTTTGTAATGTACCAAATGTAATGTTTACATGTAGTGTTTTGTAATGTTTACCAGATTAATCAAAGAATGACACAGAGCTTGTTTAAGGAACTTACACATGTTAAAAAGTGATCTGTACAATTTAAAAATCAATAACTCATCGTTTTATAATTCTGAAATCAAGTACTAAGATTTGTCAGATAATGATAATAATTATGGCTATCTTTATCTGGACGAATCATTTTTCTGAAGTGTTGCTCGTTTTCACAAAATTTTGCATTAGTCACAGTTGCATCTCTTAAAATTCCCACAGAGTTACCAATATCCGCCATTAGATTTGCCTCCGATTGGGTGTTTTCGCCATATGAGAAAGAACTTCTTCAATAAAAATTGGTAACTTGATTTGATCGGTATCTTTTATCGTATCTTGGTGTTCTGCTTTCGCTTTAGTGGCTTATCCTGCTTGTCGCAGTTTGTTCTCCTTGCTCTTCCTTTTATAAACCTCCATTCAAATAATCACGTTTAATGGTAGTGCTTGGAGAGTGTTGATACAATAGTTTAATATGAGACGTATGCGTGCCCAATTTTCTTGATGTTCCAAATTTAATGGAAATTCAAAGAAATGGTTTTCGTTTTTCAACTTTTTCTAAATCTGGAAATTATTTACTGTTTTCTGATTTCACTAAAACCCGTAATACGTTTTTGGAACATAAGGTAATCCATATAATCATTATCTAAACAATTTTTCAGAGAACAGGGAATGATTTACCCATTTCTCGGTTTTTATACGCAAAAATTTTCATGCTATTACGTCATTTAATGCAGTTTTCATTTAACTGTTTAACTGTAGAGTACGTTGCATTCAAGTTGCATTTGCAGTTAGAGTTATATATTGCCGGTTCGAGGTGTAAACGCTAATACTTGCAAAAATGTAATTCAATGAAGGCGGTGAGAACTTATAAGTAATGAAATCTTTAGCGTTGAATGCGGTGAATCCAGTGAATAAAAACACTTCACCGCTAAGAATTGCAAATCATACAAAACGTGAACGCTAAATTTACCAAACATCTTCACTGCAGAAAACATTGCAAAAAAATCTAAGAATAGCGGTGCATGCGTCGAAAGCGGTGAAAAAAAAAACGATTCACCGCCAGTGTTGCAAGTCCCACTAAATTTACAAAAAAAACACCGCAAAAAATACTGCAAAAATGATAAATGAATAGCGGTGAATACGTTGTGAGCAGTGAAATAAAAACTGCCCCAACAAACCGCAAATCGTACAAAGTTTCACCGATATGTTAGCACAATTTCCTATCGGCTCCAGTTTTCAATGAAACTCTGTTAGATTTGAGGTCAGTGCGTTGAAAACGTTAAAAACACTCAACTCTTTTACAGAAAAACTTGCTGAAACCCGCACATAGCTGCATTATTGGTAGCAAATATCATTTTTCTTAAAATATGAACTTCTATTTGTATTTTTATTTACTACTTTTAACATGCCTTTTTTTATTCCCCCATTACACCTCAACTTACATCATTTTACCCACCATAAACAGTTACCCCCTACTCATTCATCAGTTTGGGGTTTAATCTGGGGTGGGGGTAATTCTGACACGAGCTTTTTTTGTGTAAAACGAAATCAGTGACCTCGAAAAACCTGTTGGAAACCCACACGTCTATACTCTTGGGGAAACAAAACGCAAAAGATGGATGGAACCAACAGAAACATGCATTAGGATTAAGAATTTTTGCAGACCTAATGTTCAGATCCATGCCATTGATCACAGCTGAAATGCTTCCATACAAATTTCCGTTAGATGAGAGAAATTCAGCATTAACTATAAATTGCATTAGATACAATTGATAGCGTAAATAAAAAGAACGTGATTTTCCCACTCTTACAAATTCATATTATACAATATGATACGATAAGTTGAGATATAACAATTTTTTTCTAATAGAAAATTAGAGGGAGTTTCTGATCGAATTTGAAGGAATTTTGATAAAATGGCAGAGAAGGCCATTTTGATTGGTTGATAGCCAGCGTCGAAGTGTTCACTTGATAGTGATGTCCGTTTTTGTCAAGTTCAAAATGTTGCCGATCCCAACGGACCCTTCTCTTATTAGAATCTGAGGTTACCGGAAACTTAAGAACAAAAAAAACTAACGAGCGTACTGAAATAACCAATTTTCTGGAAGAAGTCTCCCACTCATTGGTGTGTCAGTAAATTACAATGTTTTCAAAAAGGAGACTACAGGATTCAATGAATGTTGCCCAGAATGAAACAGTCAGCAGAGAACAAATATGCGAGATAGAAGAAATTTTTGGGCGGAACACAGAGTAAGCATCAATGAAACAAAAGCTCTTCAGAAAACTTTGTTGAGCTTTTTGTCTCCTATATGTAAAGAGACGTTTTTTCTACAAAAAGTTCATTAGCTCATTGAATGCTTAAAGTTAGCGGAAAATGATGTTAGCCATTACAAAAACCCTTGTATAAGAACAATGTACGATTGTGACGAAATAACTGCGCTCTATATTTCTAAACCTCACGTAATGATATACTAACGATATTCTACTCTGTTGACCTCACAAAGATCACTTGAGTTTATCGCTAGTTAGTTAGCAGGATATTCAGTTTGAGGATTTCTTTGAGTTACGTTCCTGAAGACCTTAAAAGGGAACTCATAATGAAAAAACAAAATCTGTTTACAGAAGTTTTGCATTATATCATTTGCCCTCAACTTGTACATCGTTTCTAAAATAAATTACTAAACAATTCGGCAAATGAAAACGCATTAAAAATGGCCTGGGGTGTTTTTCAACAGCACTGTATCAACTTCAGTGATAGAAATTCTCTGAAATTGCCATTTTTTATGGGAAAAGTGTCTTTCTCTATACTGTGTCATTTGATCTCAAAGTTCCCAAAAAAATTATTACAATTGATTGATTATTGCCTAGGTTAAGGCAAATCTACAGCAAATATTAACAAAAGAGGAGAAATTTCTGAGGGGAACACAAAAAGCCTCCACATGGCACAAAAAACTATTTTTGGGCCTTCTACTGGGTTTTTCCACTAACCATTGCGTCAGACATTCAGTCGTTGCAATTGACAGCAACTGATGTTTACCATGACAGCAGTCCTTGTATAACAGCGTTGATTGCCTGTGAGAAAGTTTGTGGTATATCAGTACAATTCACTTCTAATTTGAATTTTTACGTTCAAATCTGTTCATATTAAAATTGCTATGCCAATTACTTCTTATAGACTCATCTATTTCCTGCTTAGTGAAATAACGTAAACTTTTTTATATTTGCTTGAGAAAGCATCACTCTCTCAGTTCTGAATTTGTCTATTAATTACGCAAGTTAGTCTTGTCAAAGAGCAATGTTTCCCCTTCATAGAGCAATCAATTCTCGAAGAAATCAAATTTTATATATTATCTGTTTTTTGATATTATAAAGTACTCTCCGTTCTTCTGCAGTACTTAATGGCACACTCAATAAACGTGAACGGCTCAAAAGAACTCATTTGGAGTTAATCTTGTTCGGTGCAAAGCAATCTTGTCCAACCATGGCTGTGAGAAAAAGGAAAAACGCAGGCAGCTCAAGCTAGTCCACTTATCGAAAACTCACATCACTAATGACGAACTCTTAAAAACACCATCAGATGCAGTATCCTTACTTCCATAACTTTTGCTGAGAAAAATATTGGTAGCTCCTCGGACCATTTAGAACGTAAGAAGCAAGCTCGCAATGCTGAAGTCAAAACGAATCGGCTTAGGATTAGGCAATTCTCCGAGGGAGCAAGCTAGGGTTCAACGTGACAATTGAATAGTTTCACTTCCATAACTGACGGATTGCACAGAAGCACGCCGAATCTTTTTTAGTCGAAATTAGTAACCCTACTACTCTTACACTCGGAATATCTAAGAAAGGGACTAATACTATGTCTCCATTTTAAAGGTTTGCAAATGAGTTCAAAAAGTCTGATTCTTGAAAACCTGCAACTTAAGTTCAACGAAAGAATTCAACTACAACTGAAATTAGCCTCAAAATTATTGAGTGTCAGTAGCGCCTCAATTAGCCGTTTCGGGCATTTTCAGCAATGCAGGAATAATTAGTTTCTGCAAAACTCATTAACGCCTCCTATCATTATTCGACTTGCAGAATCAGAAAAACTAAATCAATCCACCAAAAACAGAAAATAAAGGACTAAATGAAACGCAAAAAGACTGTATGATTTTTTCCTCAAATTGGCGTCAACACTTTCATACTACACTACCCAACTAAACTCAGCACCCACAATTTTCAAAAAGCAAACGATGTTATCAAGAAAAGCAAGTGGAAAAAGTCATGGTTACTGGTAACAGCTGAGGATCCCGACAAAAAATATTTTGTCTAACCACTATCGTCAGACGAATCAATTTCACAATTTCAACATCCAGACCCCAACAGCGCTACTGGGGAGATCCTTTAATGGCGACTTCAACTTTCGCGTGTTTGACAAAAACAGTCTACGGTCGAAGACCAGCAAAGATGGGACGACGCTAAAACAAATCATTACCTAAATCCATTTGGCTAGAGATGCTCCAGATTCAAGAGCGTTTTTTCAGTATGGACAAAAAGACAAGACTTTAAAATATTTTACAATAGGTTTTTCTCTGAGACATATATTCCATACCATCCTGAAAATTGTTTCTTTAGCAGAAGGCTTGTTGGTCGCGTATGCTAAAATTTTTTGTTCGTTCTCTAGAGTGCCAAACTCTCACGACAATTGGCTAAAACCTCGAAGTCATTTACTCCCTGAAGGCAAATAAAACTACTTGAAGATTCTTAAAACCAAAGATACAAATAAGTTCTAGAGAGGCAGAAATATACGAAAATGGACGAATTATAATTTCTGGGGTGTTTTGTGTTTTTTTAAAATTAATTGCGGACGAAGTCTTTGAAAAGAAAATAGCCTGATGTCGTCAAATTTTCATCAAAATGTTTAGAGAAGCATTGATTGCCCAGATCAATTAAATAAGGTCAAACAAACTGATTAATTTTTTCTGTTTTTATACTTGTTTTTATGAAAAATCTTGCCTGACTTTTCTTGAAGGAAGCTGCACGACATTATAAAAACTTCCTAAGCGAAAACAATTTGCGAAAAAGTTGACAAGAAGTAGGCTGCCGACGTCTCAGTGGCAAAGCTTGTAGAAAAATACACAAAAATTTAATAAAAAAACTGAGAATACCATTGCAAATCTTGACATCAAGCAAAATTTCAGGATCGAAGGTATCCCTGAGGATATGGATAAATCTATAGCGGAAAACCTTGTGCCAATGAAATATGAAGTAGATGAACTGATGCCGTACTAGATCAAATCGGAGTGAAACCAAATGTAGCTGAATTAAAAATACTTGGAAAGTTCAAGAACGAAAGAGTGAAACCGCGAACATAAAATGTGACTGTATCAAGTGATAACAAAGCAAGGCTAACTTTAGCCAAGGTTTTTAGAAACAAAGTAATTTACCGAAAAGGTATATAAATGCTGCCAGCACTATCTAAAGAAGATGCAATCAGAGAAAATTTTATTCTCAAAAAGAGGAGAGAACTGACTGACAAAAGCTAAACCGCAAAAAGATTGAAATAAGAAGGCTACAGTTTCTCTGTTATATTTAAGTAATTACTATCAAATCGAACTTTGGCAAGTCTACTTTCCTATTTTTGTTACACATTCTGTTGTTGAATACAGAAAGCCTAGTGAAGATCGAAAGGCGAACACAATTTGCCAATGCTGTTTTAAATACTGATAATGATACTGTTTTTCTTTGCGAAACCTGACTAAATGAAAGTAGGTCTTCAACTGAACTTTGACTCCACATCTATAAAATCTTGCGATCAGACAGAAGCCTTGAAAATGAGGAAAAGCAACACGGCGCAGCCTAATTACAATTTAAAAACACCTTAATTCCAGAACGCATATCAAAAACTCTTGCGGATTCGGGTGTTTTGTGTAAAATACATCTGAACTACCTTAAACTCTGCAATTGCGACCATCCTAACTACCCTGAATTGAACCGAACTGGAAAGCATTGATTATTCCAATTGAAGAAAAAAAATTACACCTTGACTCATTCGCAGACAGAATTTTCCCAACATGCTCCAACTTTACAATAGAGGTTGGAGCATGTTGGGAAAGACATAACTGATCAATCAATTGCGGCAATCTTAACTACCCTGAAAATAACCGAACTGGAAAGCATTTATTATTCCAATTGAAGACAAAAATTACACCATGACTTATTTGCAGACAGACTTTCCCAACATGCTCCAAAATTACATTAGATGTCACGTTATTTTTGAAATTGTGATAATATAGCGGAGAAAGACTCAAAATTTACTCAATTTTCCAACTGTCCCGATCCACTTGACATTAAGCAGTTCTTTACAACACCAATAGCAGCAATCCTAAATTTCAGGAGCTTTGGGAAGGCAGGCTGAAAAGTTATTAATGCTACGATCTGTTCAAAATCTTTCAAACTAAGCTGTTGCTCATATATGAGCGATATGTACAATGAATTGTACCGGTATCTTGATCAAATAATCGAGATGAATGTGCCAAGATGGACGAGGCATCAACAATCATTACCCTCAAATTTCATGAACAAACAAAACAATCAGCAGAATTTGCCTAAACCAAAACCCACGAGCTATCGGAAAACTCAAGTTATAAGACTAGAGAATTTAGTATCGGAGTCTGTCAGAAATATAGAAGTGAATACCAAGAGTCCCTCTTTGCAACAAGAAACACTAATGCAATTCAAGCTTTCAAAAGCCTAAAGAAAGCTGAATTTTCACACCACACATGAACAAGCCAACAGAAAACATAATCAGAACCAACAAAAAATAAACTATGCTCAATGAATTGTTTCACTCAGTTTTCAACGAAGTGCAGAAAGAAAATTTTTTTATTAGTACTAACGATATCCTGATTCCTATTCCCAAATTGGCAAATTTCAGGGTCTTGAAACCAAAATTACATGAAAGAATGTCCACGTTTTACATTCCGGAGTCTCGTGGACTTAATGGTCTACCTCCAGCTTTCTATCAGAATAATTCTAGATATAACAGTTCCTCTTCTAACAATTTTTTAAAAACTAAGCGACTGCGTAAAACACCGGATAGATGGAAAGATGCTGCAGTATCACCAATGTACAGGAAAGACAGTCGACAAAACTTTGAAAACTACCGGCCAGTGTCTATATTAGATACAGACAATAAATTATTTTATCAATTTGATTTTTTTATAAAAATTTCTACAAACATCTCCACGATTTTCTAGTTCAATATCGGCACCGACTTGTAAATAACAGACCAGTCCAAACCAGCATGCTATTGTTTCTCAAAATCATACATGAAGTGTTCACTGAAGTCCCTGTTTGGAAATCATGGCATTTGTTACTGACTTCTCGAAGGCCTTTGATAAAGTCCATCACTTCAAAAAAGCAAATAATTTATATCATATAAGTTGGTGGATGCATGCTCGAGGTTCTTATAGACCATTTGAGAGATCAAAAACATTTTGTTCGTGTACAAAAGGTTAGTTCCAAAATATCAAACGTCGCGAGTGGAGTCCTACTAGGTTTACTGCTTGGACCAATCCTGTTATGGATCTTTGTAATGGATTTGCCAGTCTTTCTTGTCTTTGCTAAACCATTCCTATTTGCAGATGATCCAAAAATCTTGGTGAACAGATGCTTCTGCTAAATACAAAATGATTTAGATGTCATTGAAGCACGGGTTCGAAGCAACAGGATGGAGCTAGCGAACAAGAAATGCGATAAACTAGTTCCCCGAGACGATCAAAATTTCCTTTTGCTGGAAACAGTGCCCCAAAAGGTGAGCAACTAAAGGACCTAGGAATCTAAATAAATTGAGAACTATCATGGCGAACTCACCTTCAAGAGAGAATAAAGAAAGCAAACAAAGCGGTCTACATGCTCAGAAAAAATATTGCGTACCAAATAAGAAGAGCCTCTAAACTAGGTCTCTACAAGTTTCTAATTTTACTTTTTCTTATTTAGGGTTTTTCATGATGTTAAAAACACGATCAGACATACAAATTCTTGAACACTTTCAAAGGAAAATTGTTAGATGGATAACCCGAAAAAACGGCACCTTATGTTAGTCAAATTAGAATGTTAAACATCATACCCCTTTTTCCAATATTCCTGCAGCTAAATAATTTGCTTTGCAGTATAAATTCAATGGATCAACAAGAAGACCTGTTACCCGACCTACACTCGAGGGCCGGTCGAACAACATCTTCAAGGTTTCAAAAAGACAAACAGAAAAAGCACGAACGGAACTTTTTACCGAACGACGCGATTATTAAATCGAATATCGAGACACATCAGCATAAAAAGTGAAACTGGTAAAAAAAACCAATCGCCTGCTTCTAATTTGAAATCTGTCTTTGAAGTCTATGATGAACAAAGGTTCTGCTCATGGCATTTTATCTGGGACTGCCATTTTTGCAAGAAACAGCAGCAGAAGTTTTAAAATGAAGACGACTCCGACTTACTTATCCCTGCAGGCAACAAAAACAAGATTGGAGATTTAATTAAGCGTCTCCTAAACGATTGGACAAAAAACGGATTATGAACATAATATAGAATTTTGTTGAAATAAGGTCTTTGGAATATCATGTAAGCAGGTGGCACCCATTTTGCAAATGCCAGAACTACAGAAATAATGGGACATTGTTTAATATTTTAATGACTGGAATGTATCACTTCTTTCAACAAGAACAACAATTATCTTTGGCTTAAAATTTCAAAAGGTCAACTGCTCAGATGGTCTAAGCTTTGCCAAATACTACTGAAATTAAAACATTGTGCTAAAATTGAAATGAGTTGGAGATTAACTTAACAAAACTTATGAAATCGGATGTGTTTTTCGGATACAATAATCCAGCATGTATAACATCATTGAATGATCATCTTCACAGCATGAATTGTCATAAAGCTAAGTCAGTTCTAAAACTTAATGTAAAATTATTTTTTTCACATTGCAAAATATTTCGCTATATCTCGCATCTTTAGGTAAAACCCAACTTGAAATTATTCTATTTACATTTAAATTGATTTAAATTCAATTAAAAAAGAAAACAGTAAAATAAGAGGTCCTCGGAACATTTTTTATCGCAAAAAAAGAATTCTGAAATTTCCTTTTCTAGTTCATTTCTATTTTCTTATTCAAGATCATTGAACTGAGTTTTTTGCAATTCTTAGTGACTTTCTACCGTTTCGGTAATGTTTGAGAAAAATTTCAATGTTTTGATTCGCTAAACTGTAATTTTCAAAGTTTTTGCAAATTATTTCCTATTTGAAGCAAATGATTGGCATCTTTTTTTACTGTGCAAATCAAAGCGTTTCCAATTAACATCCACCATTTTTTCGTAATGCTCCTTTCTTATATTTTGACATTTTATGTAATATCTTGATAGAGTGCGTGCCCCTTGCCAACCCCCCCCCCCCCAGCTGAGTGCGTGCACTTTTGCTGCATCCCTCACGCTCGTGCCATTTTTCTATGTTATCAGTTATTATCTAATGACGTTTTCTCTAATTGGTTGGTGCATAACCTATTGGGTTGGAACAAAAGAAGATCCAAAAATTTTGGGTTTTTCCCATTATAGCCCCCCAATAACATTATAGCCCCCCATTATGGTATAATTACCATGATTGGGGGGCTATTGGTTACACGCCCACTAAGCTGGGGGGCTATAATGGGAAAGACCCAAATTTTCAGTAGCATTGGGCGTGACTTCAGCTTGTTTGTAGAATGTCACTCACTTAACACTGAAAAACAGTGTTAAGTGGATGTGTATTACTTAGAGTGGACAGTGGATGAGTATTACTTAGAATGTGGAATTTTTCGAGACGAAAATTTCTGAGGAATCTATAGCTGGAAATTGCATATTAAATGCAGGCCGAAGAATGCAAGTCCACTTTTCTACTTGCTGAGAAATGTCGCGATTAAAGTTCGGCCACAAGTTAAAGAGGGTCTGTACAAGTCGCTCTTCTGTATGGTTTTTCGTTTGAATCCTTCTAATCTTCGTGATTTTGAACGTTTTCAACACAGTGATTCGATGGATTTGTAGTTATCAAGGAGATAATGCCATTCACCTGAGATTATTACAAATTCTACCTCGCCATCTATTCAATCAGGTTAGCGATATCCTTCTTTCCAATCTCATTTGGAGTCGAGGAAATAACGTGATCATCTCTTCTGGGATAAAATCGGAGGTAACCAGAATCTAGTTCTTTTTTATTTCGTTAGGGTCCAATTCCGAAAGCTAGGGGTGAATATTCAGCAACTCACTGAACCATTCAAAGTTTTAACTACACAAGATTTTGTATTTCGTCCGGCCAAGGGCCTATTGAGTATATAAATGACTGCCATCCGGGAATGCTGTTTCAAATTTTTCATTAATTTTTACCATTGTACACTCCAAAGTTTTTGCAAGATGTTTCCTATTTGAAGCAAATGATGGGCGTCGTTTTTGCTGTGCAAATCAAAGCATTTCCAATTAACATCCACCGTTTTTTCGTAATGCTCCTTTATTATATTTTGACATTTTGTAATATATAGATAGGGTTGGAACAAAAGAAGATCCAAAAATTTTCGGGTCTTTCCCATTAGAGCCCCCCAATAAAATTATAGCCCCCCATTATGTTACAATTACCATGATTGGGGGTCTATAGGTTACATGCCCACTAAGCGGGGGTGGATATAATGGGAAAGACTCAAATTTTCAGTAGCATTGGGCGTGACTTCAGCTTGTTTGTAGAATGTCACTCACTTAACACTGAAAAACCGAATATTACTAAGAATGTGGAATTTTCTCGAGACGAATTTTTCTGAGCGAAGTATTTGCACTCGGCAATTGTTCTGCGATTGTCAAAACTGTAGAAATAATGAAATAATTGGGCGTTATTTTAATTTAAAGACTGGGACCTGAGACCGTTCAGCGCAGCTGTAAACCAACAACAACAACAACTTCAGTTAATCAATTATCTTCCTGAGGACTCTATAGCTGGAAATTGCATATTAAATGCAGGCCGAAGAATGCAAGTCCACTTTTCTACTTTATGAGAAATGTCGCGATTAAAGTTCGGCCACAAGTTAAAGAGGGTTCGGCCACAAGTTATAGATGCCAAGGAAAATGAAATTACAATTTAAAAAAATTTTCATTAAAAACAAAAAATTGGAAAACTTTGCGTTCACCGCCAGCTTGACTTAAAATAAATGCAAAATCAAATAAAATATTTGCAAATAATTAAACTTGTCTCTCAGAAAAATTATCGAATTCTAAGGAATGAGTTCAAATAACAACGAATTTTTGAAACTTTTTACTGTAAAATTTAATTTTGTTTTTAATTAATACACTTAAATAATTCTAATTAATAGTCGTGAAGCGATAGCTGAGGCTATTATTGGCCTTCTCCTGGTTTTTTATTATGTTGTCATGGCCATATGACGTCACAGTCATTTCAAATCTGCTTTTTGTTCATTCGTTCATGGAATTTCAACTGAATTGCGTGCCTGACGTCATTTTTCACTCTTAGTGGAGTGAGTTTTTTGTTCATTAGGGTGGTTAAGTTTTTGTTTCCACGTGACTCACCTCATTCTCAAGAATGATTTCCGCACTCTGCAGTTGACGTTTCGTTACTTTATTTCAAAAAGATAAGGTCAATTGTGTGTATATCACTCAAATTGAAAATTTTTTAAGAGCGGCTAATAGAAAAAGCACTAAGTTGTACGAATTCTTAGTCAAAACTTAACAAATATCTCAGCCCTGAATGTAAAGAGTGTTTTGGGTCTTCCTTTTTTACTTTCTTAGAGGCTGTTATTCGAAACTATCGCTATTTTTTGGCAATCTGCCAGCTATGATCTTTGTTCAATAGTGTTAGAATTGTATTCATCAGCAACGCGTTAACCTTCTAGTATGTCTCGGTCCAAGTTATGAGCTTGACGACAACATTCAACGAGATGCAGTCCTACCGGAGGATCTTCATTTTGATGTTCTGAAATTCCAGTGGTAACATATTGGGAGCATTGTCCAACACATGTGGAATTGTATCCAATGCATGTAATTTTGTATAGCACATGCGAGTGCATATTTGTATCGAAAGAGTTTTTCAGGGTGTTCAAACCAGATCTAATATTTCCCGCAGTGAGAAGTATTTGAGTATCACACAATTTTTCTCGTTTTAAACGCAAATTTTGAGTGATGTATCCTTTGTACTGTGCGAAAAACATTGGTTTATTATTTTTTTTGTTGAGACTGTTGTTTGTCTTGATGTTCTTCGCCGGATTTGCTAATATTTCGTTTGTGATTACCCAACGCCTCATTTTCATTTACAAAAATGTTTGGCTACTCATTTGGATACAGGTTTTTTGTCGCGATCTCTTGATTGCTTTTAAGAGCTACATCAAAGGAGATCCGATTACTGGTTCCATTGAGAATCCACTCGTTCAAGCAATTTCTACTGAATCGCATGCGTGACGTCATTTTTCACTCTTAGTGGAGTGAGTTTTTTGTTCATTTGGGTGGTTAAAATTTTGGTTCCACATGACTTACCTCATTCTCAAAAATGATTTCCTCACTCTGCAGCTGACCTTTCTTTACTTTAATTCAAAGAATAAGGTCAAGTGAGTGTATATCACTCTAATTGAAGGTTATTTAAGAGTGGCTAATAGAAAAAGCAATAAGTTGTAAGGATTCTTAGTCAAAAGTTCTCAAACATCAGCCAATAATGTAAAGAGTATTTTTGGCCTTCTTTTTTTACTTTCTTAGAGGCTGCAATTCGAAGCTATCGCTGCTATTTTCGGGCAATCTTCCAATTATGTTCTTTATTCCATAGTGTTAGAATTGTGTTCGTCAGCAACGCGGCAAGCGTTGAGTATGTCTCAGTCAAAGTTTCGAGCTTGACGACAACATTCAACGAGATGCAGTCCTATCGGAGGATCTTCATTTTGATGTTCTTAAATTCCAGTGGTAACATATTGGGAGGTTTGTCCAACACAGGTGGAATTGTATCCAATACATGTAACTTTGTATAGCACATGAGAGTTCATATTTGTATCGAAAGAGTTTTTCAGGGTGTGCAAACTAGATCTAATTTTTCCCGCAGTGAGAATTATTTGAGTATCACACAATTTTTCTCATTCTAATCGCAAATTTTGAGTGATGGATCCTTTGAACTGTGCGAAAAACATTGGTTTATTATCCTTTTTGTTGAGACTTGTTTGTCTCGATGTTCTTAGCCGGGTTTGCTAATCTTTCGTTTGTGATTACCCAACGCCTCATTTTCATTAACGAAACTGTTTGGCTACTCATTTGGTTACAGGTTTTTTGTCACGATCTCTTGATTGTTATTAAGAGCTGCATCAAAGGAGCTCCAATTACTGGTTCCGTTGAGAATCCAATGTATGGTCCCCTGAATCACGTTTTATGTTTTAAGGGCGCACAGCTACCGAAATTTAAAGATTATGACGGTTTTCCATGATAGACCCACCAGCTTAGTGGTCGGATAACCTATAGCCTCACAATCCTGGTGAATATACCATAATGGTTTTTCGAATTTCATTGGTGGCTATAATGCGATAAACCCGACTTTTGATACCAAGGACAACTAATTTTTCAGTCTTCAAATACATTCATATTCAGGTCCAGGAAAATCAGGTTTCCATTCCCGTCTTGTCTCTCTGGAGTGAATTGTAAGCTTCTCTGAAGTGAATTCGCTTACTTAAGAAACTCTTACTCTTGAGGATTCCCTTCTACAGTGCACACATATACTTACATTTGGAACAATTTCAATCCATCTGTCGTCTGTAGTACATTTTTCTTCAAAATAAGTACAGATCTATTCAACTTCCTTCATGTAACACCTAGAATGCAGGCTACTGACGTCAGTTTATTGATAATAGTTTAAAACGAGCCACTGTGATGATCAAATGTACATGAAAGCAACGAAATGAAGGTTGAAAACCCGTTTTGATTCCAGAGAACTGATATAATTTACTAAAGTTCTCGGTCTACAGACTCCTCTGTATTCGTTTTGTAATCCAGGGAAACTGTTGGAGCTGTGTTTGGGGAGACTGTCAGCCAGGGAATTGGGAAACCAATTGCTATTAATTAGACGGAAAAATGGTATTGAATTGAATAATTTAACTGGCTAAACAAAACAATCAGTTATTTATTTCAATTTTTAAATTTAACTATATATTATTAATTGCTATCGTATTTAACGGTTTTGCCTTGATTTTATCTAAAAGTGTACTGAGATGTTTATACTATCTGTGACATTTTCACAACAGACTAGCTATTTCACCCCGAAAGTCTGTCAAATTACGGATTATGACGTAGCTCAAACCCAAGTTCAAACGTTGACCTTTTACTGTTATTTAACTAACTCTTATTATGCCATCATTTTGTTCACATTATTAAATAATTGAACTTTACTACTGAATTCCAATCAACTTTGGAAAAATCTGTTTAATATTTGCCTATATTTGAATGTAAATAACAAGATATTAAAATTGTAACAGACAAAATAGTTGCTCGCTAATAAACAGTTGTATTACTGAAATAAAGTTTTTACCAGAGAAGATCTTCAGCTGTCGAAGTGATTGTCGACTCACCCATTCGAAGATCCAAACCGCTAAAGCTATCCAATAGTGAATAATAACAGAAAAATCGTTAAATTGTAATAGGTGCTCAGCACAATTTTTGTTCGCTAAATTGTTGAAGCTGTAATGCTGTGAACAACCATCGTTAATTCAGCAACGTATTCGTTCTTGCCAGAAAAGTTGTTATTTGAAAGAGTTTACTCGAGTAAACAAATCAATTTGATCAACTAGAATTGCTTTCAACCAAAATGAACAACCACTAGCGAATACATAATATTTGAGCACATGATATGGTGACAGAACGGACGACAATCGACAGGATAGTGAGCCAATACCTTCGAGAAGATCCTCACCACTGTCAACTTCGGAATTGAAGGGCTAAAACAGAACCACGAGCAGTATCCATCCAAATCAGTACAGTTTCAAATCAGTACAGTGAGAACTGCAGCTTGGTGGAATTGTGATTTCATGTGACCAATATCCCTGTGGCCAGAGCTGACGCTGATAGGCAGACGCAACAACATAGTGACTACAAGGGTTCGTTAGATTTCACCTTTTGTGCAGTGAATTAATACAGTGCTTTTATGATAACGCCACACCTCTATCTGTTCCTGATTTCATTCTGTTGATTTGAATCATCAAAACTGATTTGAAACATTGATCACAGTAAGGAATATGATTCTCAGAAATAATCAAGCTTGAAACCTTTACGTTTACTCAAATCTTGAATCTAAATAAGTCTAAGGCCATCAAAACAAAAGACTACACTAAAAATTCATAATTCCTCGGCAAGTTGAACCACTGTCCAACCAACTCAACTACACTACAAAGCTAAAACACTTAAATTTAGAGCACATAAAATGGCACAACCTAACATTGCCTTAAAACCGTTCAGCGGTACAGATAAAGAAAGTTTTCGAGAGTTCGAGCATCTTTTAAGAAGCATTATAGGAGTTGCAGCAGTAGCAGGAGCCCAACAGGCTAACTTTTTGCAATTGCATCTGAGAGATGCAGCTCTAAGATATTTCCAGACTTTACCAGAAGCGACACGCAATGATTTAGCTCTAAGTTTAACGGCGTTAAGAAATCATTTCTGCAAACCACAGTTGCAAGAGTTACATGTAATCAAGTTAGAAAATGTTCGTTTCGACCCAAAAACTGATTCACCAGAAAATTTTCTTGTGTCCCTGCAAAATATGACTTTGAAAGCTTATCCTGATCCCATACCCGAGGCGTATCCACCCGGAGCGGATCAGGCGGCTCAAGATGCCGTAGATGCTAGAAATGATGAGAATTTACGTTGGAGAGTGCATGTACCTCTCCCAACACGAAACAGAAGAATATTCCCAAAAGACGTAAATGTCTAGCCCCAATAGCCAAGCCAGACCAAGAATCTAAATGAATCACCAAGTTCAGTGAGCTAGAATGATCAAATGAAAGCAAAAAAATTTTAACTCGAACCCAATGTTCTCCTACAGGGCCTACATTATCCCGATTGTGGGTGATCTCGAAGTCATTGCATAACACATGGTATTTGAGAGCACAAAAAGATGAAAAAGCCTTGCTCTCCAGCATAAAAGTCCCTGTAGCAATCCTCAATTTATTGCAGGGAGAGGATTTCATCTTCTTAGATTTTCCTGCACTCTTTGACTTCGCACCTATATAAAATGTAGAATTTTCGAAACAATGATGAATTTAAAAAAAAACAGCAAGCTGATTAACCTGAACGTTTCCCCACAATCAGATAATAAATGCTAGAGAAAATACACTGTCCATGAACCTCAGCATATTTTGGTTTCCCGGCTGGTTCCGGAGTCCCGAGCTCACAAACAGAGTTGGTGTATTTAACCGCATCTTTCACAAAAGTGAAACCAAACTGTTCACACCAAGCTCTCTTGCGATTTTCCGAAACAGCTGTACAAAGAAACCGCCTTTTTTGGTTCTCCTCAGTGTAACAATGAGGACAGGTCCTGACAAACCTGAATAATCAAAGCTCCAGTTTACGCAGATAGTCAACGCTTTCTCTACTTTTAGAAAAATTTCCTTAACTCTTTTAATGCAGTTACTTTTTTTTATAAAATATCAACTTGAAAAAGAACTCACTCTTCTACAAGCCGAGTGAATCCCCCAAGTTTCGGTGGGTAGGACCAAGATTTTCCCGTCAACACCTCCCGGAGAGACGAACGAGTCTTCAGATGGCTAAACCCCTTGTAATGCTCGTCTCGGAGAGCTGCTTCAACTTCTGCAAGGGTGGGAACCACCGAATGATCGCCTTTTGCGACCAATTTACCGTCTTTCTCTTCAAAAAAACGACACAAGTCGCGGAACTCCTTTCGTTTTTCATTCGTCGTAAGAATGGTGCTGTTAGTTTTGCGCGTACGCAAAAACAATATTATTGCCATAGTTAAGAACTCATCCATTCTTACTCTGAAGAATATACTCCGTTGAGTTCACGTAGCCTTCTTGATTAAAAATTATAAAAACTGCACACATTAATGCACAACTGCATATTTTGAAACTTGTTTTTCACCTTACGCCACAGTCGGCGGTACTGCTTTGAACTGAATCAATTACCTTACAAACCTACATAACTTGTGAACCTGATAGTTCCCACACCTAACGCCACAGTCGGCGGTACTGTTAACTGACAATATTATGATAAAAACCTGCATATCTTTTCTCTATACTAAAACCTGTAACACTTCTCATATGACTCCACTCCTGAAACACAAAGTCACAAATGTTCACATGTTTAGAATGATGAAGCTTGCCACGTTATTCCTTAAACTCATCCTAATGTATATTCATACTGCTGGATCATCAGAAGAGCGCAACTTTGATGACGTACTCGAAAAAGGAATAATTTTCAACGAAGAAACGAAAATTCTCTTGGCTGAAAAGTTCGTCCCTGTTCAATTCATGGTTCCATTTCCATCGTACAACCTTTCCTTAAAACCAGAGTTGAATACATTACTCAGACGCTTGAATGACATGAGGAAATTACCATCAATCCAGTGTCCACTTGATTTCTCATCCAGTTTTAATGGAAATGCCTCATCTTTCAATGTTGATTGGATCTTGTCAAAGATAGAGAAAGAAGTCAATAAGTCGAGTCTGGATGTTCAACTCATTCGAAACGAAACCTTAACCTTTCTTCAAAACAGTGATGAAATCAGAGGAACAAACAACCGAGTTAAACGAGGAGCACATGTCGCAGTCGCTGCTATGGCTGGAATAGGGCTCTTTGGTTCTGGTGTCCTCATGGAAATGGAGGCGGATGCGGTCTCTCTGGCATTTTTGGATCATGCCAGGACAGAGCTAAAGAGAATGCAGCTAATATTGATCGACTATACAGTTTCACTTTATCACTGACGGACTACGTAATGCAGATAAAAACTGCAACTGATGAAAAGTTTTTCTTAGTTGGGAATGAATTGAAAGAGATTAGGGAGACACAAAACCAGATGATAGAGACACAGAATAAAAATTGGGCTATCATCGAGGAGCAATTTAAAGTTTTCGAGGGCAACTTCCACATTCTACGAGACTGCACCCAAATGCTGTTCTCGAACCAACAGCTCAATTTCAACTTCGACACAGCAGCTTCTCTTCTCTCAATGCTCTATGCGGACGTCAAAAGCTATAGAACAGCTCTCTACACGTATCGCATGAATGTCCTAAATGCCATCCCAACGTTACTACAACAACATTTACCAATGTCCTTGGTACCCAAAGAATCTCTACTTGCTATACTGAAATCTGTCGCTGCTGACCAGTCTTTAAGTGGTAGCAGATTGTCGTTAGCCATACCCCCAACAGATTTATTATCATATTATGACGCAAAACTTCTTCGAGATGTCGTGACTTTGGATGAAGGACTAGTTCTTACACTTGCCATTCCGTTGGCCACGCGACAAACTGTTTTTTCTACGTACCCGGCGCAAATAGTTCCGATGCCACAGCCAGAACCTCGTATGGCAATCCGATGGGTCATAGAAGCGCCCTATCTTGCCATATCAGAGGGTCAAATGGAATCGGTAACACTTTCGAAAGATCAGTTTGAGGCATGTCTAGGATCAGCTAGATACCGAATATGCCATGAGACTATCGCTACCCAAACGAATCATCCTTCTTGCCTGGCAACCCTTTTCGTTAGTTCGACCCTAAAAGCAGCGGAGACTTGCGACACGGAAGTATTTTACCTTCCTACGCAAGCGAATGCTGCCAATTTAGGATACGGCATTTGGCTAATCACCTCGGCTTCAGATTCTTATGAAATGCGTGAGTACAGTCTTGATTCTGTACATAAGTCATGGAACAGAATAATTCCGGGATGCAAGATATGCATTATAACAGTCGAATGCAACTATCAAATAATTGTTGGAGAAAATTTGAAGATTCGATCCGATCTCGAGAGCTGCGACCGAGTTGAAGCGAAACTTATCGACGTTAAGCTACCAGATCCCTTAGAGCATTTGATGAGCGAAATTCCGCAAATCGATCAGATGCCCTACTTCGAGTCTCGAACAACAGCGGGAGTAGAGCTTCTGAGAAAAGTGAGAGCAGAGCTGATTCGAAGCCCAAAAATAAAGTCAAGTGATGACTTGGTTCAGATTGCGAGACCAATCACTGCTGATATGAGAAAGTTAAAGCCTACACTTGTGTCTGAATTCAAAGAATACGTCCCATTAAAATTGTCTTTGTCGCTTACAGTTATTGTTTTCATTGGGAACATAATTTTACACATTTTATTTCTCTATCTTTATCACAGATTTAAGATCATTCGTAAATTTGTTCCATCATTCCTCAAATCAAAAAATGACGACATTGGTGTCAAACCAGTCATTAGTGTGAAGGACAACATTGCTGCTGATGCCATTCCACAAAAATGGAAAGACAACTATCACATTCTGACTGAAGCCACTAGACCGAGAAGTAAATCTCGCTCACGCACTTCATTATCTACGTTGAACAAAAACGTAGAATCAAATTCAGACCCATGTCTCTCACAAACTTGTTCTCAACGCATTGAAACTGATCTTTGAATTAGTGCAGTTGTATTGTAAAGTATAATGTGCACTACCAAACTGAAGAAGAATTGGAGTACCCTTGCAGCAGACCAATAGTTCCTCCTATACTGCGACAGATCACTTTTTCATTAACGATTATTCGGTTGGAGTGGAGCAATTTCTTCTGATCTTATCATATGGTACGATTGTTGGACGATCATTTATTCTTTTCTACTCGCATTTATTCTTTCTAACTGGTATGGAACTGTGGCAAACTTCTACTCTTTTACGGATTTGAGCTTCGTCGCTGAATGATGGATATCGAAATTTTTCGAGCCCAGAAGTCTCCCTGAGGAGGGGAGTATGACGTAGCTCAAACCCAAGTTCAAACGTTGACCTTTTACTGTTATTTAACTAACTCTTATTATGCCATCATTTTGTTCACATTATTAAATAATTGAACTTTACTACTGAATTCCAATCAACTTTGGAAAAATCTGTTTAATATTTGCCTATATTTGAATGTAAATAACAAGATATTAAAATTGTAACAGACAAAATAGTTGCTCGCTAATAAACAGTTGTATTACTGAAATAAAGTTTTTACCAGAGAAGATCTTCAGCTGTCGAAGTGATTGTCGACTCACCCATTCGAAGATCCAAACCGCTAAAGCTATCCAATAGTGAATAATAACAGAAAAATCGTTAAATTGTAATAGGTGCTCAGCACAATTTTTGTTCGCTAAATTGTTGAAGCTGTAATGCTGTGAACAACCATCGTTAATTCAGCAACGTATTCGTTCTTGCCAGAAAAGTTGTTATTTGAAAGAGTTTACTCGAGTAAACAAATCAATTTGATCAACTAGAATTGCTTTCAACCAAAATGAACAACCACTAGCGAATACATAATATTTGAGCACATGATACGGATCTTTTCCGTATGTGCCCCCCCCCCGTACGTTATGCCCCCATACATCAAATCCCCATTTTAAGCGTCCTGAAATATGCAACTTCTTGTGTCCTACACTTGTGTCTGAATTCAAAGAATACGTCCCATTAAAATTGTCTTTGTCGCTTACAGTTATTGTTTTCATTGGGAACATATTTTTACACATTTTATTTCTCTATCTTTATCACAGATTTAAGATCATTCGTAAATTTGTTCCATCATTCCTCAAATCAAAAAATGACGATATTGGTGTCAAACCAGTCATTAGTGTGAAGGACAACATTGCTGCTGATGCCATTCCACAAAAATGGAAAGACAACTATCACATTCTGACTGAAGCCACTAGACCGAGAAGTAAATCTCGCTCACGCACTTCATTATCTACGTTGAACAAAAACGTAGAATCAAATTCAGACCCATGTCTCTCACAAACTTGTTCTCAACGCATTGAAACTGATCTTTGAATTAGTGCAGTTGTATTGTAAAGTATAACGTGCACTACCAAACTGAAGAAGAATTGGAGTACCCTTGCAGCAGACCAATAGTTCCTCCTATACTGCGACAGATCACTTTTTCATTAACGATTATTCGGTTGGAGTGGAGCAATTTCTTCTGATCTTATCATATGGTACGATTGTTGGACGATCATTTATTCTTTTCTACTCGCATTTATTCTTTCTAACTGGTATGGAACTGTGGCAAACTTCTACTCTTTTACGGATTTGAGCTTCGTCGCTGAATGATGGATATCGAAATTTTTCGAGCCCGGAAGTCTCCCTGAGGAGGGGAGTATGACGTAGCTCAAACCCAAGTTCAAACGTTGACCTTTTACTGTTATTTAACTAACTCTTATTATGCCATCATTTTGTTCACATTATTAAATAATTGAACTTTACTACTGAATTCCAATCAACTTTGGAAAAATCTGTTTAATATTTGCCTATATTTGAATGTAAATAACAAGATATTAAAATTGTAACAGACAAAATAGTTGCTCGCTAATAAACAGTTGTATTACTGAAATAAAGTTTTTACCAGAGAAGATCTTCAGCTGTCGAAGTGATTGTCGACTGACCCATTCGAAGATCCAAACCGCTAAAGCTATCCAATAGTGAATAATAACAGAAAAATCGGTAAATTGTAATAGGTGCTCAGCACAATTTTTGTTCGCTAAATTGTTGAAGCTGTAATGCTGTGAACAACCATCGTTAATTCAGCAACGTATTCGTTCTTGCCAGAAAAGTTGTTATTTGAAAGAGTTTACTCGAGTAAACAAATCAATTTGATCAACTAGAATTGCTTTCAACCAAAATGAACAACCACTAGCGAATACATAATATTTGAGCACATGATACGGATCTTTTCCGTATGTGCCCCCCCCCCGTACGTTATGCCCCCATACATCAAATCCCCATTTTAAGCGTCCTGAAATATGCAACTTCTTGTGTCCTACACTTGTGTCTGAATTCAAAGAATACGTCCCATTAAAATTGTCTTTGTCGCTTACAGTTATTGTTTTCATTGGGAACATATTTTTACACATTTTATTTCTCTATCTTTATCACAGATTTAAGATCATTCGTAAATTTGTTCCATCATTCCTCAAATCAAAAAATGACGACATTGGTGTCAAACCAGTCATTAGTGTGAAGGACAACATTGCTGCTGATGCCATTCCACAAAAATGGAAAGACAACTATCACATTCTGACTGAAGCCACTAGACCGAGAAGTAAATCTCGCTCACGCACTTCATTATCTACGTTGAACAAAAACGTAGAATCAAATTCAGACCCATGTCTCTCACAAACTTGTTCTCAAGGCATTGAAACTGATCTTTGAATTAGTGCAGTTGTATTGTAAAGTATAATGTGCACTACCAAACTGAAGAAGAATTGGAGTACCCTTGCAGCAGACCAATAGTTCCTCCTATACTGCGACAGATCACTTTTTCATTAACGATTATTCGGTTGGAGTGGAGCAATTTCTTCTGATCTTATCATATGGTACGATTGTTGGACGATCATTTATTCTTTTCTACTCGCATTTATTCTTTCTAACTGGTATGGAACTGTGGCAAACTTCTACTCTTTTACGGATTTGAGCTTCGTCGCTGAATGATGGATATCGAAATTTTTCGAGCCCGGAAGGCTCCCTGAGGAGGGGAGTATGACGTAGCTCAAACCCAAGTTCAAACGTTGACCTTTTACTGTTATTTAACTAACTCTTATTATGCCATCATTTTGTTCACATTATTAAATAATTGAACTTTACTACTGAATTCCAATCAACTTTGGAAAAATCTGTTTAATATTTGCCTATATTTGAATGTAAATAACAAGATATTAAAATTGTAACAGACAAAATAGTTGCTCGCTAATAAACAGTTGTATTACTGAAATAAAGTTTTTACCAGAGAAGATCTTCAGCTGTCGAAGTGATTGTCGACTCACCCATTCGAAGATCCAAACCGCTAAAGCTATCCAATAGTGAATAATAACAGAAAAATCGTTAAATTGTAATAGGTGCTCAGCACAATTTTTGTTCGCTAAATTGTTGAAGCTGTAATGCTGTGAACAACCATCGTTAATTCAGCAACGTATTCGTTCTTGCCAGAAAAGTTGTTATTTGAAAGAGTTTACTCGAGTAAACAAATCAATTTGATCAACTAGAATTGCTTTCAACTAAAATGAACAACCACTAGCGAATACATAATATTTGAGCACATGATACGGATCTTTTCCGTATGTGCCCCCCCCCCCCCCCCGTACGTTATGCCCCCATACATCAAATCCCCATTTTAAGCGTCCTGAAATATGCAACTTCTTTTATTGGCAAATGGAAAAATGAATTTTGTTAAGCAGCTATTATGTGTTCATCATAAATTGTATAAGCTATAAAGTCGCTTTGGACGAAATAAATTGTTCTATTAATTGCAAAACAATTGCTCTTTTCAGGCCATTGTGAACAGTGCTTTGAGTTCCGAGTACACCTTTATTAAGACGTCTCACAAATTTGGACAATGGCTGGATTCAAGCAGCGGCATTCTGTACGGACTGGGATTTGCAAACGAGGCCGAGCTGACAAACGTAATATTTTCATTCCATTCCTTTCCTACAAAATTGCTGTGATGATTTTGCCAATTAGAGGTAAAAATAAATCTGGCGTATGTAGATATAGCAGAAAACCGTTTTTGAATAGACTAACCTTTAAAACTCTCAATCGTTTCATTTGACCGATATGTTTTTCATCTTGAAGAGCATTCCTTGGGAACGTACTACGTTGTTAGTATTCAGTTGTTCAGTTAAAACGTCCAAATTTTCGGTCTATTTGAGCGTTTTCAGTATTTTACTACCGCTAAGTGTTTATAAATTGAGTTATAAATGTTAACAACAGCTGACAAATCCACTCAAACCGTTGCACTGTCTCCCAATATGAGCCTATCAAGGTGTTCAACTCCTACAATTGCTCCTAGACTTTCAAAAAATCTCTTACCACATAATAGAAATTCCGTTGGGACATCCACTACACCTATTAGCAACCGTTTAGCTAGATTTGAAGATAGTTTCTTTCAGTTCTCAAAAAAGTTCAATCAGTTCAAAGACGATGCAACTCCTCCGCCGCCTGTCACAACCAGGGAAGTGCTATACAAATGTCATATTTTGAATGTTTGAAACTTTTGAGATAATTTTTAAGATAGGACCGGATCCCATTTAATTCATTTTTTTTCATATAGTTTGAGCCTGCTTCCTATTAAACTATGAATCACGGAACCTTAAAGTTTTCGCATTTGCAAGGTGCGACGTATTTTTTTCAAAACTCCTGAACTCTCAATATAACCGCACATTATGTGAAATCCGACAGATAGAGCTGTTCCAAAACACATGAGAAAGCAAATTAAATTCTGTCGGATTTGAACTCCGAATCAATGAAAAATATTTGGTAGCAAAATGCAATTATAGCACTTCCCCTTTTTGCTGTCAGCAATCGATATAATGAAGAGGAAGACCCGGTCATTATGGACCAGAAGCCTTACGATAGCCTCTATTCGGCTAATATTCCCACTAAGGATTACGATACTTCACCTGTGATTGGAAGTCGTAACAAATCTCGGGGTAGAGACAATAATAGACTGAACGATTCGGATGATTTCAACCGAAATGTGGATGAATCGGATCGCCTGAAGCTGGAATTGGATAAATCGAAAAACCAACTCACTCAAATGTAAGTTGTTATTAATCCTATCCTCCTATATATTAAACGCGTGAGCTCTAAAATGGAACAAAATTTTTGCATGATTAAGGGGCCGGCCTCTCGAAGCGCATGTTTAAGAGCAGCATGGATAAGCTAACATATCGAGAGGTCAATGACCTAAAAGGCTCAAAGTAGATGGGTGAGAACCAAACCTGGGACAAAAGACTGTTAGTCAGGCGCAGTTACCACGAGAGTATGAGAGCTTGAAATTATGCTCGCCCAGAGGGAGGATATACGCCAAAGATGGTTCTCACCCATCTTTGGCGCCTGACTAACAGTCTTTTGTCCCAGGTTTGGTTCTCACCCATCTACTTTGAGCCTTTTAGGTCATTGACCTCTCGACATCTAATGAAAAAGCTTAACACGCTAAAGAGAAAACGGAATTCACTAGCCAACAATGATTCGTTGAGACTCAAGATAGAAACGTCGAGAACCAGTCTAGCAGCAGCGGTAGACCTAGACCAGAAAAATTACGAATCAAAGCTTTTCAACTCACGAAATTCCCAAGCCATGTACAAGTATTTTAAAAGCTTACGAAAAGGACCGTCCGTTCCGCCACAGGTTAAGTGGAACAAAGACGTAGCAAACTGTGATGCTGAAAAAGCCTCTCTCTTTAATAAATACTTCTGTTCAGTTTTCACCGTGTCATCGGTCTTCAAAAGCAGTTTGAATGAAAATAGAATTTTGAACAGTTTTACTGTGACGGAAGAAGCAATAGTTGAAATTCTTGGGTCATTAGACGTATCAAAGTCATGTGGGCCTGATAACTTGCCTGCAGTTGTCCTCAGGAACTGCGCAAAAGAACTTACGAAATCCATCTTTGAGTTATTCAGAAATTTTAGGCGCCTTGGAACCTATCCTAGTGCATGGAAAATAGGAGCAGTTAGCCCAATTTTCAAGAAAAAAGGACCGAAAGCAGATGTTGTAAATTATCGTCCTGTAACACTATTATGCATTGTCTCGAAAGTTCTAGAAAGATTGTTGTATGGCTCAATTGTAAATTTTTTCAAAGGACTCATAACTGACTCACAGCACGGTTTTCGTGAAAGAAGATCAGTTATTCTTCAAATGATAACCTACTTAGATAAGATATACAAATTCTGTTCTGAGAACAATCGAGAAAATAGCTCACTTCTCTTTGACTTTTCGAAAGCTTTCGACCAAATTGATCATGGAATACTTTTACGTAAGATCAATTGCATTGGAATAGGTGGCAAGCTGTTCGAGATTTTAAAGAGTTACCTGAGCGACAGACTGCAATACGTGAAAATTGGAAATCTAAAATCGAAGAATTCGCCGGTCACCTCGGGTGTAACTCAGGGCTCAATACTTGGGCCCCTACTTCTTCTTATTTTCATTAATGACTTACCTGAAACTGTTTTCAACTCCAAAGTCTTTCTTTTTGCTGACGATCTCAAATTATTATATAATGAAAATCTTGGAAACGCACACGGAATCAAACAAGATCTAGATTCAATATTGCGTTGGAGTTACGAAAATAACATCAGCTTCAATTTATCGAAATGTCAGTGCATAAATTTCAATATCAAGTCGAGATTAAGTCCGGTTTTGGGTCAATGGTCGCTGGAACAATCGAGAACTGTGGAGGACCTTGGTATCACTATCAACGACAGCCTCACTTGGAAGGAACATGTAGAATTGCGGACTCGTAAAGCCAACAAGTTCTTCCACCAAATTAAAAGAAACACATCATATCTCCTGACGGTTACTGCAAAACTAAATCTTTATAAGAGTACGCTTATTCCAATCTTAATTTATGGATCTAACTGTTATATGCCTTCAAAATCTGACATGCGACTCCTTGAAAAATCTAAGAAAAAGTTTCGAAATGGATCCTACCGAACCTTGATTATTGCGAACGACTGAGATCCCTGAACTTATTACCTCTCAACTATTACATTGTGCTAACAGATCTTCTCTTGCTATCGAAATTGGTGAACAATTATTATGCGTTCAACATCAGCGAGCATATTAATATTGTGCAAAGACGGTCAAGTTTTCGGTTTGTGTTGCCTGAAATCAAAAAAGAATTTCAGCGGTCAAATTTTTTCTATCGAACCACATATAGAGCAAATATCATTGATTCAAATGTTAATTTCTTTCAACCAGTCGGACTCAAAAATCGAATCTTAAACTTGATGTGGAAGTACTATAATATTTATTTCGGCATCGAAAATTCGTGTTCCATAACATTTATCTGTCTCTGCGAAAAATGTCGGTCCTCAAACGAAATAAACTTAACAAACAAACTTAAACTGGTATGATTCATCTATTTATATAATTTTTGCGGGAGCAGTCCCTCATGTTTGTGGAAGCCATAATAATAATAATAATAATACTGACCTGGTACTACGTGTTTTTTTTATTGCTCCCGAACGAAGTAAGATGGCCAATTTTGCCCTATTCTAGAACACTCTTAGATTTCAACTAAGTTTTTCACGCTTTAGTTTTTGCTTGTTCTTTTTTGCTTGATCTCAGATGCTCTTGATCTGAAATACGTTTATTGATTAGATAAAAGCGATTGTGAGAAACGGTGGTCTGCGGTGGTTATAGCGCAGTTGATGAGATGGAAAACTGCTAATCTGAAGTTTGAAACTTTTTTGTAAACGTGTTTTTTGAAGCTTTGCCTTTACAGATTCGGCGCAGTTCTAGTGCACTCTTAGCTTTCAACTATGTTTTGCATGCTTTACTTTTGATTTTTGCGTGATCTGAGATGCTCTCAATCTGAAATTTAATTATTGATACGATAAAAGCAATTGTCAGAAACAGTGGTTTGTAGTTGTTATTGCCCAGTTGGTGAGATCGAGGACTGCTAATTTTGCTCTACTCTAGAACACTCTTAGCTTTCAACTAAGTTTTCACGCTTTACTTTTTGATTTTTGCGTGATTTCAGATGCTCTCAGTCTGAATTTTAATTATTGATAAGGTAAAATCTATTGAGTAAAGGTTGTCTGTAGTGGTTATTGCGCAGTTGGTGACATGAAAGATTGCTAATTTGAAGTGTGAAGCATTTTTTGTAATTGTGTTTTTTGGAAAATTTTAGCTTTACAGGTTCTGCGCTTTTATAGAACACTTATCTTTCAACTAAGTTTTTCACGTTTTGCTTTTTGATTTTCGCGTGGTCTTAGATGCTCTGTCTGAAATTTGATTATTGATACGATAAACGCGATTATTAGTAACGGTGACCTGTATTGGTTATAGAGCAGTTGGTGACATGAAAGACTGCTAATCTGAAGTTTGAAGCGTTTTTTGTAATTGTGTTTTTGCAAAATTTTAGCTTTACAGATTCTGCGCTTTTATAGAAAACTTAGCTTTCAACTAAGTTTTTCACGCTTTACTTTTTGATTTTTGCTTGATCTCAAATGCTCTCAATCTGAAATAAGTTTATTGATAAAATAAAAGCAATTGTCAGAAAGGGTTGTTTGTAGTGGTTAATGCAGTTCCTGAGATGGAGGACTACTATTCTGAGGGTCGAGGGTTCGAACACGTGTCGGGTACCTTCCCTTTTGAAGGCATTTCTAAAACTTCTAATAAACCCCATGCCGCCTGTCGTTCGAGAGCAATTCTTGCGACCCGAGTCGGTATATGTTCCTGTCTGTGCTTGGGTGATGAAAAATGGTAATCCTATATATTAATCGCGTCAGCTCTAAAATGGACAAAATCTTTGCATGTTTAAGGGGCCGCCCTCTCGAAGCTCATCTTTAAGAGCCGCATTGAGCAGCATTGTTAGGCGAATATATTGAGAGGTCAATGACCTAAAAGGCTCACAGCAGATGGGTGAGATCCAAACCTGGGAAAAAAGACTGTTAGTCAGGTGCAGTTACCACGAGAGTATGAAGGCTTGAATGTATGCTCGCCCAGAGGGAGGATATACTGACTTGGGTACTACGTGTTTTTTAATTGCTCCCGAACGAAGTTAGAAGTATTTATTGTAAACGTGTTTTTTTGCGAAGCTTAAGCTTTATAGATTTTGCTCTATTCTATAACACTCTTAGCTTTCAACTAAGTTTTTTATACTTGGCTTTTTTATTTTTGCGTGATCTCAGATGCTCTGTCTGAAATTTAATTGTTGATACAATAAAAGCGATTGTGAGAAACGGCGGTCTGTAGTTGATATAGTGCAGTTGGTAAGATAGAGGACTGCTAATTCTGTTCTATTGTAGAGCACTCTTAGCTTTCAGCTAAATTTTTCACGCTTTACTTTTTGATTCTTGCGTGATCTCAATTGCTCTCAATCTGAAATAAGTTTTTTGATAAAATAAAAGCGATTGTCAGAAAGGGTTGTTTGTAATGGTTTTTCGCAGTTTGTGAGATGTATGACTACTATTCTGAGGGTCGAGGGTTCAAACCTGTGTCAGGTACCTTCCCTTTTGAAGACATGTCTAAAATTTCTGATCAACACCATGTTGCCTGTCGTTCGAGAGCAATTCTTGGGACCCGAGTCGGTATGTTCCTGTGTGTTCTCGGGGCATGAAAGATGGTAATCCTATATATTAAACGCGTCAGCTCTAAAATGGGACAAAATCTTTGCATGTTTAAGGGGCCACCCTCTCGAAGCTCATCTTTAAAGTCGCATTGAGCAGCATGGTTAAGCAAATATATCGAGAGTTGAATGACCTAAAAGGCTCAAAGCAGATGGGTGAGAACCAAACCTGGGACAAAAGACTTTGTCAGGCGCAGTTACCACGAGAGTATGCGGGCTTGAAAGTATGCTCGCCCAGAGGGAGGATATACTGACCTGGTACTACGTTTTTTTTTATTGCTCCCGAGATGGAAAACTGCTAATCTCAAGTTTGAAACTATGTTTTTCACACTTGGCTTTTTGATTTTTGCTTGATCTCAGATGCTCTGTCTGAAATTTAATTATTGATACGATAAAAGCCGTTGAGAAACGGCGGTCTGTAGTTGTTATAGTGCAATTGGTAAGATGGAGGACTGCTAATTCTGTTCTATTCTAGAACACTCTCAGATTTCAATTAAAATTTTTACGCTTTAGTTTTCAAATTTTGCGTGATCTCAGATGCTCTTGATCTGAAATACGTTTATTGATTAGATAAAAGCGATTGTGAGAAACGGTGGTCTGTTGTGGTTATAGCGCAGTTGATGAGATGTAAGACTGCTAATTCTTCGCTTTTCTAGCACACTCTTGGCTTTGAACTAAGTTTTTCACGCTTTTTTTTTAATTTTTGCGTAATCTCAAAAGCTCTCAATCTGAAATAAGTTTATTGATAAATGAAAGCGATTGTCAGAAAGGGTTGTTTTTTAATCGTTAAGCGCAGTTGGTGATATGGAGGACTACTATTCTGAGGGTCGAGGGTTCGAACCCGTGTTGGGTACCTTTCCTTTTGAAGATGTTTCTAAAATTTCTAATCAACACCATGCCGCCTCTTGCTCGAGTGCAATTCTTGCGACCCGAGTCGGTATATGTTCCTTTGTGTGCTTGGGGGATGAAAAATGGTAATCCTATATATTAAACGCGTCAGCTCTAAAATGGGACAAAATCTTTGCATGTTTAAGGGGCCACCCTCTCGAAGCTCATCTTTAAAAGCCGCATTGAGCAGCATGGTTAAGCGAATATATCGAGATGTGAATGACCTAAAAGGCTCAAAGCAGATGGGTGAGAACCAAACCTGGGACAAAAGACTTTTAGTCAGGCGCAGTTACCACGAGAGTATGAGGGCTTGAAAGTATGCTCGCCCAGAGGGAGGATATACTGACCTGGTACTACGTGTTTTTTTATTGCTCCCGAACGGAGTAAGATGGCCAATTTTGCCCTATTCTAGAACACTCTTAGATTTCAACTAAGTTTTTCACGCTTTAGTTTTTGCTTGTTCTTTTTTGCTTGATCTCAGATGCTCTTGATCTGAAATACGTTTATCGATTAGATAAAAGCGATTGTGAGAAACGGTGGTCTGTGGTGGTTATAGCGCAGTTGATGAGATGGAAAACTGCTAATGTGAAGTTTGAAATTTTTTTTAAACGTGTTTTTTAAAGCTTTGCCTTTACAGATTCGGCGCAGTCTAGTGCACTCTTAGCTTTCAACTATGTTTTGCATGCTTTACTTTTGATTTTTGCGGGATCTGAGATGCTCTCAATCTGAAATTTAATTATTGATACGATAAAAGCAATTTTCAGAAACAGTGGTTTGTAGTTGTTATAGCACAGTTGGTGAGATCGAGGACTGCTAATTTTGCTCTATTCTAGAACACTCTTAGCTTTCAACTCAGTTTTCACGCTTTACTTTTTAAACTTTGCGTGATCTCAAATGCTCTTGATCTGAATTTCAATTATTGATACCATAAAGCGATTGTCAGAAACAGTGGTCTGTAGGGGTTATAGCGCAGTTGTGAGATAGAGGAATGCTAATTCTGCGCCATTCTAGAACACTCAACTTTCAACTGAGTTTTTTACACTTCACTTTTTAAATTTTGCGTGATCTCATATGTTCTTGATCTGAAATAAGTTAATTGGTTAGATAAAAGCGATTGTGAGAAAACTGTGGTTTTTAGTGTTGATAGTTGGTAAGATGGGGGACTGCTAGTCTGAAAATAGAAGTACTTTTCTATTACCATTATCCATAAAATTGCTATGAAACTAAGTTTTGAGCAGTTTTAGTCGCATTGTCTAATCTTCCTCTTTTATAGTAAATATCAGTCGCAATTGAGCACAATGGTTAACAGCGCTCCTATCGTAACTTCTTTTAGGGGTCATGCAACCTAGCTTAATAAATGCGTTTTGAGACGAGCTTTACCATCATATTTTAGCTTTTAATACGCACATTTTTTTAGGTCTCATTAAGCATGCGGTATAGCGAAAACAAGCAAGTCACAAACGCCATTGTTCTATTCTAGAACACTCTTAGATTTCAATCAAAATTTTCACGCTTTAGTTTTCAAATCTTGCGTGATCTCAGATGCTCTTGATCTGAAATACGTTTATTGATTAGATTAAAGCGATTGTGAGAAACGGTGGTCTGTTGTGGTTATAGCGCAGTTGATGAGATGCAAGACTGCTAATTCGTCGCTTTTCTAGAACACTCTTGGCTTTGAACTAAGTTTTTCACGCTTTTTTTATTTTTGCGTAATCTCAAAAGCTGTCAATCTGAAATAAGTCTATTAATAAATGAAAGCGATTGTCAGAAAGGGTTGTTTTTTAATCGTTAAGCGCAGTTGGTGAGATGGAGGACTACTATTCTGAGGGTCGAGGGTTCGAACCCGTGTTGGGTACCTTTCCTTTTAAAGATGTTTCTAAAATTTCTAATCAACACCATGCCGCCTGTTTTTCGAGTGCAATTCTTGCGACCCGAGTCGTTATTTGTTCCTTTGTGTGCTTGGGGGATGAAAAATGGTAATCCTATATATTAAACGCGTCAGCTCTAAAATGGGACAAAATGTTTGCATGTTTAAGGGGCCACCCTCTCGAAGCTCATCTTTTAAAGCCGCATTGAGCAGCATGGTTAAGCGAATATATCGAGATGTGAATGACCTAAAAGGCTCAAAGCAGATGGGTGAGAACCAAACCTGGGACAAAAGACTTTGTCAGGCGCAGTTACCACGAGAGTATGAGGGCTTGAAAGTATGCTCGCCCAGAGGGAGGATATACTGACCTGGTACTACGTGTTTTTTTATTGCTCCCGAACGAAGTAAGATGGCCAATTTTGCCCTATTCTAGAACACTCTTAGCTTTCAACTAAGTTTTCACGCTTTACTTTTTAAACTTTGCGTGATCTCAAATGCTCTTGATCTGAATTTCAATTATTGATACCATAAAGCGATTGTCAGAAACAGTGGTCTGTAGGGGTTATAGCGCAGTTGTGAGATAGAGGAATGCTAATTCTGCGCCATTCTAGAACACTCTTAACTTTCAACTGAGTTTTTTACGCTTCACTTTTTAAATTTTGCGTGATCTCAGATGTTCTTGATCTGATATAAGTTTATTGATTAGATAAAAGCGATTGTGAGAAAATTGTGGTTTTTAGTGTTGATAGTTGGTAAGATGGGGGACTGCTAGTCTGAAAATAGAAGTACTTTTCTATTACCATTATCCATGAAATTGCTATGAAACTAAGTTTTGAGCAATTTTAGTCGCATTGTCTAATCTTCCTCTTTTATAGTAAATATCAGTCGCAATTGAGCACAATGGTTAACAGCGCTCCTATCGTAACTTCTTTTAGGGGTCATGCAACCTAGCTTAATAAATGCGTTTTGAGACGAGCTTTACCATCATATTTTAGCTTTTAATACGCACATTTTTTTAGGTCTCATTAAGCATGCGGTATAGCGAAAACAAGCAAGTCACAAACGCCATTTTTCTATTCTAGAACACTCTTAGATTTCAATCAAAATTTTCACGCTTTAGTTTTCAAATCTTGCGTGATCTCAGATGCTCTTGATCTGAAATACGTTTATTGATTAGATAAAAGCGATTGTGAGAAACGGTGGTCTGTTGTGGATATAGCGCAGTTGATGAGATGCAAGACTGCTAATTCTTCGCTTTTCTAGAACGCTTTTGGCTTTGAACTAAGTTTTTCACGCTTTTTTTTATTTTTGCGTAATCTCAAAAGCTCTCAATCTGAAATAAGTCTATTAATAAATGAAAGCGATTGTCAGAAAGGGTTGTTTTTTAATCGTTAAGCGCAGTTGGTGAGATGGAGGACTACTATTCTGAGGGTCGAGGGTTCAAACCCGTGTTGGGTACCTTTCCTTTTGAAGATGTTTCTAAAATTTCTAATCAACACCATGCCGCCTGTTGTTCGAGTGCAATTCTTGCGACCCGAGTTGGTATATGTTCCTTTGTGTGCTTGGGGGATGAAAAATGGTAATCCTATATATTAAACGCGTCAGCTCTAAAATGGGACAAAATCTTTGCATGTTTAAGGGGCCACCCTCTCGAAACTCATCTTTAAAAGCCGCATTGAGCAGCATGGTTAAGCGAATATATCGAGATGCGAATGACCTAAAAGGCTCAAAGCAGATGGGTGAGAACCAAACCTGGGACAAGACTTTTAGTCAGGCGCAGTTACCACGAGAGTATGAGGGCTTGAAAGTATGCTCGCCCAGAGGGAGGATATACTGACCTGGTACTACGTGTTTTTTTATTGCTCCCGAACGAAGTAAGATGGCCAATTTTGCCCTATTCTAGAACACTCTTAGATTTCAACTAAGTTTTTCACGCTTTAGTTTTTGCTTGTTCTTTTTTGCTTGATCTCAGATGCTCTTGATCTGAAATACGTTTATTGATTAGATAAAAGCGATTGTGAGAAACGGTGGTCTGTGGTGGTTATAGCGCAGTTGATGAGATGGAAAACTGCTAATCTGAAGTTTGAAACTTTTTTTGTAAACGTGTTTTTTAAAGCTTTGCCTTTACAGATTCGGCGCAGTCTAGTGCACTCTTAGCTTTCAACTATGTTTTGCATGCTTTACTTTTGATTTTTGCGGGATCTGAGATGCTCTCAATCTGAAATTTAATTATTGATACGATAAAAGCAATTTTCAGAAACAGTGGTTTGTTGTGGTTATAGCACAGTTGGTGAGATCGAGGACTGCTAATTTTGCTCTATTCTAGAACACTCTTAGCTTTCAACTAAGTTTTCACGCTCAGCAATTTTGCGTGATCTCAGATGTTCTTGATCTGATATAAGTTTATTGATTAGATAAAAGCGATTGTGAGAAAATTGTGGTTTTTAGTGTTGATAGTTGGTAAGATGGGGGACTGCTAGTCTGAAAATAGAAGTACTTTTCTATTACCATTATCCATAAAATTGCTATGAAACTAAGTTTTGAGCATTTTTAGTCGCATTGTCTAATCTTCCTCTTTTATAGTAAATATCAGTCGCAATTGAGCACAATGATTAACAGCGCTCCTATCGTAACTTCTTTTAGGGGTCTTGCAACCTAGCTTAATAAATGCGTTTTGAGACGAGCTTTACCATCATATTTTAGCTTTTAATACGCACATATTTTTAGGTCTCATTAAGCATGCGGTATAGCGAAAACAAGCAAGTCACAAACGCCATTGTCCAGAAATTTGCTGTAGAAACAGTAAAAAACAAGTGCCATACGCATAGATAGCTTAAGTGGTGAGATCTATGGTTTTTAAACGAGGGGCATGGGTTCGAGCCCGAGTCGGTGCGAAACAGAAAACTTAATTTCTTTTAAACTTCTTCGTTTAAATGAATTTCTTCATATGGTTTTGCGGGCCTGTTAGTTGATCTCAAACGAAGTTTGTTGCAACTATATTAGTCCTGTGGTCCTTGTAATGCGATTTTTGCTGGACCAATTTTTCGTCTGATCCATTTGACTATTCCTCCTCAAAAACGGGATAAAATTTGGCCCGCGGAGGGCATTAATGGCTCTTAGAGCATTTCAGCCTGCTATACTCTAAGTGTGCATTTCAACGAAACTGTTTCAGAGACAAAAATTCATTGTATGAAGGCAGTGGTTAGAGTTTGACCCCCACGCTACAAGTCAGCCCCTCTCCCCCACCCCTGGTTATCGTTGCACCCGTAACCCAGCGAGGTAGACAGCGCCCCCCCTCCCATCTGCGCTGCACCCTTCAATCATGCTAAAGCTGGACTCCCTAAATGGTGGCTGGCTACTTACAAAGCCAACCGCTCGCCACTCGTGTAAGAGCAATTCGCTAGTCACGACGTTAGTCATGTTTAAAAGCCGTGAAGTGATGGCGATTACCTTTTTTTAATACTTGGAGAGGTATTGGTGGAACAAATTTTTCTACTCTTATCTTAGAAGTGTTTATCAAACAGCCCCTGTTGATTTCGAAAAGTTATTTTGCAAGACAATAAATCTTCTTGCAAGATTTTTTCCAAAACCTTGGCAAGATAGCCATGTCTTGCAAATATGCAAAATATCAGCAATTTTGAGCATGATCAGCATGTGACAAGAAGGGTGTTTTCTATGATCTTTTTTTAACTACTGAAGCCAACCGCTTGCTTTTCGTTTGAGAGCAATTCGGCTGGCGTTAGTGGGTTAATGCTCGAATTTCTGTTATCAAGAACTCTTTCTGAATCAATTTTCAAAAAATTTGTCGTTTTATTTGCTTTCTCTAAAATTCAATTTTTTAATCAAGGGTCCTTCTCGTAACTACTTTTGTCCCCCAAAAATAAAATCCAGTGGTATTTTTGCTGTTTTTCTAATCTCAATTGAATTACGGGGTTGTGTAAGGAAGTCTGCGAATTTTTTGATAGTATATTTCGATGATCACATTTATTATTCGGCCGTTATTAATAGCTGCTAAGGAAAAGCCTTCTCAAGTAATGAGGCTAAGTTAAACAAATGAGGCCTGTTATTATTGAGATCAAAAGACAACAAAAAATAACAAATACTGGCGAAACACAAATTTCAAAGAGCATTTTTGGTGAACAAATTTTGTCAGTTAAAAATCAGTAAAAAGGGCTGACGAATTGTCAGTTTTGATGCTTTTAGGTTTCACAATATTTTTTATCTAATGTTTACACTTTTTTGAGTTTTAATGCCAATGTGTTTTCATGTCACTTAGTTTCATCAAGGACAGGTTGTACGGAATTTTAAGAGATACAAAATGGAAATTAATCATTGTTTTCTGTTGACAACTGTTAGTTTCTTTAATTTTAATTCATTTGTTTTAAATTAACTTTTTAAATTTTTTGTCGATTTTTTTTTGTTGCCTTGTCAATTAGTTTTATTAGTGACAGATTACATAGGCCTCCTGGTGAAACCTAAAACCATCTAAGCTTAAAATTTGTCCACTCTTTTTTTAGATTTTTTTTTATTTTTTGCTAGTTTGTTGCAACTATATTAGTCCTGTGGTCCTTGTAGTGCGATTTTTGCTAGACCAATTTTTCGTCTGATCCATTTGACTATTCCTCATCAAAAACGGGATAAAATGTGGCCCCCGGAGGGCATTAATGGCTCTTAGAGCATTTCAGCCTGCTATACTCTAAGTGTGCATTTCAACGAAACTGTTTCAGAGACAAAAATTCATTGTATGAAGGCAGTGGTTAGAGTTTGACGCCCACGCTACAAGTCAGCCCCTCTCCCCCAACCCTGGTTATCGTTGCACCCGTAACCCAGCGAGGTCGACAGCGCCCCCTCCCAGCTGCTCTGCACCCTTCAATCATGCTAAAGCTGGACTCCCTAAATAGTGGCTGGCTACTTACAAAGCCAACCGCTCGACACTCGTGTAAGAGCAATTCGCTAGTCACGACGTTAGTCATGTTTAAAAGCCGTGAAGTGATGGCGATTACCTTTTTTATTACTTGGAGAGGTATTGGTGGAACAAATTTTTCTACCCTTATCTTAGAAGTATTTATCAAATCGCCCCGGTTGATTTCGAAAAGTTATTTTGCAAGACAATAAATCTTCTTGCAAGATTTTTTCCAAAACCTTGGCAAGATAGCCATGTCTTGCAAATATGCAAAATATCAGCAATTTTGAGCATGATCAGCATGTGACAAGAAGGGTGTTTTCTATTGTCTTTTTTTAACTAATGAAGCCATTCGCTTGCTTTTCGTTTGAGAGCAATTCGACCGGCGTTATTGGGTTAATGCTCGAATTTCTGTTGTCAAGAACTCTTTCTGAATCAATTTTCAAAAAATTTGTCGTTTTATTTGCTTTCTCTAAAATTTAATTCTTTAATCAAGGGTCCTTCTCGTAACTATTTTTGTCCCCCAAAAATAAAATCCAGCGGTATTTTTGCTGTTTTTCTAATCTCAATTGAATTACGGGGTTGTGTAAGGAAGTCTGCGAATTTTTTGATAGTATATTTCGATGATCACATTTATTATTCTGCCGTTATAGCTGCTAAGGAAGAGCCTTCTCAAGTAATGAGGCTAAATTAAACAAATGAGGCCTGTTATTATTGAGATCAAAAGACAACAAAAAATAACAAATACTGGCGAAACACAAATTTCAAAGAGCATTTTTGGTGAACAAATTTTGTCAGTTAAAAATCAGTAAAAAGGGCTGACGAATTGTCAGTTTAGATGCTTTTAGGTTTCACAATATTTTTTATCTAATGTTTACACTTTTTTGAGTTTTAATGCCAATGTGTTTTCATGTCACTTAGTTTCATCAAGGACAGGTTGTACGGAATTTTAAGAGATACAAAATGGAAATTAATCATTGTTTTCTGTTGACAACTGTTAGTTTCTTTAATTTTAATTCATTTGTTTTAAATTAACTTTTTAAATTTTTTGTCGATTTTTTTTTGTTGCCTTGTCAATTAGTTTTATTAGTGACAGATTACATAGGCATCCTGGTGAAACCTAAAACCATCTAAGCTTAAAATTTGTCCACTCTTAGATTTTTTTTATTTTTTGCTAGTTTGTTGCAACTATATTAGTCCTGTGGTCCTTGTAGTGCGATTTTTGCTAGACCAATTTTTCGTCTGATCCATGGCTCTTAGAGCATTTCAGCCTGCTATACTCTAAGTGTGCATTTCAACGAAACTGTTTCAGAGACAAAAATTCATTGTATGAAGGCAGTGGTTAGGGTTTGACCCCCACGCTACAAGTCAGCCCCTCTCCCCCACCCCTGGTTATCGTTGCACACGTAACCCAGCGAGGTCGACAGCGCCCCCCTCCCATCTGCTCTGCACCCTTCAATAATGCTAAAGCTGGACTCCCTAAATAGTGGCTGGCTACTTACAAAGCCAACCGCTCGACACTCGTGTAAGAGCAATTCGCTAGTCACGACGTTAGTCATGTTTAAAAGCCGTGAAGTGATGGCGATTACCTTTTTTATTACTTGGAGAGGTATTGGTGGAACAAATTTTTCTACCCTTATCTTAGAAGTGTTTATCAAATAGCCCCGGTTGATTTCGAAAAGTTATTTTGCGAGACAATAAATCTTCTTGCAAAATTTTTTCCATAACCTTGGCCAGATAGCCATGTCTTGCAAATATGCAAAATATCAGCAATTTTGAGCATGATCAGCATGTGACAAGAAGGGTGTTTTCTATGGTCTTTTTTTAACTACTGAAGCCAATCGCTTGCTTTTCGTTTGAGAGCAATTCGACCGGCGTTAGTGGGCTAATGCTCAAATTTCTGTAGTCAAGAACTCTGAATCAATTTTCAAAAAATTTGTCGTTTTATTTGCTTTCTCTAAAATTTAATTCTTTAATCAAGGGTCCTTCTCGTAACTATTTTTGTCCCCCAAAAATAAAATCCAGCGGTATTTTTGCTGTTTTTCTAATCTCAATTGAATTACGGGGTTGTGTAAGGAAGTCTGCGAATTTTTTGATAGTATATTTCGATGATCACATTTATTATTCTGCCGTTATTAATAGCTGCTAAGGAAAAGCCTTCTCAAGTAATGAGGCTAAATTAAACAAATGAGGCCTGTTATTATTGAGATCAAAAGACAACAAAAAATAACAAATACTGGCGAAACACAGATTTCAAAGAGCATTTTTGGTGAACAAATTTTGTCAGTTAAAAATCAGTAAAAAGGGCTGACGAATTGTCAGTTTGGATGCTTTTAGTTTTCACAATATTTTTTGTCTAATGTTTACACTTTTTTGAGTTTTAATGCCAATGTGTTTTCATATCACTTAGTTTCATCAAGGACAGGTTGTACGGAATTTTAAGAGATACAAAATGGAAATTAATCATTGTTTTCTGTTGATAACTGTTAGTTTCTTTAATTTTAATTCATTTGTTTTAAATAAAATTAACTTGTTTTTAAATTTTTTGTCGATTTTTTTTGTTGCCTTGTCAATTGGTTTTATTAGTGACAGATTACATAGGCATCCTGGTGAAACCTAAAACCATCTAAGCTTAAAATTGGACCACTCTTTTTTTAGATTTTTTTTAACTTTTTGCTAGTTTATTGCAACTATATTAGTCCTGTGGTCCTTGTAGTGCGATTTTTGCTGGACCAATTTTTCGTCTGATCCATTTGACTATTCCTCATCAAAAACGGGATAAAATGTGGCCCCCGGAGGGCATTAATGGCTCTTAGAGCATTTCAGCCTGCTATAATCTAAGTGTGCATTTCAACGAAACTGTTTCAGAGACAAAAATTCTTGTATGAAGGCAGTGGTTAGAGTTTGACCCCCACGCTACAAGTCAGCCCCTCTCCCCCACCCCTGGTTATCGTTGCACCCGTAACCCAGCGAGGTCGACAGCGCCCCCCTCCCATCTGCGCTGCACCCTTCAATCATGCTAAAGCTGGACTCCCTAAATAGTGGCTGGCTACTTACAAAGCCAACCGCTCGCCACTCGTGTAAGAGCAATTCGCTAGTCACGACGTTAGTCATGTTTAAAAGCCGTGAAGTGATGGCGATTACCTTTTTTAATACTTGGAGAGGTATTGGTGGAACAAATTTTTCTACCCTTATCTTAGAAGTTTTTATCAAACAGCCCCTGTTGATTTCGAAAAGTTATTTTGCAAGACAATAAATCTTCTTGCAAGATTTTTTCCAAAACCTTGGCAAGATAGCCATGTCTTGCAAATATGCAAAATATCAGCAATTTTGAGCATGATCAGCATGTGACAAGAAGATTGTTTTCGATGGTCTTTTTCTTAACTACTGAAGCCAACCGCTTGCTTTTCGTTTGAGAGCAATTCGGCCGGCGTTAGTGGGTTAATGCTCGAATTTCTGTAGTCAAGAACTGTTTCCGAATCAGTTTTCAAAAAATTTGTTGTTTTATTTGCTTTCTCTAAAATCCAATTCTTTGATGTGTTTATCAAACAGCCCCGGTTGATTTCGAAAAGTTACTTTGCAAGACAATAAATCTTCTTGCAAGATTTTTTCCAAAACCTTGGCAAGATAGCCATGTCTTGCAAATATGCAAAATATCAGCAATTTTGAGCATGATCAGCATGTGACAAGAAGGGTGTTTTCGATGGTCTTTTTTTAACTACTGAAGTTAATCGCTTGCTTTTCGTTTGAGAGCAATTCGACCGGCGTTATTGGGTTAATGCTCGTATTTCTGCAGTCAAGAACTGTTTCCGAATCAATTTTCAAAAAATTTGTCGTTTTATTTGCTTTCTCTAAAATCCAATTCTTTGATCTCAGAAGTGTTTATCAAACAGCCCCGGTTGTTTTCGAAAAGTTATTTTGCAAGACAATAAATCTTCTTGCAAGATTTTTTCCAAAACCTTGGCAAGATAGCCATGTCTTGCAAATATGCAAAATATCAGCAATTTTGAGCATGATCAGCATGTGACAAGAAGGGCGTTTTCGATGGTCTTTTTTTAACTACTGAAGTTAATCGCTTGCTTTTCGTTTGAGAGCAATTCGACCGGCGTTATTGGGTTAATGCTCGTATTTCTGCAGTCAAGAACTGTTTCCGAATCAATTTTCAAAAAATTTGTCGTTTTATTTGCTTTCTCTAAAATCCAATTCTTTGATCTTAGAAGTGTTTATCAAACAGCCCCGGTTGTTTTCGAAAAGTTATTTTGCAAGACAATAAATCTTCTTGCAAGATTTTTTCCAAAACCTTGGCAAGATAGCTATGTCTTGCAAATATGCAAAATATCAGCAATTTTGAGCATGATCAGCATGTGACAAGAAGGGTGTTTTCGATGGTCTTTTTTTAACTACTGAAGTTAATCGCTTGCTTTTCGTTTGAGAGCAATTCGACCGGCGTTATTGGGTTAATGCTCGAATTTCTGTAGTCAAGAACTGTTTCCGAATCAATTTTCAAAAAATTTGTCGTTTTATTTGCTTTCCCTAAAATCCAATTCTTTGATGTTAGAAGTGTTTATCAAACAACCCCGGTTGATTTCGAAAAGTTATTTTGCAAGACAATAAATCTTCTTGCAAGATTTTTTCCAAAACCTTGGCAAGATAGCCATGTCTTGCAAATATGCAAAATATCAGCAATTTTGAGCATGATCAGCATGTGACAAGAAGGGTGTTTTCGATGGTCTTTTTTTAACTACTGAAGTTAATCGCTTGCTTTTCGTTTGAGAGCAATTCGACCGGCGTTATTGGGTTAATGCTCGAATTTCTGTAGTCAAGAACTGTTTTCGAATCAATTTTCAAAAAATTTGTCGTTTTATTTGCTTTCCCTAAAATCCAATTCTTTGATCTTAGAAGTGTTTATCAAACAACCCCGGTTGATTTCGAAAAGTTATTTTGCAAGACAATAAATCTTCTTGCAAGATTTTTTCCAAAACCTTGGCAAGATAGCCATGTCTTGCAAATATGCAAAATATCAGCAATTTTGAGCATGATCAGCATGTGACAAGAAGGGTGTTTTCTATGGTCTTTTTTTAACTACTGAAGCCAATCGCTTGCTTTTCGTTTGAGAGCAATTCGACCGGCGTTAGTGGGTTAATGCTCGAATTTCTGTAGTCAAGAACTCTGAATCAATTTTCAAAAAATTTGTCGTTTTATTTGCTTTCTCTAAAATTTAATTCTTTAATCAAGGGTCCTTCTCGTAACTATTTTTGTCCCCCAAAAATAAAATCCAGCGGTATTTTTGCTGTTTTTCTAATCTCAATTGAATTAAGGGGTTGTGTAAGGAAGTCTGCGAATTTTTTGATAGTATATTTCGATGATCACATTTATTATTCTGCCGTTATTAATAGCTGCTAAGGAAAAGCCTTCTCAAGTAATGAGGCTAAATTAAACAAATGAGGCCTGTTATTATTGAGATCAAAAGACAACAAAAAATAACAAATACTGGCGAAACACAGATTTCAAAGAGCATTTTTGGTGAACAAATTTTGTCAGTTAAAAATCAGTAAAAAGGGCTGACGAATTGTCAGTTTAGATGCTTTTAGTTTTCACAATATTTTTTGTCTAATGTTTACACTTTTTTGAGTTTTAATGCCAATGTGTTTTCATATCACTTAGTTTCATCAAGGACAGGTTGTACGGAATTTTAAGAGATACAAAATGGAAATTAATCATTGTTTTCTGTTGATAACTGTTAGTTTCTTTAATTTTAATTCATTTGTTTTAAATAAAATTAACTTGTTTTTAAATTTTTTGTCGATTTTTTTTTGCCTTGTCAATTAGTTTTATTAGTGACAGATTACATAGGCATCCTGGTGAAACCTAAAACCATCTAAGCTGACAATTTGTCCACTCTTTTTTTAGATTTTTTTAAACTTTTTGCTGGTTTGTTGCAACTATATTAGTCCTGTGGTCCTTGTAATGCGATTTTTGCTGGACCAATTCTTCGTCTGATCCATTTGACTATTCCTCCTCAAAAACGGGATAAAATTTGGCCCCCGGAGGGCATTAATGGCTCTTAGAGCATCTCAGCCTGCTATACTCTAAATGTGCATTTCAACGAAACTGTTTCAGAGACAAAAATTCATTGTATGAAGGCAGTGGTTAGAGTTTGACCCCACGCTACAAGTCAGCCCCTCTCCCCCACCCCTGGTTATCGTTGCACCCGCAACCCATCGATGTTGACAGCGCCCCCCTCCCATCTGCGCTGCACCCTTCAATCATGCTAAAGCTGGACTCCCTAAATCGTGGCTGGCTACTTACAAAGCCAACCGCTCGCCACTCGTGTAAGAGCAATTCGCTAGTCACGACGTTAGTCATGTTTAAAAGCTGTGAAGTGATGGCGATTACTTTTTTTAATACTTGGAGAGGTATTGGTGGAACAAGTTTTTCTACCCTCATCTTGGAAGTGTTTATCAAACAGCCCCGGTTGATTTCGAAAAGTTATTTTGCAAGACAATAAATCTTCTTGCAAGATTTTTTCCAAAACCTTGGCAAGATAGCCATGTCTTGCAAATATGCAAAATATCAGCAATTTTGAGCATGATCAGCATGTGACAAGAAGGGTGTTTTCGATGGTCTTTTTTTAACTACTGAAGTTAATCGCTTGCTTTTCGTTTGAGAGCAATTCGACCGGCGTTATTGGGTTAATGCTCGTATTTCTGCAGTCAAGAACTGTTTCCGAATCAATTTTCAAAAAATTTGTCGTTTTATTTGCTTTCTCTAAAATCCAATTCTTTGATCTTAGAAGTGTTTATCAAACAGCCCCGGTTGTTTTCGAAAAGTTATTTTGCAAGACAATAAATCTTCTTGCAAGATTTTTTCCAAAACCTTGGCAAGATAGCCATGTCTTGCAAATATGCAAAATATCAGCAATTTTGAGCATGATCAGCATGTGACAAGAAGGGCGTTTTCGATGGTCTTTTTTTAACTACTGAAGTTAATCGCTTGCTTTTCGTTTGAGAGCAATTCGACCGGCGTTATTGGGTTAATGCTCGTATTTCTGCAGTCAAGAACTGTTTCCGAATCAATTTTCAAAAAATTTGTCGTTTTATTTGCTTTCTCTAAAATCCAATTCTTTGATCTTAGAAGTGTTTATCAAACAGCCCCGGTTGTTTTCGAAAAGTTATTTTGCAAGACAATAAATCTTCTTGCAAGATTTTTTCCAAAACCTTGGCAAGATAGCTATGTCTTGCAAATATGCAAAATATCAGCAATTTTGAGCATGATCAGCATGTGACAAGAAGGGTGTTTTCGATGGTCTTTTTTTAACTACTGAAGTTAATCGCTTGCTTTTCGTTTGAGAGCAATTCGACCGGCGTTATTGGGTTAATGCTCGAATTTCTGTAGTCAAGAACTGTTTCCGAATCAATTTTCAAAAAATTTGTCGTTTTATTTGCTTTCCCTAAAATCCAATTCTTTGATGTTAGAAGTGTTTATCAAACAACCCCGGTTGATTTCGAAAAGTTATTTTGCAAGACAATAAATCTTCTTGCAAGATTTTTTCCAAAACCTTGGCAAGATAGCCATGTCTTGCAAATATGCAAAATATCAGCAATTTTGAGCATGATCAGCATGTGACAAGAAGGGTGTTTTCGATGGTCTTTTTTTAACTACTGAAGTTAATCGCTTGCTTTTCGTTTGAGAGCAATTCGACCGGCGTTATTGGGTTAATGCTCGAATTTCTGTAGTCAAGAACTGTTTTCGAATCAATTTTCAAAAAATTTGTCGTTTTATTTGCTTTCCCTAAAATCCAATTCTTTGATCTTAGAAGTGTTTATCAAACAACCCCGGTTGATTTCGAAAAGTTATTTTGCAAGACAATAAATCTTCTTGCAAGATTTTTTCCAAAACCTTGGCAAGATAGCCATGTCTTGCAAATATGCAAAATATCAGCAATTTTGAGCATGATCAGCATGTGACAAGAAGGGTGTTTTCTATGGTCTTTTTTTAACTACTGAAGCCAATCGCTTGCTTTTCGTTTGAGAGCAATTCGACCGGCGTTAGTGGGTTAATGCTCGAATTTCTGTAGTCAAGAACTCTGAATCAATTTTCAAAAAATTTGTCGTTTTATTTGCTTTCTCTAAAATTTAATTCTTTAATCAAGGGTCCTTCTCGTAACTATTTTTGTCTCCCAAAAATAAAATCCAGCGGTATTTTTGCTGTTTTTCTAATCTCAATTGAATTACGGGGTCGTGTAAGGAAGTCTGCGAATTTTTTGATAGTATATTTCGATGATCACATTTATTATTCTGCCGTTATTAATAGCTGCTAAGGAAAAGCCTTCTCAAGTAATGAGGCTAAATTAAACAAATGAGGCCTGTTATTATTGAGATCAAAAGACAACAAAAAATAACAAATACTGGCGAAACACAGATTTCAAAGAGCTTTTTTGGTGAACAAATTTTGTCAGTTAAAAATCAGTAAAAAGGGCTGACGAATTGTCAGTTTAGATGCTTTTAGTTTTCACAATATTTTTTGTCTAATGTTTACACTTTTTTGAGTTTTAATGCCAATGTGTTTTCATATCACTTAGTTTCATCAAGGACAGGTTGTACGGAATTTTAAGAGATACAAAATGGAAATTAATCATTGTTTTCTGTTGATAACTGTTAGTTTCTTTAATTTTAATTCATTTGTTTTAAATAAAATTAACTTGTTTTTAAATTTTTTGTCGATTTTTTTTTGCCTTGTCAATTAGTTTTATTAGTGACAGATTACATAGGCATCCTGGTGAAACCTAAAACCATCTAAGCTGACAATTTGTCCACTCTTTTTTTAGATTTTTTTAAACTTTTTGCTGGTTTGTTGCAACTATATTAGTCCTGTGGTCCTTGTAATGCGATTTTTGCTGGACCAATTCTTCGTCTGATCCATTTGACTATTCCTCCTCAAAAACGGGATAAAATTTGGCCCCCGGAGGGCATTAATGGCTCTTAGAGCATCTCAGCCTGCTATACTCTAAATGTGCATTTCAACGAAACTGTTTCAGAGACAAAAATTCATTGTATGAAGGCAGTGGTTAGAGTTTGACCCCACGCTACAAGTCAGCCCCTCTCCCCCACCCCTGGTTATCGTTGCACCCGCAACCCATCGATGTTGACAGCGCCCCCCTCCCATCTGCGCTGCACCCTTCAATCATGCTAAAGCTGGACTCCCTAAATCGTGGCTGGCTACTTACAAAGCCAACCGCTCGCCACTCGTGTAAGAGCAATTCGCTAGTCACGACGTTAGTCATGTTTAAAAGCTGTGAAGTGATGGCGATTACTTTTTTTAATACTTGGAGAGGTATTGGTGGAACAAGTTTTTCTACCCTCATCTTGGAAGTGTTTATCAAACAGCCCCGGTTGATTTCGAAAAGTTATTTTGCAAGACAATAAATCTTCTTGCAAGATTTTCTTCCAAAACCTTGGCAAGATAGCCATGTCTTGCAAATATGCAAAATATCAGCAATTTTGAGCATGATCAGCATGTGACAAGAAGGGTGTTTTCGATGGTCTTTTTTTAACTACTGAAGTTAATCGGTTGCTTTTCGTTTGAGAGCAATTCGACCGGCGTTATTGGGTTAATGCTCGAATTTCTGTAGTCAAGAACTGTTTCCGAATCAATTTTCAAAAAATTTGTCGTTTTATTTGCTTTCTCTAAAATCCAATTCTTTGATCTTAGAAGTGTTTATCAAACAGCCCCGGTTGTTTTCGAAAAGTTATTTTGCAAGACAATAAATCTTCTTGCAAGATTTTTTCCAAAACCTTGGCAAGATAGCTATGTCTTGCAAATATGCAAAATATCAGCAATTTTGAGCATGATCAGCATGTGACAAGAAGGGTGTTTTCGATGGTCTTTTTTTAACTACTGAAGTTAATCGGTTGCTTTTCGTTTGAGAGCAATTCGACCGGCGTTATTGGGTTAATGCTCGAATTTCTGTAGTCAAGAACTGTTTCCGAATCAATTTTCAAAAAATTTGTCGTTTTATTTGCTTTCTCTAAAATCCAATTCTTTGATCTTAGAAGTGTTTATCAAACAGCCCCGGTTGTTTTCGAAAAGTTATTTTGCAAGACAATAAATCTTCTTGCAAGATTTTTTCCAAAACCTTGGCAAGATAGCCATGTCTTGCAAATATGCATGTGACAAGAAGGGTGTTTTCGATGGTCTTTTTTAACTACTGAAGCCATTCGCTTGCTTTTCGTTTGAGAGCAATTCGACCGGCGTTATTGGGTTAATGCTCGAATTTCTGTAGTCAAGAACTCTTTCCGAATCAATTTTCAAAAAATTTGTTTTATTTGCTTTCTCTAAAATCCAATTCTTTGATCAAGGGTCCTTCTCGTAACTATTTTTGTCCCCCAAAAATAAAATCCAGCGGTATTTTTGCTGTTTTTCTAATCTCAATTGAATTACGGGGTTGTGTAAGGAAGTCTGCGAATTTTTTTGATAGTATATTTTGATGATCACATTTATTATTCTGCCGTTAATAGCTGCTAAGGAAAAGCCTTCTCAAGTAATGAGGCTAAATTAAACAAATGAGGCTTGTTATTATTGAGATCAAAAGACAACAAAAAATAACAAATACTGGCGAAACAAATTTCAAAGAGCATTTTTGGTGAACAAATTTTGTCAGTTGAAAATCAGTAAAAAGGGCTGACGAATTGTCAGTTTAGATACTTTTAGGTTTCACAATATTTTCATCAAGGACAGGTTGTACGGAATTTTAAGAGATACAAAATGGAAATTAATCATTGTTTTCTGTTGATAACTGTTAGTTTCTTTAATTTTAATTCATTTGTTTTAAATAAAATTAACTTGTTTTTAAATTTTTTGTCGATTTTTTTTGTTGCCTTATCAATTAGTTTTATTAGTGACAGATTACATAGGCATCCTGGTGAAACCTAAAACCAGCTAAGCTGACAATTTGTCCACTCTTTATTTAGATTTTTTTTTACTTCATTTGTTTTCCATAAAATGTTCGTAGAATTTGTGTTTAGCCCGTACTTTTAGTTATTTTTTGTTGTCTTTTGATCTGAATAATATCAGGCCTCATCTGCTTCATTTAGTTCAGTACTTGAGAAGCTTTTTCCTTGGAAGCTATTAACAGCAGAATAATAAATGCGATCATCAAAATAAACAACCAAAAAACTTCTCAGACTTCCTTACGCAACCTCCGTAATTCAGATGAGTGTAGAAAACCAGCAAACATTACCGTTCGATTTTTTTTTTTGGGGGGGGGGGGACAAAAATAGAAGAAAGAAGATCGATTGATTAAAGACTTGAATTTTAGATAAAGCAAGTAAAACGACAAGTTTTTTGAAAATTGATTGAGAAAGAGTTCTTAATAGTAGAAGTTAAAATAAAAAATTTAGCCCACTCAACTACAGTTTGTCTGAATTTTTTAAATTATTTTCCTCTTGGAAGATTTGTTTGCTCAGAATCGTGTAGTTGATGAAAATTAAAACTTGAATTGTTTGAAGATTTTAATACCGATTCCATAATGTTTTAAATGATATGCAAAAGTTTTAAAATTTGAGTTAAATAATCGTGATTCAAAGATTTGAGCCAAAGTTGATACAAAATGTCCTAAAAACTGAATTCTGTGCCAAGTTTTTTATTTTTTTCTGACTCGCCAAAACTCTTTCCACATTGATAACAATATGATCTTACAGAAAAGCAATTAAAATACCAGATAAAACAATGGTAATTTCGATATTGTATCGTAAGTTTGAAAAACAAGTTGCAGATAAGGTGAACAAATTCCTCTAAAAAGGAACAAAAAGTGAAAATTTTTTTTTAATTCGGTTACCGTTCTGTTGAAATAGTCAACAGACAGTTCTGCGAGCCCTCTTGAACCGTGGAATATTTTTGAGTAATGCTTGAAATGAAATACTTCCGCGATATAGAATAGCTTTGATAAAAATTTCCACCAAAATGTGAATAAAAATGCAAAAAAAGCAGTCGAATGATCCAAAAATTTTGTTCACATATTAAAGATATTTACTTCTGACGGGCTTTCTAGTGATACCATTCACAATTTTATACGATGAATATATCGGTCGGCCAAAAGCGACTGAAAAGACCCAATTCAGCTTGAGCAAAATTCCTTCCTGCTACTCTTCGGAAAAGATAGGTATACGTTATAGGTTTTACATTATTAGCACTCTGTATGAGTAAAAATTATTAAATTGAACTCTAATTTAATTTTAACGTCTGTCGATGGTTGTCAGTTACCAGTTCTTCAAAGTTCAATTGCGTATTGGATGTTTTTGACTTTCCTTGTTTCCCCAGTCGACTTCGGATTGATATCTTGCAAGATTCTGGAGAATTTCGAAGACGATACATTGTATTACTTGTACGACTTGTAAGACCAAATATTGCGAAGTCCTGCAAGATAAACATTTGTGTTGCAAGAATCTTGCCAGATAACCATTTGTGTTGCAAGAATCTTGCTAGATAACCATACATGTTGCAAATAGTTGGAACATGCCAGTATGTCAGGAGTACTTTGCTTCTCAATATAATTTTTCTTTCTTGTAGAAAATTTAACACCAACACGGCATCAATTTTGAATTTTCAGTGAGAAAAATACTAACCAAAAATAAATGGCATATGCTAATGAAAATTACTGAAATAGAAAAAGTGTGTTTAAATAATGGTAAGTAACAATTAATAATACTAAATACAAAAAAAACTGTTTTGAAGAATTTTAGTTGTTTTTGATTGAGGAAATGTTATCGTGGAGATCCTTCAAGGTTTTGGGAACAAGGAATCCACTCTCTATTTGTTTGTAGTGCTCAACGAAACGGCAAGGATGGCTGTAATTAAAATGTTCAATAACAAAACACATTTAGCTTAAGTAATTTTGTTTCGAACTAGCTCCTTAAAACACCCAACTATAACTCCACTCGGACAATTTCTGAGCAAAGTGAAAAACAATGCGCCTGTAACAACCAATGAGAGCAGAGTTGAACCGAAACGAACTCGCAAGTATCTTGCTAGATGGCCTTTTAATCTGGCAAGATCTTACAAGATAGCCATCGTCTTGCAAAGACTTTGCTAGATAACCTTTTCTGCAACATCTGGTCTCGACTGGGGTTTAATCAAAAACAATCACTTGAAGTGGGAAAAGCTTGGGCATTTCCAAATGTACTTCCCCAGCTTAATGGTAGCATATGTCCAACCCCCAAGCCTAATGCCCATATAATTATTAGACGTGCTATTTGTTACTTGTCGTGTGGGGGTGTATAACGTATTGTTGAAGTTATTCAATAATGGAAAAGATCGAAGAATGATGTTTCACTCTTCGTTTTTCGTTTTCAGTAACCGGGAGAACCGCAAAAAAGAAGACGAAATTGGAACTCTGAAGAAGAACAATCAAAAGTTGACCAATGCCTTGAAAGAAAGTGCTGCTAATGTAGAAGAATGGAAGAAACTCTTGCACAAGTATAGAGAAGAAAGCTTGGAGGCTAAAAACAAGGTAACATCAGTCAAATAAACGAGAGAGGTTGTTAGGACTAGACAATTAACTCTAGCGAAAAAAATATTGTTCTAAAAGTAAATCAACTATTTTATCCCTAGTTACAGAAAATGAATGCTTCACCTAAGCATAACATGCCTCATGCAGTTGATGTGGAAAGGTGAAATGAAATATACTTCCTTTGAACTGAAAATTGTGCCATCTTACCTTTCGAAAACTTAATTCTGATCTTTTTGAAATGTTGGAACTGATGAGATTCTAAACGGTACTTAAACCAATAACAATGCCCAAACATCGGAATATAGAAATGAACATTGAACAAAATTACCCAGTTAGTTTTGGTCAAATTACTGCTTTGCATATTGGGTGCTCTGGCTTGTGTATAATTTCATTATTCAAAATTTCACGTAAGCGATTGGTATTTTATGAAGTATTCTTTTTTCATTGTACACATGTTTATATCAAATCAAGCCTGTTTTGGACTTAATGCAATAATAAAACATGCAGAGCAATGTTGCATTGTTTCGCTGACGAAGAAAACCTGTCCTCTATTTTCAGTAACTGAAAATTATTATTTTCCACACTCCCTGAAAAGTTTACATGAGTAGATTAATTTGCGGTAATTAGTTTCACGCACTCTACGTAACTGGACCAAACTACTATCGTCGGAAGGTATCAAATAATAGAATGTTCGAGTAGAGTTCTACTAGTTACCGTCTACAGCATCTATCTAGGTGTTTATTTCAACTATTTGGACCCTTCTTTCTGTAAGCTCTTTCCCTGCTGGTAGCGTGACTGAAAGTTTCGTCTGTCAATTGATTTGTTAATAGCTCTGAAACAAAGTGTTTAGCAAGCATTTGAATCCTATGTTCTTTTTGTGCGATTTTTCGATTGCTCATTTGTCTGTCAAATTTGACTATTTCACGTTTTATGTTTTGGTTTAACTGTATATTAAGTGCTCTTATTAATAAATTAAGGAGGTGAACTCAACTGGGGGCTTTTGCAGCTAAAAGTTAAATTGAAAGTGTTCCAAAATCGATTTCAGTTCAAAAAGTCCCACTAATTGTGTAAATTAAGCTCTAATTACATCATTTTTATTGCGCTTCACAAATTTATGCCCCAGATGAAGCAGGCTACCCTATCTGTCATTCAACAGAAAATTATTCAACTTTATTCATTTATCAATTGCTCTCAAACAAAGTTAGCAGCAATTAAATTAGTCCTGTGGTCTTTTTTGAATGGAATTTTTCGTCTGACGCTTTTAACTTTTCGTCCTCAAAATTTGAGATAACCAGGTAAAGCCGGGACGGCAGTAAAATGCTGCGCACTTCTCGTAGAGCTGGGCTAGTCTTTAATCTAATTTTGTGCTGCTGCTAATTTTTCCGTCCTTTCGCTTCGTTTCAACTATGCATTATAAGAAAGTGTCACAAAAATGTCACTTACCTCACCCAAAATCGCTCGCGGGTCATTTGAGAGCTTTTCGCCCGATGGTGGTCAAGTATGATGTTCCATTTGGTACTTTCGGTTGCATGGCTGCAATGTTACACTTCAATCTGATTTTGTGCTGCTGCTAATTTTTCCGTCGTTTCGCTTCGTTTCAACTATGGATTATAAGAAAGTGTAACGAAAATGTCACTTACCTCACTCAAAACCGCTCCGGGTCATTTGAGAGCTTTTCGCCCGATGGTGGTCAAGTATGATCTTCCATTTCGTACTTTCGGTTGCATGGCTGCAATGTTACACTTTAGTCTAATTTTGTGCTGCTGCTAATTTTTCAGTCGTTTCGCTTCGTTTCAACTATGAATTATAAGAAAGTGTCACAAAAATGTCACTTACCTCACTCAATACCGCTCGCGGGTCATTTGAGAGCTTTTCGCCCGATGGTGGTCAAGTATGATCTTCCGTTTTGTACTTTCGGTTGCATGGCTGCAATGTTACACTTTAATCCAATTTTGTGCTGCTGCTAATTCCGTCGTTTCGCTTCGTTTCAACTATGAATTATAAGAAAGTGTCACAAAAATGTCACTTACCTCACTCAAAGCCGCTCGCGGGTCATTTGAGAGCTTTTCGCCCGATGGTGGTCAAGTATGATCTTCCATTTCGTACTTTCGGTTGCATGGCTGCAATGTTACACTTCAATCTAATTTTGTGCTGCTGCTAATTTTTCCGTCGTTTCGCTTCGTTTCAATTATCAATTATAAGAAAGTGTAACAAAAATGTCACTTAACTCACTCAAAACCGCTCGCGGGTCATTTGAGCTTTTCGCCCGATGGTGGTCACGTATGATCTTCCATTTCGTACTTTCGGTTGCATGGCTGCAATGTTACACGTTAATCTAATTTTGTGCTGCTGCTAATTTTTCCTTCGTTTCGCTTCGTTTCAACTATGAATTATGAGAAAGTGTCACAAATGTTGGTGAAATTGGAGAAAACATTTGAGAGGATAAAATTTCACGCTGTGGAACAAAACCAATCCTTCAATCTTAAGAGAACCTAGTGACTAAAACAGAGTGGTATCATCATTAATTTCAAAAACGTTTTTATTTTAATAGCCGCGTCTGCAAATCGAGGCAGCTATTATTGCGCTCCTATTTTTTTTTAATCGTCTAACAGATTTTTGTTTTGTCTTACCCTGACTTCTTGGAATTGACTTTTTCAATGTGTTCAGTGACTTCTACTGCTTTGCAGTTAAAATTTGTGTTCGTGACGTCATTTCTGCTTTTAGGTCAATTGCGTAACTTACCTCACTCAAAAATGACTTCTGAACTCACTTATGGAACTTTAAATTTTTTGAACATTTACTAGTTAAAAATCAATAGTGCGCATCTAAGTAGTGCCAAACCTATATGCCCTAATTCTTGAGTATTAGAGTCTGGTCAATCTATATCTTATTTCTTTAGTTTCAATTCATGGTTGGCGACAAGCGTCTATCGCGGTTATTTTCCGGCAATCTGGCGGCTATGTTTGTTGATTTTTAAGTGCTCTCTGAGAAGCAATTATTGTAAGTGAGCGTCTTTTTAATGAAGATTTTTCGCTTGACCGCTTTGCGCTTTTCTTCTAGAATGATTTTAAACGATTTTTTCACACACTTCTTGATTTTTGAGTGAGTTCAAGTGCTCTCACTCCGAAATAGAGTTTGTTGTTAAAAAAACCGATTGACAGAGACGATGACAAGGCCCTGATAGCCGAGTGGATAATTCATCAGTCGAGGTGACGGAAGCGAACTCAAGGAGGTCGGGGTTCGAATGTTTTCCTACCCATAAAGAAAAATTTATTGAAGCTACAGCCCCCGAATTAAACTGCGCCGCTTGTTATTCGAGAGCATTTTTGCTGACGTTAGTCGGTCTATTTTACTTAGACTTAGAGTTATTGAATCCTCTGCTCGTGTTTTTGTTATCATTTTTCCTTCTCGAGTTACAAATGGAAATTGGGATTGATTGAACGTCGGTAGAAACCAAAACCGTTCCTGGTTTCTAACGACGTTCAGCAAAGCAAAAGAGGTCTCATTTCTTAGATCAGATGAATCTAAGTTGGAAAAATTGGAAGCTACCAAGTTGGAAACATTCGGAATTCATTTGCAACTTCAGAAACGCAAAATTAGAATTTTTAAAAATTGATATTATGCAACCTTAAGATGTCGAGGTTTGAAAAAGCTGAAATTTTGGCTTTTTATGCATCAAAGTTTTAAAACCTGACAGGTATAAAGTAAATTAGATTGTTTTTCGCTAAGATTTTCTGAGTAGATGGAGTGCAAAATCATTTCTTGTATTTTTTGCCTTCAATAGCTGAGCCTAACGGCATTGAAGAAAAAAAATTCTCTAATAATGCAACCTTCGAATTCTTTTTTGAGTTTAGAAATATTTGATCAGCACCATATTTGTCTACGAAGAGTTACGTTTTCAGCCGATTAAGTGATTTAAACCGAAAAGCGAATCATGCCTTGTGGAGCTGTTCCATCTGCCTAATCCTAATAAAAATAGGGAAATTTAATATAGCTCAAGAAAACGTTTTGCATCAACAAAATTTAGCTCACTCGAAATAATTTGATGAATTAGCGAGGTCAACTATTATGACAATGGAGCATTTTAAAGTTCTGATATTTGTTAATCTCCTTTATCTAACAAAGAATAATACAAAGGAATATATATATATATATATATATATATATATATATATATATATATATATATTTTGATATCAGTTTAGTTATTATATTTGGAGTGAAATGCAAGGTAAATCATGAATCACTGTAGTGAGTTAAAATTTTTACGGCGTACGAATTTAAGTATCTATTTTGGCCGCTGAATATTGTAACTGATTTTTGAACGTTGTAGAAAAAGCGAAAGGTTCTTGTGATTTTTCAGTTGAAGTCGAAACTATTTGTTCACAGATGCTGAAGTGTAAAACAAATTTTATTAGGACAATTTTGATATTTCCTGGAACTTTTGTTTACGGTTTTATTTCTAATCTAAAAAGTTGGAAATAAAATTGGTGTTCTTCCGTAATAAAGTTTCCACCTGAAAGAAAGTTTTTTGTCTTGTATTTGAGATTCGAATTAAGTTTTTGTGAGCCTGAATTTTTTCTTAGAATTAGATAGCCTAAAAAGTGGCCTGTGCTTCGTGTCTGGAGTTGTATTTATACGGTTCAGTATTTCTGTTTATGTCGTAGCCAAACCGGTTTTTGCTGCGGGTCAATCAACAAGACGACGAATCAAGTGGAGGTTTTATTTTGTTTCAACTGGACCACAATTGCATGCCTGACCATTCATTGTAAAGTACTACCTAAACCTTGCTACTTTGTTATTAATGACTGCTGATGTAGTTACATTTATCCACATTGATTAAAAGTAATTAGAACATGAAGCGAAAAATTGTGGACCGCTGTTAATGGCACTGCCTTTTACGCGCTGTGGGACGTAATCCGGAAACAACGGGACGATTATCGATGCAAAGTCAACTAGAACTAAATTATAAAATCATATTGTATTAATTGTTAATTATGTATTATTTTTGTCGTCCATTTGAAGCAAAATTTTGGTGTCGTTCATTATAGCTGCGAAGCTGTAAGCTGAGCGAAGCAAGCTATATTGCGGTGCTCTTGGTTTTTTTACAATTCAAAGAATTTTTACAATTCAAAGAATTTGAATTGTATTGGGGCGCTGTCTTTTTTTTAAGATCTGTTCACACATTTTCATGATTTTTGAAGTCAAATTGGAGTGGTGATTTTGGTCACGCCGAAACAGGAAATGGAGCGAAAAAGCGAGTGGTTTTGCGGCGTGAATTTTTTTCGCTCTAATTTTAAAGTAGAGTGAGAAAACGGTGTTTGACCAAAAATTCGGTTTATCGGTAGTGGTTTTTTGTTCACATGCGGCAATTTCACTCTGATTTTTACTGATTTTTTGGATCGGATTTTTTTCTAAATAGTTTTCCCAATCCATTCATAGTCCGTTCTAGGTCTATTTTTCTGTTTAGTCAATGAAAATTCTTTGAATTGTACGTCAGGACTTGTCCTGCTATGTTTTTTGTTTCGTCGTCTGACGCTCTTTTTTCGTTTTACATTTGTTCACACAGCAAAGCTGAAAAAGTAAAATTTTCTGAATGACTTCTTCCTCTCACTAACGGCATTTGCGCGCGTGACGTCATTTCTTACTCGCTTTAGCAAAACTTTTTAGGTTATTTGCGTGATTAGATTTTGATCATACGTGACTTACCTCACTCAATAAAATGACTTCTGCACTTTAAAACTTAAGTTCAATTTGAATTTGTTTAAGGTCAAAGGAACTCATTTTTGCAGTAAAGGTGCCTAATAAGAGGCTTCTGTGGAATGAATTTTAACAAGCGTTATTAATTTATCGCTGAATGTTTTTTACCTAGTTTTTTGAGCGGCGTCGATTTTTTTTTTCAATTTAGATCTGTATCTGTTTCTATCTCTATTATATGGCACGCAGGTCTATTCTTTCGCAGCTATTCCGGCAATCTGCCGGCTATGTTTTGAAACGTCTTCCATATGAAAGGCCACTCTGTTGGTTTAGTTTATAAATGAATAATCAAGCATTCATTAAAACAATTGCTCATTTGCCAATGAGCTTGCTTCTCTGATAACTTGAATTTGTTTTGTGAGGACGCCGGTGAAGCCGAACGGGCACAGGTACAACCGTAAATTAAGATTTAAAGCAGATTATATCCCGTGCTCTGATTGGTTGAGCTTAAACTCATTAATATGGAGGCAATTTTTTGTGAAAAATACTTGCAAAATAGCGTAACGAAGGTCTGTCCGTGTCGCAGCCAGGTTTGACAGGTTTTATGCTTTCATTTTTGGACTTTGACAGGTTTTATGCTTTCATTTTTGGACTTTGACAGGTTTTATGCTTTCATTTTTGGACTTTGACAGGTTTTATGCTTTCATTTTTGGAGGATAGTGACCTATGATGATGATTTAAGAAATATACATGGAAGATGCTGGAAAATGCATAGCGTGGATTTAAGAAAGCGCGGAAAATGCCCAAATGCAAAGCCCGAAGCCTCCTGCTCCCCCCTGTTTTCAGGAGCAGTTAAAAGTTGACTGAAATCAGATTTTGTTTAGATCGCGGACATGGAAGCTGCACAGAAAGAGAAGGAGGAACAGATGCGATTGGCAGCCTTAGAAGACGAGAGAATGCAGAATTTACTGAAGGAGCTACAGGATAAAGACAGAGTAAGGCTGCCCACCAATTCTATCGCTCAGGCTAATTATCGCTTCAGGAAATACGACTTAGATACTTGTTTGTAAATTGAAGCGTCGAACCATTGTAGGCCGGTGTATTCTGGACCATGACTTTGTTGATGGTTTTCATCCAAAGTTCTCAACTTGATTAATAATTTTCTGGCTATTGGTATATTAAAAGGCGCAAATACCATTTTCCCTGTGACCTTTAATTCAGCTTTGTCATGGTCTAATTTTATACATCCTTTGACAATTGTGTTATTTGCCTGCTGCACAGAAAGAGCGAGAATTTAATGTATTGTCTATGCGCTTGAGTGGATGCCCAAAGAGTATAATTACCCAACTTTTGGGCACCCTAGTTTGTGGGCACATCTGTAATCGAAAAGAATATTTAAGAATTTAACGTCCGAGGACCATAATTATGGTATCGACCGTTCTGGATTGTTTTTTAATCAATCTATGTTTAGTTGCCCTCAAACGAAGTTTGTAGTAATTATATTAGTCCTGTCGGTCTTTTTTAATGCAATTTTTCGCTTGACCAGTTTTTCGTCTGACGCATTTGACTTTTCGTCCTCAAAAACGGGATAAACATGTGGCGCCCAGCGGGGCTTAAGTGCTCTTAGAGCCTTTCAGCTCACTAGTCTTCAAGTATGCGATTCACAGAATCTGTTTTGGAGATTTATACTTATGGGACGAAGGGCGGTTCGTTCTAAAAGATTGACACACCCCCGCGCTCACTTAGGCCCCTTCAATTAAGCTAAAGCTAGCCTCACTAAACCGTGCCTAGCTACTGACGAAGCCAACCACTCGTCGGTCGTTTGAGAGAAATTTGCCCGTCGTTAGTCGGTTATTTTTATTATTTATCACCACTTGTTTTAATCCGCGGCATTAGTCTTCCGTGTTTTCTCTGTCAGCTGTCGGTTCTGAAGATCGTGAAAATATAAATATTAAAAAATCTGTCTTTAGGAAATCACAATTCTCAACAAAGAGCTCTTAACAGCGCAGAACGAAGCAAACCGGTTGCAAATAGAAAATAATCGACTCAAAGGCCAAGTCGATCAATTAGAAGATGAACTAGACCGCAAATCACAAGACGATGGAAAGAAAAAGAAAGAGAACTTCGAGCTGGCATCACAATTGAATTCCAAAATTCAGGAACTGCAGCTCATGGGAACGACTTTGCAGTCCAAAATTTAGACTTTGTCCAAATCGTAAATTCTCGGATCAGACGGACCTTAGAACATTTTTAACTTAAACTAGTTTAATTTCAATCCGAAATAATAATTGTCATAGCTGCAAGTTGTTATTTTGCGAATCATATATCTATGAATATTGTTTAGATGTGTTTTCTGATTATTTTTGATATTTGCATATCGGTATGTATTATTTGCAGAATATTAAAAACTGATTCAAAAGATTTTCGGAATTAAAAACGTTCTTGACTGGTTTGTTTCATTATTTTCCCTCAAAGAGAGTTGTTTAATAGCCGCCCTCATCTTCTCAGCCGGCTATTATAGCGCTCCTATTTTTTTACAATTCAAAGAATTTGAATTGTATTGGGGCGCTGTCTTATTTTACGACTCGAAGAGGAGTATTGGAAAAGTCCTTTTTTTAATCAATTTTATTGGAGTGATTTTTGAAGCGGGAAATGAATTGCGTGAAAAAAATTGGAGTGATTTTGGTGCTGAACAAAAGTGAAGAGCGGAGCGAAAAGACAGTGGTGTTTGTTCATACCGCTGTTTTTGAGAGAGCGAGAAATTGATGTGTGAAAAAATTTTCTCTGAGCGAGCGAAATTTTTTTCACGTGCGGCATTTTAGAGCAGTTTTTTTCATTTATTTTCGTTAAGAGGTTTGGTTATAATTTTGTTTTAATTTTGGGCTGATTTCGGCAGTGGTTTGAAGGTTTCTGGAAATTCATATGAATTTTATGTTAATTCGGAGGTTTTTAATGTATTTTGCCGATTTTGGGGCTAATTTTGCGTTTTTTGACGATTATTTTGTTTTACTGGCTCAAATGGGAATTGAAGAAACCCCTTCTACAAGAACAATATTATGATAACAATTGGTTACAGTTTTGTGGGTGAGAATCATTTTTTGTTGACAAATACGACCAAAAAATGGCGAAAATTGGAACTACTTTTCTTTATTTTTTGCAGTTTTTCGGTTTTTTTCTGTTTTTAGCTAAATTTCTTTGCCTATTATGACTTGCCTATTGTTTTGCGTGCATCTGGATACCCTATTGGCTGAAGGGAATTTTTCTTTGGATTTATCTGTTTTTTGAAATACGAAAAATTTCATTTTTTCCAGTTTTTCAGTGAAAGTTGTTTTTAAGAGCTTTTTTTTCAGAATTTAGCCTAAATTATTTTTTCCAAATTCACAGAATTAGTTTTTGTAAGTACTAGTTGTTTTGATGAAATTATTTTAACAGAGATAGTTTTTTCGGGATCTAATTTTATAACAAAATTTGATCAGATTTTTTATCATATTTTAACAGATTTGATTTTATTGTTTTTACTTATTCGTTTCATGACTTTGTTTCAAGATAATCATAAATTAGTGAAAGCACGTTTTGTTTGATGAGTAGTTGGATGGCGTTTAAATGGATTTTCACTTCGAGTCGTTTCCGGAATTCTTCCGGCTATGTTTTTTTTAAGATCTGTTCGCAAATTTTCATGATTTTTGAAGCCAAATTGAAGTAGTGATTTTGGTCACGCCGAAACAGGAATTGGAGCGAAAAAGCGAGTGGTTTTGCGGTGTGAATTTTTTTCGCTCTAATTTTAATGTAGAGTGAGAAAACGGTGTTTGAACAAAAATTCGGTTTCTTGGTAGTGTTTTTTTGTTCACATGCGGCAATTTCACTCTGATTTTTACAGTTTTTCCGATTTTTCGGATCGGATTTTTTTTCCAAAATGGTTTTCGCAATCCATTCAAAGCCATACTAGGCCTAGTTTTTTGTTTGCATTAAATTTTCATTTCTCGCTAGTGGTTTTTTTTTGTTCACTTGCGGCATTTTGACATTGATTTTCTGTTTTTTCTTATTTTATCTAATTTTAAAAAAATGGTTTTCTCAATTCACTCATAGTCCATTCTAGGTTTAGTTTTTCATTTTAGTCAATGAAAATTCTTTGAATTGTACGTCAGGACTTGTCCTGCTATGTTTTTTTACTTCGTCGAACTTTTTTTTGCTTTACCATTTTGCCGCTTTTTCGACATTTTGCGTGAAATCTTTTTGACTTCTCTAGGCTAGTTTCTCTCTTCTCTCATTCTGCTAAAAGTGAATTTGAACATCAGTTGCTCAGCAAAGCATTTCAAAATGAACAGAGTCAGTATAAAAAATTGAAGTCAGAAACAGAAACGGGATAAACCCATAAAGCCCAATTTTAGATGCCCGCTATTTGAACGTCGTTCCTATAAGTCTTCCTTACCATCTTTTATGCTTATTGGTATTGAAATTAACCCTTGTAGCCTCTCTCTAAGAAACAGAAGTATGTTCAACTACGAAATGCCATCAAAATAAATCGGACTTAAAAAATGTGTTTGTACAAAAATCTTTTTTTTTCAATATCTTCTATTCTTTCAATCCCAATCATGCTTATTGGAATCAACGGCGGCTATTTTCCGGCAATCTGCCGGGTATGTTTTTAATTTGTCAGACATTAATCAAACAGTCGAAATTCTGCACATCTTAATTTATTGGTCGATTTCATTTAGAAATTTATTTCAATAAGAAATACAACGACCCACATTTTCTTGAATTTATACCGTTTTTGTTAAAGTTATACGCGCAGCGCACTAAATTGCGTTGGCGAGCGATTTTGGAAAATAATTCAATTTCTGAGCGAAGTTTTTGAGCAGACTTAATTCAGCTCGTTATTTGAATTAAATATACCAAAAAGAAGTTGTTGCTTGTCAACAAATTTAAACATAGCCGTAAACCCGGATCGTGTGCCGCCTTAGGGTTGATTTATGCTCTTTACAAAAGTTGTCTTTTCGACTATTTTGCCCTGAAGATGCGCCAGAAAACACCTAATGAGGTATCATTGTCTCAGATAACCACCAGATGAATTCATTTTAAATCTGCCGTAATCAATATCTAGAAAATGATTGCTGTAAAGAATCACGCAATTTTCTTGTATGAACTCTCAGATTGTTTTGTTGACTACTAAATTTCTTCGGTAAACTGTAACGTCCCTGAGAAGGGATTTGCTGTAACATATGAGAACGGCTTTGCTTTGAGAAGGGATTTGCTGTACTTCAGTACAAATTGGGGAATGTCTAGATTTTTTTTGCTGCCAGCTTTTTTTAGGTGCTAATGTTTAGTCATTTGATGAAACTGATTTAATTAATAGAGCTAATAGCTTTCTGTTCTTTTTCAACATGTGAAGGTTTTTTGAATTTTATTGGAAAAATGATTCCCCATCATTGGGAATTTAATTGCTCTCGAACGAAGTTTAAGGCAATTATTGTCAACGTGTTGGTGCTCTAGCTCTAAAACAATTTTAAGCTACACCACCTGTAGTTCGTTAGCAATTCATCTGACGCTAGTCAATTTTTTGTTTGACTGCTATGGAACGAAGTTTGAAGCAATTATTGTCAACGTGTTGGTGCTCTAGCTCTAAAACAATTTTAAGCTACACCACCTGTAGTTCGTTAGCAATTCATCTGACGCTAGTCAATTTTTTGTTTGACTGCTATGGAACGAAGTTTGAAGCAATTATTGTCAACGTGTTGGTGCTCTAGCTCTAAAACAATTTTAAGCTACACCACCTGTAGTTCGTTAGCAATTCATCTGACGCTAGTCAATTTTTTGTTTAGCTGCTATGGAACGAAGTTTGAAGCAATTATTTTAAACGTGTTGGTCTTTTTAAGGCTTGCTTAGCCCCCTCCCCTGGCGCACCTGCTATTTGTTTACACAATAACGTGTTATATAACATATGATTTGTAACTGGGGGCATAAACAACACTGACGAAACTGATTAGATACGAAATTTCTAAGCTACACCCCTAAATGAATTTGCCCGCCTGTCACTTTGCCGAGGCAATTCTTCCGACGTTAGTCGGTTATGTTTAGTTAAAAGTTAAAAAAGACCTTCAAGTGATTTGAAATCAAATTTCGAAAACGATAATAGTATGGTGGTTCTATAGTTGCCAACTATTTATACAAAGTATCTCTTTCATGAAAACAGACGAAATCATTTGTTAACTGGCTACCTTTTTCAATAACCTTCGTAACGGAATCACAGACCTAAAATCAACTCAATGCAATTTCTCAAGAAGAAAATAGCACGTCAAAGACAATTTTTTCCTAAAAACAAAAATGAGATCCGAAAATCAACATCTGTCATGTTCAAAACTAAATCTCTGACATGTCTCTTAAAATCAATTGAGCTCCATTTAATTTCAATTGAACTTTAAATTTAGATTATTAGGAAAATTAAAAAGCTAGACATATAAGTGAGCGCAGAAGTTAAGATAATCGACCTCAGCACTGGCTTACAAGTCTAAATTAAGAACTCAAGTAGAAAAACGAGGTAATAATCGATTGAGAAGTTATGATCGCCTCTGGACAATGTCCAAAAATTGCTCAAGCGAACTGTTTCTCGGTTAAAAACAAACAAAATTGTGCGGAAACAAAAAAAAGTTATAAATCCAGTTTCTTTGAAAAATTCTGAAGCTTATCAGATACAACCTAACATTAAATTCTAATAGCTAAAACCACTAAGTACAAAAGTTTGAATATGAAGTCGATAGAACATCTTGTTGAAGAGGTTGTTTTACGAATTGACAATACAATTTTGAGTGAATTTTATTGCGAAATCCTGTTGTTGTTTTTGAAATAAATTCTAAAAAGCATGCAATACCAAATTGGCACAATCATTAATTTTCTGTAAGCTGCATAAGATAACCAATTGAACTTAAGAGAGCTCAAATTAAATGAAGATTTTTGTTTTAAATAATCAAATTTAACCAAAAACCCAAATTTAAAACCAAAATTAGATAAAATTCACAAAGTTTTTTGTTTACAAAACTCATTAGCGTCAATATCAAATTTATTATCATGAGCCACTAACTGAAAAGGACATCTATGTTCAGCTGTGCCTCAAAATTGAGTTGAGAATTTTCAATCAAAGAGGTGAAGGTAGGAAATATAAAACGAAAACGGTCAGAACTCGAGGCTCACTTTAAATTTTTGAAATAATTAACATACTGTCAGAAAAACATATTATCTCTACTATTCAACAACTTCTCTTGGGCGACTACTGCAACCAGTGTGATCTTTAGTGACTCCGACTCAAGTAAACCTACAAAACAAGAAAACAAATTAAGTCAAAAAAAAAATTTACGAAAGTTTTATATAAACAGATGATTTCAAAATAAATACACATCACAAACTCCAACGACTTAACACCATTCGGGCATATCAGACTTTTTTGCACCATCGACGAGAACTCTCATCCTTAGGACTTAATGAAAACAATATCAGTTCAAAAAAGGACATTTTTATGAGAAAAAACTCGAGAAAATCCAAAAATCAATAAATCAGGCCAAAAATTGATTTATTTCAATCTATTTTCTTTAATGAAAACATGAAACTGATTGCAACCATTAAAACAAAAATTTACCAAAGCTGCAGAAAAACAGTTGTCATAAGGAAGTTCTCTGTAATTGTATGAATTCAAGAATTTTATATAGATAACAGCTTTAAAACGTCTGAAATGGCAAAAATTAATTTTTCACAGAAACGGGATCTTTCTCTCAAAGTATTGGATGAACAAAAATCACTCCGATACCTCTGTCAGTTTTTCGAATTTTGTTGAGCAGATCTGATTTTTTTCTCTACTGAAACTTCTATTGACTTTAGATCCTGTGAAAAGAGTAGTCACCGATTTGAGAAAAATATGACATCATTGCTCCTCTTCGAATCGTGAAAAACACATTTCTCCAATCCGTAAAAATTTGCTGTGTGTTGACACATTTTATGATGGTGGAGAATAGGGAGGGTCCAAACAGGAAACAATTCAAATTACTTCATTGATGTTTAAAGCCTAACCAGAGAAACCAGTAATTTACAGTGAAAAGCGTGAAAAAAGATAAAGGATTTAAACGCCATACGCGTTTCTTAAGCAATTTTACATCAAAAATTGAAGGCAATAAGCTTTTGCTGGAATCATTGTAAAAAAATATGAGAAAGCTATGTTAGAGATGAAGTGGCTTGCAATGATTTTTTTCACCACATTCACCTCCAATCTACGGTTATCGTATATCCTCAAGTCAAAACTTGCAAAAGTTTTTTTTTTAATATTGGCCGTAAATTTGATTGCGAAATTCTACGAATTGCTGTTTCGAGCTGTGAAAACTTGTAGGCCTTACGATGACGCACTCGCAGCATTTTTTAGGAATTTTAGCAACATGTCAACTCTCTCCTTTCGGATCAGCTGATTCAATTAAGCAAAAAGTTGAATCATTATTTCGCTCCCCACAAATTGTTTTGATCTAATTTGAAGAGCGGGTACCCCTCTTTTTGACCGAGTTGATACCACAAAATTGTTTAGCTACCTTCAAACTGGCTTCAGATTTTATTGTTTATCGTTTTTTCCATATCAGATCATCAATATAATGCCAATTGTTAATGTTCCTTACAGAAACTCTGTTATACTTGATGTTTAAACTTTTTCGGACTATCTTCATTTAAACTCGGTTCTAACTAACTTCAATTTTTTGAGTTGCATTCGCGGCCAACTGATACTTTCATACGGAAGAAATCTGTTCACCATTTTCATATTGCTGGTCATTTTGTCAAGTAGTGTACATTTCCTAAGCAGGAACAACTTCAGTTAGCTAACAAATGGGAGAAATGATAATAATAATAATAAATAGTCGTAATAAAAGAGAAAAAAGCGTAGCAACGTGCGGGAAGAAACATCAGGAGTTTGCCATTTGGTCACATATTTTTTAAACAAGAGACCAACTTTGGTATTAAGAATTTATATACTTTATTAGAGCTAAGAATGATGCGAACACATGTGTTCAACTAGATACAGAAAATTTCAAACATTTCACAACTATGACGGAAAAAGCAGTGATCGCATATGCCGCATTAACACATGCGCACCGTTGTCAAGCCACAGATAGAAAATTAGTATGTACATACATATATAAAGTCACTAGATGGATAGAAGTTAGCTCAGTTTCTACAAAGAGAAATTTTAACATTTTCAACTATATTCAGTGTATATAGCAGCGTTTATGTTTTCTTGGTCAAATTTTATTCGTTTTGAGTTTGAAAGTTCATTCAGAGATTGCGAAATCTGAGTTGGTGTTTGAGTTTATTTTAACAATTCTGATCCTTGATTTGAAACATCATATATCATCTATTCACCCATAGATAAATCCTCCTGAAAACAGTGAGTAAACATTTTGCATTTTTTCAACAATCGCTACTCCTTTAGTATCTAGCCGTTTGGTATTCACGTTGGAAAATGAACTTGAAATTTGAAGTTCGCTTCGACAGAGAAAACTTTAAAGTCCACGAAAAATTTTTGAAGCCGACGATCTAGATTAGAAAATTGTAAACACGCCTTATAATTTCCAGAAAAACGGCAGTAGTTCGAAATTTTGTCTTTGAAAGAGTTTTTCATAGGCGTTTGAGTCGATCCACCCCGCATAAACACAAAATAATTTAGGGAAACAGACTTACGAAAAACAAACTGACCGAACTCTAGCGTTGTGTCAGAACGAACTGACTCTAGGTCCGAAAATCTGCCAGACCGAAGAGACCCGAGGCCAGACTCAACACGAGCTAATCCAGAACAAACAGACTTGACTTCTTTGTTAAGTGTCGATTTAAATAAATTTAAAATTTTAGAAATCAAGTCGGTGAGTTTGTCAAGTTTGTCAGCAAATTGCCAGAGATCTGACTTTTCTTGCAGCTTAACAGTCACTTTCAATAATTTTCTGAGCATTTGTTCAGGTTTGAGTTCTGAGTTTTTATCAGACCATATAATTTTTTTAGTTTCTGGTTAGGCTCAACTATCTCGATCTCATCTCTTATCAATGGATATAGAGCTCACATATATGCATTTGCAAGCCCGCTTTCCTGGTACGGGCCGACTGAGCAGACCGAAACATTTTGCCTGACTGAATAGACTGAAATTTGTGTATAGACCAGAACGAAGAGAACGAAATATGAGCATAGACCAGACCAAAATTGGATATGAATCAGAACGAACAGACCGATAACAGACATGGGCAAGGCGCGGGGTGCAACTAAAACTTGGTGCAGACTACCCAGGATGACGTGTGCGATCTAAACCAGCTGATCAGATTGACTTGCGTCGCGCACAGGGGGTACCAGACCATCCAGACTGACATCTGCTCTGATCAGACCAACTTGAGTCGCACACAGGGGGTACAAGACAAACTAGGGTCATGTACTGGGTTGTTAGACCTGCTTGATTTGCGCACTGAATGTGCCAGACTAACTTGGGTCAGGCACTAGTGGTGCCAGACAAAATTCGGTCGCGCACTGGCTGTACTCCGACTGAAACTTTTAACCGTTCAAGTAGCAGTCATCATTGGAATAATATAAGATTTTCAGAAAAATAGATGTCATTTTATGTATACAGATTTTGAGCTATGCAATAAAAAAAATCTTATTCTCAACCGAAGCAAAAATTTTTGCGTTCAACCGCAATTTCCAAATATTAGTCTTAATGTGGTCTCTCGTTTTCTTTCCACAAAATTGAGATATGCTCTTTAAAAACAATCCAATTTACGGTTCATTATACCTTCTTTCTTTCGGTGGAATGGCCTTTCAGAAAATTTCATCTCAAAAACTCCACATTGTACGTAATATTCTGTTTTTCATTCTAACTGGTTCTCTTAAGTTTGTTAAATTTTGTAGGCGGTTTGCAATTCAACAGGTTTTAAAGGTAAATTGGCTGCGGGCTTTCTCTGTTCGCGTTTTCCTCATTTTGAAAATTTCGTTGTTCCTTTTTTCGTGTGTACTTCTGCCGCTACTCTCTTCATTCAGAGCTTATGAAACAAGCAATAGATCCCTGAGCTGGATAAACATTGGTAGTGGCAATATATTCAATAGTAGAAGCTGCCTTTTGAATTCTGTATCTTTATTTCCCGTTATCCCATTAATTACCTTTTTAGAAACTTTTCCAGAGTACGAAATTCAGTTTTTCCTGCAGTCAAGCACGTGAAACCATACAGCATTACTTGCAAAAATAGGGACTTATATAATCCCAAATTTACAAGCGTGTTTACTTTAATTGCAACGTTTCACTTAAGCATGTAGAAAATTTTGTTTGCTTCCTTCGTTCTTTCTTCAATATGCTGTTTCCACAATACATCAGCCGCCACGTGAATACCAAGATCTTTGACAGTCGCGAATTTTGCCAATTCGATTACCAGAAATTTTTATTGTTGGTATCAACTTCTGAATTTCAGATGTGCGCACTTTTCTATTGCCAGCTCCATTTTTTTTGGATTACGCAGTTCTCAATCCAGTGTATCTTGAACTTCCCAGTAGCATCTTTGCACAGCCAAATTTTTAAGATCAACAGCGAAGATAAAGGGCTCAGAGAACATCAGGACATCCGGAAGATCGTTAAAAAATATACAGAAGAGTAATGGGCCTAGGAGTTACCCCCGTGGTACCCCGCTTGTTATATCGAGTATCATCAAACTTGTTTTGTCCGCACGAACATATTGTCGTCGATCTTCCAAGTAGTCGATTAGTATTCCAAGCAAACATCAACCAACTCCAATCAATTTTGATTTTATTTATATACAGCAGCATTTTTGTTTGCACAGATCTTCTTATGACAAAACTATGTTGACTCTTTGTTAGGAGCTTTCAAAAATGGTTGTACAAGGCAGTGTTTCTACATTTTTCCAGAATCTTGATATCAATTTTCAAAAATGAGACAGACCGGTAGCGTTGAACTTTTCTACGGTCTCCTTTTTAAGAATTGGCATTATGGCAGCAGCTTTCCAGCTGTCGGGTGTTTTTCGCATTCTCTTTATATTCCGAGGGACTGATTGCATGATGTTGCAGAGATTTTTGCTAGTCTTAACCATAGATTATATATGATCTCTTGGTAGTCATACTAAGATCATGTTTGATTTTTTTCTGCTTGAATTCATTCAATGACCAGATATCATTTTTTTTAATTTCATACCAGAGCGTGCAAGCAAATACGTTATGAGTTGTATGACATCATATATGATCCTTTATAGTTCTTATTGTATTCTTCGAGACGTCAAAATTTATAAGAGCGGGTTTCTGTACTTTGAAATCTTTTCAACTTAAATTAGTTGTTGGGGAGAACACGGAGTGAAAAAATTCATTCAACGTATTCACCTGTTCGCATCGAAGTGAACTTTGCTTGGTATCATTTATCAAGACTTTGGGCATGCATGCAAATTTGTTTAGGCTTTTCGGATGTTTAAAAATTCTGTCTAATGTTTAAAAAATTGATGGAAATTGTTAATTCTTACTAGCCAAGCCAGGTTTTAAAACACGTATAAGTTGATGCAATTTCAATGAAACCTAGTCAAAGGTACTAAAGCTGACATTTTACCCATTCGGACTACCTGTGTGTGAGCATTTATACGCAAAACAAATAGAATAACCGTCTAATTTAATTTAGAAGACTTTTAAATGTTTTCTGAGAAATTCTTTCTCCGAAACTTGCCATGGTGTAGTAGTACTACATACCATACAAAACTCATAAATTTTAAATTCTACTTGATCTATCTGATTCAATCCTACTGTGAATTGACTCAGCTTATGTCGACACAGTGAATCAACCAACCAGACTATGTCAGTACGGCTCTCCAATGCAGTATCTGATTAACCACGCTATTTTTTTGAACACTAATTATGTTTATTAGTCTAACTTTTCTTGAAAAAAAAACAATTAAATTCTCGTCGGATTTACAGACTTGGCCTATTGTTATCCCAAATTGGTAATCACTAAAATGCAAGTTAGGGTACTTTGATTGCCCACAATAATTTAACGTTGAATCACAAAAGCAAAATTTCATTACCAGAAATTGAAAAAAAAATTAGCCATAGATTATATATGATCTCTTGGTAGTCATACTAAGATCATGTTTGATTTTTTTCTGCTTGAATTCATTCAATGACCAGATATCATTTTTTTTAATTTCATACCAGAGCGTGCAAGCAAATACGTTATGAGTTGTATGACATCATATATGATCCTTTAATGACAACTAAGAAATGACAACCCGGGCTTGTCTTGGCTCGCGCAGCTCATCACGCTGAAAGTCTTCAACTTAAATTTCCTGCTTAAACTTTTTGATCAATCAATCCGCTTAACATATCATATTAACACATTTTTTCGGCTCAGAGCACAGGCAGTTCGCGCGAAATCTCGTTCCAGTTAAGAGTAATACACAAGCATAATTAATCGTCAATCATGTTTTAAATATTTGGGGAGTATTAATGTTGTTACCATCATTCAGTATTGTTTTTTGGCTTTATAGGTAATTTTGAGTACATTATGAAGATGGGGAAACTTTTATTGCTTGCTTGATTCCTGCACCTTATTTCTACCATTTGGCTATTTCGGCTAACTGTTCCATTAACTTGTCTTTCTCCATTATTGACCAGTTGTCGAATTGGGAACTGCTGTTCGTTCACCTGCTGTTGAAACAAAACAAACGGGAAAAGTGGTGAAAATACGCACGTGAACAAATATGTCAAAACATTGATCAATAGTGCCATGTCTAATACTTTAAATTTAAATTTTACTCAAATTTTTTCTAGTTTTCGCAAATGAAATATTTGAAAACAGCTTCTTGGAAATTAATCTCGAAATAGAAATTTACCATTTTTTGCCGATGAATTTTGTTTTGATTTTGCGGGTCTTTCCCATTATACCCCCCCCCCCCCCCACCACCACCACCACCACCCAATGAAATTTTAGCCCCCCTATTTTTAGGCTTTATAATTTTTAGGCTATAGGTTATCTGACCACTAAGCTGGGGAGCGGGGGGGGGGGGGGCTATAATGAGAAAGACCCGATTTTGCTTCAAAAAGTTGAATGAATGTATTTACTTCTCGCAGTATACGCTATGAGTGGATCGAGTTTATCTATTTGGGTTTTCAGGAATTTTAAAAGTGTGGGAATATATAGTGGGCGGAGTGTTATGAGTACACGGAGTGGTGGAGGGGGGGGGGGGGGGGGGGGGGTTTGTGGGACAAAATTTAGTTTACATTTCGGATATTGCGATAGCTGGCTAGATAAAACATAGCCAGAGAAAATCCAGAATTTGTACAAGCAAAGAGGAAAGACAGACTCCCGCGTTATTGTGAAACACCTGCGTTCAAATCGGTGGCTTTTAGCGACAGGTGATCAATGTAGTAAGAAAACAACCTGCTTCTAATCAAAATTGCGCTGCCTGTTTTTGTTCACGTATACATTTGCACGCGTAATTGCAAGTTTTAACTCACTTTGCAGACAAATCGTTCGGCCGAAAAACTAAATACTACTTTTGGCGCTCTTGAAACCGAACGTTAAGTAAACCTTTTTTCATCAATTGCTAAGTAAAAAATGAGGTGAAGCCTAAATTTACATCCAAAAATCTATAATACGCATCAAATTAATTAATAGATTTATAAATGAGCTACCATAGTTGTATTTAATTTGTTAGTTTAATTTCTGCAAAATGCACGATGTGCCTAAATGTATTTGACACAAAACTTTTTACATGAGGTCAGAACCTAATGTTAAGTATTGTATGTGCATCACGTGTTGACAATTGTTCAACAATTGGAAACCGAATGTTTAAAAAGTCGAAACTTTCACATAGCAGAAAATGTTCCTAATTATGCTTTTTGAAATCCCATACTTTATACATTAAGTTAAAATACTCACAATGTGCCACCAGTTATTCTACGAATTATGGAAGCTACTATTACAAAGTTAAGGGATGGTATGGTAGAAATTATGAAGATCGGCTAAATAATCTTTCTTCTTTTTGAATAGCGTATTCCGCTTAGATCGCAAGCTGGAAGCAATTGTGCATTATACTTTATGCAATAGTACTGCAGTTCTATTTTGTGGCACAGATTTCACTGCGGTCCCCACGTGAACAAGCAGACCCAGCAGGTGTTGCCCACCGGTCACTTAACCGAATTCGGATCCACAGCCCACTGAGCCGAAAAAATTTTTGGCTTGATTAATCATCCAAGAAAACTAATTTTCGTCATTGAAGTGACGATGACAGATTTTCAAGTCATATTGCTTGTGTTTGAAACTGAACTAGAACCAATAAATCACAGGATAGATGTGAAAATTACTTGGCTGCAGTGTCTTAGGCTATTTGAGCTTTTCTTTTAGCTGGCTTGCTGGTGGCAGTTGTTTTCGTGTCTGTTTATTGTTCACATATGTGGCTCTGTTTTTTTCTACAACAATTATTATTTTCGGAGTTCTTTCTAAAAGAGGCAGATATAATTGTAAAGTAAAATCTATTCTATACAGTTCAATGCGGACTTTTAAATTACCTTCAGAAAATCTATTAACCCGATCAATATGTTACTTTATGAAGTAGTGAGAGATAATTATATTACCAAACTTTGTTCAGATTATCAAGACTGACCACAATACAAGTTATTAACAATTTCTTGAAGATTGGAATAACAACGGAAAACTTTTGATTTTATTCTGATTAGTTGTAAAAATTCGAGTGAAAACGAACTGTACACAATTCGAGTAAAAACGATTCTGTACACCACAGAAAAAAGGTAAGCCAAACTTAGTTATCAATTTATATATTCAGCCATTGGTTTGTCAAGATAACCTCTTACGGCATCAAAATTTGAGGAAAAACATTCAATTTTTTTCAAAGCAATGGTTTATCTGTTCAGACTTTGATAACTTTTTATGACTTATTGTTATTTTAATTTATAAAATCTTAAATAGTTCAATGTTTTTTTTCTACTTATCATATTTTATTTCCGATTTCTTTCAAAGCTAGCTTTAAATTTTTAAGCAGTTTGATCAGTTGTGTCATAGGTAAGATATAGCTCCCGGGAATTTGGTCCCATAGAAGTCCATCCACGGATTATGGTAACTTTATAGAAATTCTTTTCACCTCAAGGTCTATGATCAAGTGCTATTTTTTTTTAATTTTTCAAAAAAATTATTGATCGTGTTCTCATCACCGCCGAAAATTGTATCTGATTTACAAGCATTTTATTTGAGATCATGCAAATTTTATTGCATCGCAAGAAGTCCTTAATGATCCTTATATGGTTACCAGGACATCATGAACAATATTTCTTAAAAAGCCTGTATTTCGTACGTGTTATATTTTTGTGAGCACTTCAATAATTTTTTTTCATGCAATTTTTAAAAGTGTTCTCGTTCATCAATTTATCACCTTTCTCCAAAAAATACGTGATTTTTTGTTTTTCTAATTTTTCTTCAAGTCAGCTTTTGCTTTTCGTAAGTTAAATGGCATTTGTTCAAATGTCACCGAGTAAATTGTTACTTTTCCCGGGTCGAGGCCGAATGGTTAACTTGTAAGAACTTGCAATTTTCTGGCAGAAACTTACAAGGCGATGCATCGCCTTGCAAGTTTTTCTTCCAAAAACTTGCAAATTCCTACAAGTTAACAATTTGACTTACAAGTTCATACTAGTTATTCATTTGACTTACAAGGCTCTTACAACTTAACCATTCGACTTAAAAGGTTCTTGAAAGTTAACAATTCGACTCGCACGGTTCATGCAAGTTAAACAGTTGACTTACAAAATTTCGTACATAATTTCTTTGAATATAAGTTGTTACCAGATAACTTTTCTGCATATATTGTAGCAAAAAACAATAAGCGTTGCAAGATGTGTTTGTAAGCAGATACTTCAAAATATAGAAAATGCTGACATATGAATTTGAAACTTCAATCAAAGTCAAAAAGGTATAAAATTTTGGCAACACTTATAGAAAAGCAATTGTGAAGAAGCCAATTGAGATCTACTGATCATTAATTGAATTGCAAAAGGAGTTCTTGAGTTGATAAAATTGAGAAGTAAACATTATATCAACTTAGGTTGCATTGTAATAACTTATACAGTTTAAGCAACTAACTCTCACGCGCTTTCTATGGTGAATGACTGAGTGTTAAATTGAACTAACCAATAAGAGTTGAGCTCAACCGGAACGAACTTGCAAGAAACTTACAAGTTAGTCATTCGACTTGCAGGTTCTTACAAGTTAACGATCTTTTGTAAGAAACTTGCAAATTCCTACAAGTTAACCATCTTTTGCAGGAAACTTGCAAGTTCTTACAGGTTAACCATTCGGTTTCGACCCGGGTTTTGTAATTGCGGGTCCTCGCTCTTTACGAGTTTCTCTTAAATTTTTTCAAAGTTAAACAGAGTTAAATAAAAATAGCATACACAAAACAAATTTAATGATTGTTTGCAATAAACGCTTTTCGCGAACAACCAGTTTTTTTTGGGAGCTGATAAAGCGAATAAATTTTTAAAATGCAACAATGTACATCTGGCTTCCGACCAATAAATTAAGAAAAGAACTAATATATGCTGGATGCATATATTAGTTCTTTTCTTAATTTTACGACTGAGGAACAATTTAAGTCATAGGTAATCGATTGTATGAGATATCTAAATGTCTATATTAAACAAAGTTGTCTCTTAATTTTATATTAACTGATATCTATACGGAAATGCAAGTTTTTTTAACCTGAAGTTGGATTAAATTTTTTCTTAACTTTTTATCATCACAAGTACAAAATTTGGTAAGCAATAGAAAGCAGTAGAAATGATGAACATACAGATTTTTCTTGAGGCAAGTTCCGACGCTCAAGTGTAAGCAGGTCCAACTTCTGGTTTTTCATTTTATTATTAATTTCAAAGTTTTTCGTATCATTTTGAAAGAATAAATGGACCGTTCGATGCTGCTGGGAAGCAAAATTAAAAATAAAAGTCAAAGGTAACTATTCCGCATCGCAGCATTTGCATATGCATACTAGAACTTTATCCATGACAAATTGACGGAAGTAAACTCAGTACGGGAATGAAACTAGAGCGGCTAACTCAAGTAATATAAGGAATTCGTGTTAATGGAATGTAGAGATCCTAAGTAGAGTTTTTTCTTATAAAAACAGTAAACGTGTTAGCTTTCAATTACTCTTAAAATAATTAGTCGATTTTTAATCAATTTTACATGTTTTTACGGCAACTCCTCATTTTTGTTGCTTTTTTTAATTTAAAACGTTTAATGGTTGGTTAGAAAACTGCGAAACAATTTATGACAGAAATGAAACTTAATTGTTGATTTTTCGTTATGTGCTATTTTTCTGAAATGATGATCGTGGGACAGTTGTTTCAAATTGCTTTCTAAATATATACAGAGTGAAGATAAATAACATTACTGTAATCGGCAAAGTTTTAGTTGTTTCGCAAGTTTAAAAAATAGTTGCCTCAGATTCTAAAAATAGTCGCATCTTAGCTCTATGATAGTAGGAAGTGTCTAGCTGCAGCCTTTTCTTACAAGTGAACTGTTGAACGAAATGGTACGCAAAACCGCGGATAATTTTAAAACTTTGAATTTTTTTTATTTTATCAAGGAGATTGCTTTCGGAATCTAATGTTACTTTGTAATGAAATCTATTGTCAGATTTTGTTCTATAAATAATTTTACATGCAAGTCCAGAATTGTAACGAACTCATTATTTAATAAAAATCTATGTATAAGATTGCGTTTATGTTTAGTTTGATCCTAACAGCATCTTCTAACTAACTTTATCTGATTAAAATGGCAATTTTCAGTGGCCATTATACTGAGTCTGAGGATCAGAGAATCCTATTCCTGAAAAACTGTTTTTTTTATTTAGTCTTTTTTGTCGCCGCTCTGGCCTGGCATTTGTACAACTTTTTCACTCTCAAGAACACGTGTTAAAACACTCACAGTGCCAGAAGTCAAAATGCCGGATGTTCCTACATAGCCAGAAGTTGACTTCGGTCAACTTTCTTTATTTTAAAACGTGCGCGTTTCGTTTGATAAGCATGATTAAGTGACTCTGCAGAAGTCACTACGAAATTCTCACTTAATATCTCGAACCGCTTCGCTGTTCTCGATAAATGCCAGAAGTTCTCAGTGACTTCAAGCAGAGTCACCTAACCATTACTTATTGCTTACGCAGTAACGCCATGCAACAGCAAATGCAACTCGGTTCTTAAAAAGCACGCTTGGAGCAAAACAGAATAATGTTTTTCGATTGGTCAGCAGAATCAAGAGTTGGATTTTTGGCGATTTTTACAACGACTAATTATATCAAATATCGGCCTTACAGGATCTGTACTGGTATTTTTTAGTTGTTAAATATTTTTCTTTTGTTTTTAATATAAAGATATTGCGGTTTTTTTCGAAGTATTAATTAATTTGGATCTTTTCCTCTTTGTGCCCCCAGTACGTTATGCGCCCCCTCCCGGTTACAGAGCACGTGCCATTACCTCGTAAATCATTATGTAAAAATATGGCACGTGCGTCTGGTGGTGCAAATCATATGCACCAACTAAGCTGGGGGGCACAAACGGATAGGATCCGTTAATTTTAATAGTCATCAATGTTTTGTTTTTTCTTTTTTAATTGAATCAAATTTCGCTACTTAAATTAAACTCAAATTAAACTCTATTTTTGCGTATATTTGCATTAAACGTTTCCTTAAAACTTTATTTTTTAAGCCTCTAGTTCTCCGCAAAATGGTTCATATTATCAGAGAACAGTACTATGTACTCGTGCTTTTTCGGTTAAACATATACATAGCCCAAATTTATATTAAAAAAACACAGATTGGCCAAGCTTTTAGTTCCTCTCTTAATTTGATGACTGAGAAACAATTTGCTGCATAGCTGCGGGGTATATATTTCGCAATTAAATTCTCTCAATGAGACATGCTGTTTTCAACTCGATTAATTTCCAAGAAGGGAATTTGTTCTGGGGTAACAGTGAAAGCAAATTTCTCACATTAATTTTTTTTGGCACCAATTGGAATTTTTGTCGCGAAAAATTAGTGTTCGTTACAAAAACTATCAAGTTTTGCTCTAAAATGGTTTTATTTATATTTTGAGTTTTCAATGAACTGTATCTTGTTTTGATGATTGTCAAAATTCAAATCTTTGAGGTTTCAGTCGCTTTAGTCAGCTATTTGAGAACATATTGCAACTTTTTTAGTATTGACCCTATAATTGCTGCTTGAAGAGCAAAGGTGTATACCTGTAACTTTGCTCCGGTTTCATTAATTAATTACTTGAATTTCGTGTTCTATTTTATTTCCTTCTTTCACTAGGACGTTTTTTCAAGAGCACTCGTATATTTTAATATTGAGTTGTTCAGAATTTAACCCTGAAATGTTTGGTTTACATTAGATGAGTTCTATTTTCTCCCCAGAATAGCTCAGCACAGTAATGTTTGTTTGATCCTTAAAACGTGTTTTTCCGGCCATTTTCTGCTTTCTTAGTTGTCGGCTTAAATTTGAGCCTAAATTATCCCAAACCTAAATGCAATCACAGCATGGTATCGTTGACTGGGCAGCTGTTCTGAGTAAAAACAGACCATATTCCACAATTATTTCTCTAATAGTCTGATAAGTTATTCGCTCACACCTTGACGTGTATTACCGATTATGCGAATTAGCCCAACAAATTACGCTCCCTGGAAAATTGATCTCAAAATTAGTTTCAGTCTTTTCGGAATGAATTTTTGAGTATTTGGGAATTGTTAGAAAGCTGTTGGGTGTTTTTCTTAGACCCTATTTCAAATGAGTGTGGCGCCCGGGCGGCTACAAAACATGTGTTTTGTTTGTGATCAGATTTTGCCCGGGGTGGGGTGAGAATAAGCATATGTTGAAATATTTTGTGTTGATATTGAAGCTAATTATTATTTTTGGATATTCGTCGGTTAGTACTTCGAAATTTTCGCCAGAGCTTTGCTGAAACTGTTTTAATAATTCAAGAATTTAATTTGATTATTTTGAAGTTTTTACTTTGATAATGATTGTGGTCACTAGTGAAATTTTTTCTCCTTTTTTGAAATAAGAATAGAAAAAATTATTTAATAGAATAAATTTTATTTCAACTTATACCTGTGATTAAATTTTTCCTCACATTTTTGCATCTGCGTCATTTTAATACAACTTACTTTATTCCTCTTCAGTGTATTACGCGTGAATTCAAATTGGGGGCAAAAATCGAACCCAAAAGGACTGCAATACCCTCTTCCCTAATTTTCATGGATTACACATCATGAGTACAGCTGCGACTGAATTCCATTCACCCCTCCCGCCCCTTTCCCTTAACCCCTCATTTTATAAGTGAACAAAATATTTTCCCCATTCTTTCCCGCGCTACCTTCCATGTGGGGTTTATTTTCCCAGCATTTTGGGCAACTCGTTTTTAGCATTGCCCGGTCGCAACCTGCACTTGTAATGAAGTAACACACGCAACCTGATTTTTATTTTTACGTATATATAAGTATGGTTTGTTGCTGCGAATAGGTAAGTAATATACGCGTAATATATGAAAAATATCACCGGTGCAACTTGTCGCATGTTTTCCCAACCTGCTTCCTTATTTTCTTTATTCCATATTTTTTATTCCCCCCATTTCAGTCTCTACTTCTCGCCTTAACAGGGCTCTAATTCGTTCACAGCAGTTTTGGGCTCTTTTCTCATCAGTAGTTTCATGTTATCCTGCGCGCAGCTTTGTGCTTTTCATAGTTTACGTTTAGCGACTTTGACAAAGCCGTAAATGTTAAAATTTATTTAGAATTTTTCACTTGATTTTGTCCTTAACTATACGAAATTACAGGTAATTTTAGAAATTTTCTTTTGGACTGAACTTTCTATTGTTTTTCGGAGATACGTTAGATATACGTCTTCTTCCGTTTTGTATTGCACAAAATGAGAACAGATTCTGCTTTCTCTTAAATTTCATTTAACAGATGTATGATTTCATCTTTATGATCTTGTGGTATTGATCAGCTTCTCTCATTATTTATTTTCATTGAAGTTTGAAATATTTTTATGATCTTTGTCGGCTCTTCATTTTTCGAGCTTTTGTGAAAACAAATAGTTTCAAGGTTTCTTGATTTTTTCTGGGCTATATAGGATTATATCCTCTCTCCATAAAATGAAATTTCGCTACAATTTCTTTTTATAACAGTCTTTTTTAGCGTATTGCTACACAATGACTGGCATTGATTTTGACATCGTTCTTTTTTCTACTAGAAGTTTAATATAAATATCACTGATTTAATTTTATGGCGAATGAAGATATAACTTTATAACACCAATATTTATTCGATCAAAAATTTAAAAGCGTTCTTTTATTATCCGCTCCAAGACATTCCTACTCTAAACTACAATTATTTCGCCATTTTGCAAATAATTGATTACAAAAATTTTCAAGTGTATTATAGCAAAAATTGTTCAAAAGAAGCAACATTTTGTTACCAAGGTACGCGAAATTCAACTTTTAGAAAAATTGATTCATTGATTAACAGAAAATAAGCTCATATTGTCAATTTAATCGACAATCGCAAAAGCAGCAACATAAAAACCTTTCTCCGTCCAGGTTATTTTTTTAGAGCCGTAAACTGTTTACGAAGCATCACTATATCTATGAAAAAAAATTGGCATTTTTTTGCCATACCACTGCAAGAAAAACAAACGTTGGAACTGTAACAATTCAGATTATACTTATTGCATAGGAAGTTAAGTTCGAAGAAAAATTTGTTTCTCAAGAATTTGAAAAAATCTAAATTAAAACTATTAATTCTAATTAAAACTGAGCTAATTCTATAATGCTAAAATGTAAAATGAAATGAATTAAAAACAAAAACTATTTTGTAATAAGTTGGCTTGTTTTCTGTACTGCATCCTGTTTTTTTAACAGTCAAATGAGGACCGATATTTGCCTGAATTCATACAATTTTAATTGTGAAAATTTTGACATAACAGGCCCGAACTGATAGTTTAACAACACGGAAAACTTTTAACTTGGTTTTTAACCCAGACATTTTTAATAGCTCTGTACTTTTCCCACTAAATTGATTAACAGCCTCGAGACGTTTTTTTGCGAGCATAGCCTTATGCAAGAGACGTAAATTGAGATGAAATAAAAAGGTTTCTTTCTCAAACTTTTTGACGTTTTCTTTTTGTTCACTGGTGAGAAAATTGTGTAGTTTGGACAAATTTTAATCAACCAAATTCGCTGAACAAAAAGGTAGGCTTGGCTTGGCATAAGTTTTTTGAACCCATTTTTTTTCAGGGTTAGTAGAAAAATATCACATATTTTTCAGCTAATTAAACAAATATTCTGTTAATTTAAGTGGTAACTTTGTTTATCACAAACAGTTGAATCATTTCAAAACTTTTTTGGGTTTTCATTATAAACTTTTTAGTGTAGGTCAGCAAATATTGCTTGAGAACAGGGAAAAAAAATTTAAAAACTTACGCGTGCGTTTGTTTTTGTACCTGAAATATTTAACTGACAAATGACTGGTCTTTAGTTTAAGGTACCTCAACTTTTTTGTGGCAGATTTTTTTATAGTCTTTTCTTTGATTTTTACCTGTTATGTTTCCAATATTTTGAAATATATTAGATAAATTTTCTGTTTTCAGAATTCAAATAAGCTTTGATTTTTTTATGTATGCTAAAAATTAGTTGTAAGTCTGATTGAAAATTCAGAAGATGCTCAAAATTTAAATAAGATTGCTTGCGAATTTTTTTACATGCAACGTCTAAGGCGTCTCAAAAACTCAACAAAATTGATTTTTGAAAATATCTGAGCTTAAATTTTTAGATGTATTGATCAAATATAAGAAATATTGTATTTTGCATGCAAAATTTTTTCTAATTTGTTTTTTAGATTTACGTCAAAGCTGCCTTAAATTCTCAAATACTCGCCAAATTGATTTCTGAAAGTATCTTATCTGCAATTTTTAGATTCATTGATCAACTATAAATAATGGCGGCTGTCAAATTGTCATCTCTGTCACTTAAAGGAAATACGGATTCTATCTCGACGAGAAGTAAATTTAAAAACTTAGGCTCGTTTACCTCTTGTAACGGAATCATCCAGCTGTTTTTTGTTACCTTTGCGTTTTTTTGTAGTCCTAAAATGCCTGATAATTTAACGCAAAATGAAACCCGTTGTTGTAATGATATTAAGGGAAAGCTTGATTAAAGTAACGCTAATAGGACAAATATAGCACACGGAAAGTTGCAGGCGGTTGGACGTCTGTTTCTTCTTCCACAGTTTTTGTTGTTTTTTTGTTTTTCACTCTATTTACAATTTTCACTCAATTCTCCCTCAGTTCAGTCAGTTAAAATTCTTAAATACTCGCAACATTTTTTCGTCTACCGGGCAACAACAGCCAATAAATCGACAGAATACACCCCCCCCCCCTCCCCTCGCCGAAAAAGATGGCCCATCAAGTGCGCGTTACTTCACAATCACCTATCGCTTTCTGTCTCTTTTAAAGTGAAACAATTTCCACATATGTTTTTGTTTACTTGCGCACAGACGAGCCTATAGCGCATATAATAACCAACGCATCCTTTTTTGTTTACATATATCTTAACCATCCAATCGTATAAACACCCCCCCCCCCCCCCCCCACAGCATTAAGCCATTTCTAAGATCCACCATCATTACACCCTTTTATTTTTTCACATTGCCATTTGCCATTCACCCGTATCTTCTATCTTCACCCCCCCCCCCCCCCACCCCTTGTCTCCCCCTAATACGTTACCTCAACTCAACACCAGTTGGGCAATAACACCGTAGATGATTAAGGCAAAAAATTCATTCATGCTGTTTCGCCTTCTGTTCATTTTCCCCTTTCCCCCTTCTTGTTGTTGCATGGATGATGGTTTCCCTTTCCCTTATGTGTGTTTTTCCATCTTTAGTAGCTGTTTGCATACAATATACGCACAACAGGCTATCTTAACATCCTGTAGCTGTTAGCACTCGTGAATAGATTGCAGTAGTAGATGCAACAGAGAAAGAATTGCTGTTCTCACTAAAATTGTAGCTAGCTGTTGTAGTGTGTGTTATTTTCCATCGCCATATGCGCTCATTTTTTCATTTTCTCATTTGTTATTTCACATTTTTTGTATAATTCGTTCACTGATTTTATCTGTCACGATACTGCTGTTGCTGTATGTGTATATACACAAACGTACATAAACAGGTCTGCTTTTACCAGTTTTTTTTAAAAAAAGAAAATTCCGTTTAATCTAGTTCATTTCTGGTTGTGGTGTTTTGAAACCTGCGTTCAATGTGAATCGGACTTTATGTTTTTGGCGAAATTTTAACCAAAACAACCATTTCATCATTTTAAAATTAACAATTGAACCAAGTATTGCTCGACTTTGTTACTCTTTGTTAAGTCAAATATAACCAAACCATCTTTTGATTACAGTTTTTTTTGCTAAATTCACTAATTTTACGGTTTAAGAACAAATTAACTTAATTTCTGCTCTTTAAACTTCTTGCTTCAAATATCCTAAAAGAAATTAAAATTTTCAAATTTATCCTAATTCAAGCTTTTATTAAATCAATTTTGAAATTAAATATTTCATTAAGTTTTAAAAAAAATGAACTTGTTGACTTTTCTGACTTAAATTTTGGGTACAAAGCATTCTTGTGTTTTAGTCTTTGAATTCTACAATATTCAAACATGCCACGCAAAACAACAGCAATCTTAGCCGAAACTCCTCTTAACAGAAATGTCTGCTGCTTTGTCTGCGGCTACAACAGTTCCGAATTCATCACCGTCAACTCCCAACCCGATTCGGCTAATCGACCATTTTTTCCCTTTCTGCTAAATCAAGACCCAGCCGAGGGCTCTGCAGAGCTTACCGAGTCCGGGACGGCGCTTGTCTGTTTATTATGCTCAACTTTTCTTCTAGAACAATGGTCGGTTTACGACGATGGTCTAATCCACCGACAAAAACGACTGTACTGGATGAAACGACCCGAACTCACTCGGAAATTCACGACTCGTGAAAAGCAAATTATGAAAACCCTGGTCGTCATGGATACACAGGATACGATAGCCGAGAATGGGGTTAAACCCCTTGGCGAGTTAGTGTTTTCAACCCTGAAAACAACCAATTTGAACTCGGCTAGTAAGTCGTCACCGAAAGCCGAAAAAATATCGCCCGAAATTGTTGCTAACGGGGTTATTAAGCAAGTTTCAGCGGCTTTTGCGACAAATGTGAAACCCAACGTTCTATTAAACGCCAAAAGCGTTTCATCGTCGCCTTTATCCTGCTTGAAGTCTTCAAATGATGAAGAAATTTCATGCTATCTTTGCAACGACAGATTGCTCTTTTCGGAACGACGAATCATTCTTACCGATTCGCCCCCTGAGCGAAATTTAACAACTAGATATTACCCATGTTTCCGAAATATAAAACCACCACACTCGACTAAAGTCCATATCAAAAATGGGGATATTTTTGCCTGTACCCCTTGTGAAGATAATTTAAAAGCCCAGTGGGCTAAATTTGACAAAGCTGAAATTCCGATTGACTTGCGGGTTTATTCGCTTCGATATTCGGACCACAGTTTCTGTTATAGTTGCGGCAGCATTTTTGCCTCTCATGGAAACGATTTATCCCTAACGTGTGACATATGCTATGCAAATTACTGTCAAATTTGCAGACAAGGAAATAAGTCGAAAGATAAAATGTCGTCCGTTCGACTTGAAGAAAACGACGAGTTCAAATCGTTGTCAAAATTTTTCCCGCATAAAGTTAGAAAAACTACAGCTTGTGAGAAATGTATGGGTTATTTTTTGGTTCAGAAAAATTTCTACGACCAGCAGAAAGTTGCCCTTAACAGCCGGGCTTATACTTTGCCCTTAATGGCGGGTCTTTTAGGAACACAGAGCCAGAAGCAAATAATTTGTTACCTGTGTGGCGAGGGTTATAAATCTACAGGTAAAATCTATTACCTGTTTGGGGACAAACGCCCTAACGATGATAAAACGCCATTTTTCCCGCTTTTGAAGAGTTTAAACCCCGCGGAGGGCGCGCAAATAATTTCAAAAGAAGGAATGATATTAAGTTGCAGATTCTGTTACCATAACTTAGTTTCACAATGGAATTGGTACGAATTAGCAAAAGACAACAGACCAAAAAGTATGCGAAGTTATTCTCTTAATATTTGCTGTGTCGTTTGTACGAAAAGTGTGGCACGACCAAAAGTTAGAGTAATCGGAAAAAGCCAATTTCCGTTTTTGACTGAAATAACTTTCGATCCGAGATGTATAGTTTTAGACAACTTCGATACAGTCGTTGTTTGCAACCCCTGCGAACGAACTTTGATCATGCAATGGTTAGATTACGAGAAACGTTCGGTTATGCCCTCGAAACGTGATTACCAAGTCTCGGGCAAAACCTTCAAATGCCCGACATCTCCGAAAGACAACCAAAATTCCGACCCAAGCTCGAAAACCCAAAAATCGACTTCATCAACAGAACTCGAATCGTTGGGAAATTTCCCAAAAAGTGGAGTTTTTGCGTCCGGAAAAAGCAGCGTTAGTCCCAAACTTTCATCTGCCAATGAACAACCATCATCAATATTGTCCAATCAAAATGCAGTGTTAAACAGCCAATCATTGGTCGGTACAAGTGAAAAAATTTTGCTACAAGCCGCAGCGGCTATGTATCCTTCAGTTGCAAGCAACCCGTTTATTCTTAACGCCGCCACTAGTTTTCTATCAAACCCTTCGAACCTAACCGCGTTAGGTTTAAATCTACAAAAAGTTCAAAACGATGCCCAAAATTTATCATCAGAAATAACTTGCTTAGAGCCGACATCGCCTGTTAAGATTAAAGTCGAACCCGATTCCACAGTTTTGGACGCCTCCTTGCCCAAAAATAATCAAAACCCTAAATCAAATTCGATTATTAATTCCGAACAGTCGAAGACCTTTTCGGCTAATAGTGACACAACCAAATGTGAAAATCAGCGAAAACGCGCATCATGTGCTCAGCCAGTCGAAAGCGTTCAAGACAGTAAAATTAGCCGAAAAGATGCACCTTTGGATTTGTCACCGACCAGTTTTAATTTGTGCACAGCTTCCTGGGACGATTTGATAAAATCGACAAATATGACCGACTCAGATGAAGTTCGGAAGCTCGAAATCGAACATTGCAAATTGCAACTTTTGCACGATAATTATCAGAAAAAAATTGCCGAACTGAGCGACGCTGAAAAGCCTTTGAAGCGACAACTGCAGTTGGTGTCGTCATTATTTCGTCAAATAAATGAAGATTCGCTATGAGATGAAAGGGGTCTATAGGAAAACTCAATTTTAATATAGACGTAATACTATTTTATCATTATTATTAGAAGAAATTTATGTTGTAAAAATTTTGATGCAAGGTATTGTATATCTGCGTATTTAAAAATTCATCTTTTGTTATAACTGACTTTAAATAATTGTTTGAGGTATGATTCATAGACTGTTGAATGATGATTTCGAATAAGGCTATTCGCGAATAATCCAACTCAGGCGTTAAACATAAATAAAGGACGAACAGGTGTCAAAAGAGCTGAAATTGAAAAATAACAAGTAGATTGCCAAAAAATAGCTGCGTTTACTTCGTTGTTATGTAATTTCCAAACTCTAATCAAGTAAACTCCCTAATGACTTTAGGAAAAAGATTTTGATTGAAATATTTCGTCTAACTTGTAATTGAAAAGATTGGTTTCTAAAACTTCCTTCAATTAATTTCATTTAGCGTGAATTATCCACAGTCGACTTGAACACCCTCAGCTACAGAAGCGGAAAAAACTTTCAAGACTCAGGAAAAATCAAGCGTGACAAAACCTATTCGCGCAAATAGAAAAGTTCAAAAACATTCAAATACGTTCCTGTAAGAACTAAGTTAAAAGCGTGCCGAAGCTACAAGACAAAAAAGCTTATCCTCAAAATCAATTTTTCTAAAAAAAAATTGAATTACTGCAACTTGGACAACTTGACTTTAATCTTGTCTGATTAGTATTTGTAAATTTCTGCACTCTGAAGTATGTCCAAATCAAACATCCCAAATATGACTTGAGTAAAGCAAAAAGATAAACAATGCGTAAATGGAAAGAAGAGCGCACCTTAAGAAATTTTAAGCTTACAACCATAATAAAAAAGTAATTTGAAGGTTGAAGTGTTAGCAATAAAGATTCGAGAAACATTAAAAATAAGAGAAAGCTGCCAATTTTTTGGTACCGTAAAATGCAGAAACATATCAATGAATGACAACATCTAGCTGATGAAATATCTGGTAAATAGTCTATGAATACCATTTTCACTTTAGCAGACAGAAAGAAGTCACATTTTTGCAAGACTCGCATTTTTCTACCTTTAGTTTTCTTGGCCTGACAAGAAGCATCGCTCAATTTAGATTTCTCGATGACATCGGAGGTTGTTAAAGTCGCAAACATCACACAAACGACAGCACACCCATAAAATTCAAGTTCTTTGAAGTGTTGACAAGTGATAGAAAGTTATTGAGAACTGCACTTAATCGATCTATTGAAGGCTTTCACGAATTCCACTCTCACCTCCAACGCACACAAACGCAGAAAAAACACTAGCTCATAAATCAATATTAATTGTGATATTCAAAGGGAATATCTAGTTGAGTAGATTGCACTGCAAAAATTATATATTAAAAACACAAGTGGGAGTTCGCGCCGCGAATGACTATTTAAAATTCTAAAAACTCTTTTGAAGAACGATTGACTAGGATTGAATTATCAACTGATTTGTAGCAACAAAAAAAGAGGATTGAAAATGAATCGCAAATTAGTTCACAAGAGCAAGATAAGGGCATCACAATCTAATCAAGCAGAACAGCGGAAATACTAAGATTCTTACGTCGTGAATAGACAGAATCTTGTCTACGTATATGAACAGATTCCAAATGAAAATCAAAATATGAACAAAATAAAATTAAGAGTAAATTTGAACTAAAGTACGATATGGTTATTGTTTCAATATTCGATCCGTATGATATTTCTCCTTCAAAAGCAAAAGACAATGTACAATAGAGTGAAATAAATCAGAAGATTAGTAATAATTAGTATTTAATATAATTTTTTAATAAATATGTATATGAAAATGTTAGTGTTTTTTATATAGTTGTTGTCAGAATCATAATCATCATACACACCGTTCAATCACATAAACCGTCATTTGCCTTGTGTTTGGGACGTTGGGGTGCGCGATGACGTCCATCGTTCGTTAGGTTGCTAGGAGAGCAAGTGCCAATAAAAGTTGGGCTTGTGTCGGAAATTGGATCATTGTATCCTTGCGTGCTATGTATTTTTTCGATTATTGTTTGCGTTTGTTGATTTTGAGATTGCCGAGTACCGGTTTTTTTGCTTTGACATTTGTTTCGTCTGACAGACGATGATTCTGAGTCTGCAGTGTCTCTTGTTGATGCCGAACGTTTACTTTTTCAAAGTATAGGGGTTATTTGCGGTTCAGATGACAACGAGATTGAAGGTTGGGTAGTTGGCGATGCAATTGGCTGTTGTGGGCTGAAAAAAACTTACATAAGATCTGGCCTGTTTTGAAAGGTTTCGTACTATTTCGGATCCGATTCTTGTTTTTAATGCTTTTGCGACATTGCTAGACACTGAGACGTAAAAATGGTTAAAAGAAAAAACGCTGACATCTACTGCTTGCTTGCGAGATCTTTTAATTTTCTTACTTCCCAAATTTTTTCTGCGTACGTCTTTCTTATGGTTTGTCATTCTTTGCTCTAGATTTTTTAAAATTTATTGTGAGTTGACGTCTATTGGCGTATTGGGCTAAAGTTGTCCATCTTTCTTCTTTACTTCCAAGGTTAGCTGTGTCAGAGTTTTCTGACGCCAATTCTGTCCTCTTCGACTCTTTTATGACGCTCATAGAGGAGCTTACTTTGCAAACAGTATTTCCGGGTGCAAGAAATTTGCGGCACAATTGACCTTCTCAATATTGATATTGATGCACCTGCCAGTATCTGCCCATTGCTCGTCACTGATTCCTCATCCTCCGGGTATGGTACCTTCATCTAAAAAGGTTGGATTTTCTTTTACTAAAAATAATGTTCTTACTATCAGGTTTTAATGCTATAATGGAAATTGTTGTATTAAGCTTCCTGCCAAAGTGTTCCTCGAAAAGTTGTATCTTTTGCATGTTTTAGATTAAATATTTTGTTTAATTGAGCTTTCATACATGATAGTTGTCTTTTTACTGTTGTAATGAGGCGTTGAACAAACCTGATTGCCCTATGATTATTTGCTGGTACGTAAAATTGGATCGATATTGTTTTCTTTAGAAAGCTCTTCAAACTTCTTCCGGTCGGACACATAGCTTGGTCTAGCCTAATGGATCGCCGCACTCCGTGATTATATATATATATATATATATATAATATATATATATATATAATATATATATATATATATATATATATTTATTTATATATATATATATATATATATATATATGTATCTATATATATATATAAATTTATATATATATATAGTTAAGAATTTATTGACATTTGTACCAGAAGCATGATTTACTATTTCCACAGTAGGTTATTTAGATCACATATCAATAGCAATTAAGAAATGTTGTTGTATTATTTTTCCGTTTAAAATAGGGCCGCCAAAATTGGTTTGAATTTCTTCGTTTGATTCTTCACACTTATTTAGTGGTGACCTTTTGCTACGCTCTTAAATTCTTACCAATATCTGTGCTGGCTTTGCAGTCGCTATCCTTTGCTAGTATGTCGCGGTGGATATACGGCCACCAAATGTCCTGTGCCAGAGAGAAAGAGCGAGAGAGAGAGAGAGAGAGAGAGAGTAGTGCGAAGCTGCCTGGATTTGTTGACTGTATGTCTTCCAGCATAGCTTCTTTTGTGGCTTTCGGTACTGCAATGCGCTCATCAATGCAGAAACATCCATTTTTATAAACTCATATACAGCTTAAATGAGAACATTTATGGTTTTTGTTTTTGAGGTGCGGGTTTCTTGATTGCAAACAACGCAATTTCTCAACTCCCTCAGTATCGCATCGTTTCTCAGTATCGCATCGTTTCCAGTGAGTATGAAAAGAAGTTTTTGCAAAAGATTTTGTTGATCGTTTAAGAGAGGTTTTGGTCTTCTGTGGCATCTAGACTATTGCTAGAGGGTGTAGTGTCCATGGAGGAATTGTTAATCCCGGGGTTGTAAATGTCAGAGAGTTTTCCCAGTTTAAATCCGGGTTCATTGTTACTCGTGTTCGTCGAAATTTTAGAAATTTTCGTTAATTTTCCTCGTAGCATTTTCAAGTTTGTTAATTTTTTTGAGCTTGAGTGTTGGATAGTGAGAAAATTATTGGCAAAAGGCAAAGGGATTTGGTTGTTCGGCCTCTACTTACAGTTTTTGTTTCGTGTCTTGCCGCCTTGAGGTATTTGGTTGTGATTTGTTGACTTGTTGTCAAATATTGTGCTTATTGGGCTTTTTTTATTCAGATTCTTTAGTGAATGGGTTTTTGCAGGGTTTTTCCATCAACTTTCTTCTGGAATTAGATTTACTTTAAGACTCAATTCATAGTACAAATTTACTTTTTTATGTGATGATGGCAATTGCGGTGCGAGTGACGTGTCTAAATTTTGTATAATACGATTATCGGGAGGGGTTAACTACAATGCAATTGGCACTAAATGTTTTGAATTTGTTAAATGCGATGCTATTGACTTATTTCTAAGCAGTCTTTTAGTTGTTTTGAGAAGTTTCCTTTGTAGTGAAATATTCATATTTGAACGTTGACTGCGTTGCTATATGGTATTGAGTTCCTGTAAGACTAAAAATTTGGCTTTAATGGCGAGTTTGATTGATTGTCTAAAATTTCAAATTGTTGCTATTAAAAAGTGTTCGTCGTATGTAGAAATCATCCTTTCCTTCGTAAAGGTAATTGCGAAATATCGTCAACTAGACCCATTTCGGCTTCTGGCATGTGTTCGATAATAAACTTGGTTTGGAGTAATCTATCAATCCACCGTGAAATTTTACTTTTGTATGATTTATTTGATTTGTATTCTTTTAGAGTAGATAATAATGCGCGACGGGTCTGTGATTACAGTAAAGTCTTTACCGTACAAATAATGTTTGAAGTAGTCAGTGGACTATACAGATATCAGGAAATCTAATTCATTAACACTTATCGTTCGTCAATGATTTTTTAAAGAACGAGAGGCAAATGCAACTGGTTTCCACCCATCTGGTGGATTTTGTTCTCATGCCGCAGCGAGTTCGATATTTGAAGCATCGCATTTCTCTGTGACATCTATTTGTGTCTTGTAATTGCGATTTCATTTATTTTGTGCAGTTTTTTCTGTGGTTACATTAAAGTGTTTTGTATGAAATTCAGTCAAGTCAAGCTTATTAGATTTTTTCCAAAAGGTCTTAGTGGATTACAAACTTGTGCCAGATTTGGTAAAATTTTGTCAATATTTTGTACAGTTCCAAGGAATGATCGTTATCATCTGCGGGTGCTTGAGGGAGGAATGGCTAATATAGCTGCTGATTTGTTTTCGAGCAGCGAGATCTTTGTTTGATTTAATTTATACTCAAGCCATTCATTTAAAACTTTGCGAAAAAACATTTCTGTAAGTTGATACGCAAGTTATCATCATTTAAATTTTCAAGCAATAGGTCACTTGATTAATAGCGATTGTTGTATTACACTTTCTGCCAGAGTGTCCCTCGAATTATTGTATGTATAGCAAGTTGTAGATCAAAGTTTTTGTTGAGCTTTCATACATGATAGTTGTATTTTAATGTTTTAATGATGCATTCAACAAATCCGATTGCTCTATGGTTATTTGCTGGTGCGTAATTAGGATCAATGTTGTTTTTTTAGCTCTCAATCTTTTTCCTGTCGAACATATAGCTCGGTATGGTCTAAGCGATTGCAGACAACCCTGTTTTTTACATATATATATATATATATATATATATATATATATATATATATATAGAAAGAGAGAGAGAGTTAAGAATTTAGCGACATTTGGACCGGAAGCATTATTTACTACTTCTACAGTAGGTTATTTAGATTATCTTAACTTTATAAATATTTATATAACTAATAAATATATCTGAAAGAATATACACGGAATCACTGGTTTTAAACTCTTACCAATATCTGTGCATGGTTTGCAGGACGCTAGTTTTTGATAGTATTTAACTTTTCAAGCAATTGGTCACCTGATTAATAGCAATTGTTGTATTACACTTTCTGCCGGAGTGTCCCT
>NC_134479.1:33180443-33228084 GCF_964194025.1 Convolutriloba macropyga | reverse complement strand
CTATCAAAAGCAATTAAGAAGTGTTGTTCTGTTCCTCTTCTGTTTAAAAGGGGACGCCAAAATCTATTTGTATTTATTCGTTTGGTTCTTTACACTCAGTTAAGGGTTATCATATCTTACGCGGAATTACTGATTTTAATTTCTTGCCGATAATCGTTCATGCTTTGCAGTCGCTAGCCTTTGCTAGTATATCGCTTTGGACAATCGGCCACCAATTATTTTGTGACAGGGAGAGTAGTGCGAAGCGGCCTGGATTGGTTGAAAGTTTGTCTTGCAGCACAGCTTCTTTTATGACTTTCAGTTTTGCATTGCGCTCTTTAAAGAATCCGACATCAGTTTTGTAATCTCATACCCCGCCACACTGAGTGCCTGTATGGAATTGCGTCTTTGAAGTGGTTTTCGTCATTGCAAAATACGCAATTGTTCACTTCCATCAGTATCGCATCTTTTCAACTGAGTATAGCAACAATTTTCTTGCTGAAGATTTTGTTGATCGTTTCGGTGAGGTGTTGGTGTTCTGCGGCATCTAGAGTACTGCTAGAGGGTGTAGCGTCCATGGAAGAGTTGTTATTCCCTGGGTTCGTATTTGTCGGAGAGTTATCCGAGTTTATTTCCGGTTCAAAGTTACTCGGGCTCGAGTAGGTCTAGCAGTTTTTGGTCAATTTTCCTCATGGCATCTTCATTTTTTTTATTTTTTATTTTGATTGCTTGGGAGTTTGATATTCAAAAGGGCAAAAAGCAAAGAGGATTTGGTGGTTTTGTAATTACAGTTTTTTTTGTTTTTCATGCTGTGTTTTGAATTGGTGTCAAAAACTGTGCCCACTGGCTTATTTATTCAGACTACTCATAATCTTTATTGTAAAGATTTTGCAGTGTCTTTGCACTGACTTTGTTAAAGGAATGAGATTTACATTTAGGCTTAACTCCTATTGCAAACTTTTTTCACAACTGATGGGAGCGATTGCGTTGCGAGTGACGTGTCTAAGTTTTGTGTAAAACGATTATCAGGAGGGCTTAAAAGGTTTGCAATTGGCATTAAATGTTCTGAATTTGTTGTATGCGATGCTATTGACTTATTTCTAAGTAGTGTTTTACTTGTTTTGAGAACTTTCTTTTGTAGTGAAATATTCATATTTGAACTTTGATTGAGTGAATTGCGCTGTAATATCGAGTTCTTGTAAGACTAAAAGTTTGGGTTTAATGTTGTGTTTAAATGGTTGTCTAATTTTTGAAACAGTTGCTGCTACGAAGTGTTCGCCCTATGTAGAAATCTCTTTTCCGTTTGCAGATGTAGTTCACAAATTTTTGTCAATTAAGCCCATTTTTGCTCCTGGCAGTTGTTCGATAAAAAAATTGTATGGAAGTAATCAATCAACCCACCGGGAAAATCTACTGTTGTAAGATTTTTTCGATCTGTGTTCTCGATCGAAGTGTAGATAAAATTGCGAATTAATCTGTGATAACTGTATAGTCTAAGCTGTACAGGTAATGTTTAAGTAGTCAGTGGACCATACTGTACCCAACAGTTCTAAATGATTAACACTTTAATATTCTTCAGGGTTGTTTAAGAAAAGAGAGGCAAATGCAACTGATTTCCACCCATCTGGTGTGTTTTGTTCTCATGCCGCATCGATTCAAGTCCAGATCTTAAAGCATCGCAATTTATTTAAACGTCTAGTCGGGAATTATAATTGAAATTTTAGGTAAATTTTGTGAAATTCTCTCTTTGATTAAATAAAGTGTTTTGTATGCGTTTCAGTTTAGACTAACTTATTAGATTTGTTCAACAAAGGTCTAAGTGGATGAAAAAGGTCTGAGTTAAAGGTCTAAAGCTGTGTCAGATTTAGTATGAATTTGCCAAATTTATGTACAGATTCTTGGAATGATCGCTATCGCTTGCATGTATATCGGGGATGAATTGCTATAATAGCCGCTGTTTTGCTTTCGAGCGGAAAAGTCCTTGTTTGAGTGAATTTATTTTCAAGTCATTCATCTCAGTTTAGCGAGAAAACATTTCTCTAGATACGCAAATTGTCATTATTTAATTTTTCAAGCAATTGGTCACCTAGTTAAGGTGTTCAGATTCATATGCGAAGCTGACTTACATAATATCATCTAGAAAACAAAACTATTTTTGAGGACGATAAGTGTATAGTCCATTGCTTTCTGGAGATCTGCTGGCATATCCACTAAACCATAGAATCCGGTTTCAAATCTACAGGTTCCTGTTGATTCTCCACAAAAGATATTAAAATTGCAAATCTTATCTGTATCTTTATTCAATTGTAGTGGACTATATGCGTATTTTCAGTGAATTTTTTGATCATTTTGTGTTTCAGTTAGATGTTGAGATATTGAATCAATGAGCATTTCTATGTTGGGCGTTTGATATTTTTTTTGAATAGATATAATCAGGATCTTAGAATCCGAAGTTTGGTTTAATGATACTTTGTTTTCTGTTTCAATTGGAAAGACTGCTATGTAGTTACCATCTGAGTCAGTATCATTCGTTAAATTGTACACTTGGTTGTATAGTTCTCTAAAGCAGTTGACATAGTTGACTTCTTCTTCACTGTCTTCTTTTCAGGTGTTGTTTTGATTCGGCTGACGTTCGTTTGCTATGATGGTAGTGTTTGGGCTTGGGTCCGTTCTGTTTTTCCGCACATCTGTTCAAAACGTTTCCCCATCTCCTAAGCAGTTTCCTCATTTCCTAAGATACACTTTTCAGATTGATCAATCAATCAAACGTCCGTAGAGTCTTTCAACTCATTTGCTTTTTGGTTATTATCATAGGTGATGCTGCGTGTTTTGATAAAGGAGTCTTCCGTTGCTTCCCACAAGTTTTTTATGTGTTCTCTCTCAATCATAAAATGGGGATGCTTACTTTTGAAGATACAGCTTCCTTCAGTTCCTATACAGAGGTATAGGAGAGATGTGGCTTTTTGATCAAAAACTGCCCATGGTTACACGCCACAGAAAATTCTCCTCAATTTTCTTACATCTATTTCGCCAGTTTGCTTTGAGTTGTTGAGTTCGTAATTTAAAAATCTTGTTATTTAGAATTTTAGTTGTTGTTTTGTATAGCGATTGATTAAGATTGAATTATCAACTGATTTGTAGCAGCAAAATGATTAAAAAATGATATTGAATTACAAATTAGTTCACTAAAACAACATAAGGTGATGAAAAGCTGATCATGCAGAACGGCCGAAATACAAGAATGTTTACATCGTAAATAGACAGTATCCGGTCTATGTATATGGACAGGTTCCAAATTAAGATCAAAATGTGAACTAAATAAAAATAAGAGCAAATAAGGTTAACTAAAATACAACATGGATATTGTTCGAATATTCGTTCCGTTTGATAAAAAGAATGGATATTCATTCTGCATAAAATTAATCAAAAAATTAAAAAAAACTCAAAATGAAGAAAACCCAATTTTACCTCAGAGTAATCAAAGTTACAAACGTCTTTTGTCGTCAGATCCGCGGAGAAGAAACGTTATTGTCTCATTATTGATTTTCTACAGTGAACATAATTGCGCTTGACAGTTTAAAGTGATCGCTATCTACTATCACAAATGCATTAAGGGAGTGAAAATTCCACGCGGATTAAAACTGGCATTAAGTTTTTGAACAAAAGATTTTGCAAACGGAAGTAAAAATAAGTTTTGTTTGGACCCAAATTATTCATGAAATTAAAGCTCAGACAGTTGAATAATCGGGCGCGTTTATATATATACAAATAAAATTAGTTCTCGAAGTCATTCATAAAGGTACAACGTAAAATTAACTGCATGTACCATTTAAAATGTATTATTTTTATACATGACAATTGCCTTAAAACTTGACTGAATTACAAGTTTAGCAAATGAAAGATAAAGTGAGGTGTTAAAAGTTTTAATTGTTATTTTAAAATTTCTTTATATTTTTTTACTCCTGATTTTCTGCATCCCAGATAAAAGAAAATAGTTCGTATTTGTCATTATGTTGTCGAAGTTACATGAGCTGCGGGAGAAATTCTTGGTTCTGTAGGGGAAGCAGCAAGAAGAACAAGATCCTAACCTTTTGCAGGGGCCTGTGGATTTTGGAGATATTGTTGCCGTAATACTGATACAAAAGTTTCAGCATTCACCTCCTTTACTCTGTTTGGCATACCAAATCAGCATTGGCCGTTGATACGAATTTTTGATTTTTTCACTTAAATTCACTCATCTTTGTTGTCAGATTTCAAAAAAAATCGGAGCCTGAATTCCTTTTTATTGGATGATGATGTTTTTTTGCTCCAATTCTGGAGCAATTGCTGGTTCAGTAGTGCCAGTAAATGAATAGCGAAATATTTCATTTGCAGGTCCGGAATTTCGTCGCGGTTGTATTGATTTTCTTTGGGCTGGTTTTTGAGTAGACATTGAGCGCCAGGTGTTTCAAAGACGTGGTGTCTCGATGCCAATGTCTAATATTTATATCAAAGTTAGGTTACTTCTAATTTTTTATACGGTTACTGAATTTGATTTCTCATAAAGAAGAGGAAACTTTTGAGCATACAGTCAAAAAGATTTTGCCACTTTGCCTTTGTTGCTGACTATGCCCTGTCGCACTGTTCCTGATCTTTATGAACTGGTTTCTATTAATCGATGATGTGGGTGACGTTGACAACTACCGATCGTAGAGCTTAACTTTTTTAGCAACCGTTAAAGTCTGTTTTTGATCATCTGCTTGTCGTTCGGTTCTAATGAACCTGTTCACGTGGTATCGGTTTTGCCATACATTGATGCCACTTGGTTTGTAAAACGTTGTTTCTTTGCTCAATTCTGAAGCGCTTGTCGGCTTCCAGTTACGCGTTGCTCTTCGCTCCTTTATTCACCATATTGCTCCCGCCTGCAGATGACCAGCCCCACCAATCTATATATTCGGCCACTCGAAGAGTATCTGGATCTGATCAATGCGCAAGATTTTGTTTTTCACTATTGTGTAATAGAGTGAAAAATGTCATATGACAAGTCGGACATTTGTTTTTGCGTTACTGGTTTTTGTACTAACTTTACTAGTCGGATAGTTAGGTAGTCATCAGAAATGAAAAAGTGGAAACGATACGTTTATACTTCTTTTGTTTGATGATACGTAATTGGTATCGCATTGCGTGAGATGATTCTCTGATTGTAAACGTTTTTTCTTTTCACTCAAAATTTTAGTACAACCGAACTGTCTTTTGACTGTTTGATTTAATCCTCCTCTACTAATCCAATTGTTCAATGACCATTTGCAGGCTTGTTTTTACGAAAACGTTCAAGTTAAAGGAATGAAACTGAGTTACAAATTAGTTTACAAAAACAACATAAGGTGATCACAAGCTGATTATGCAGAACGGTGGAAATAGAAAATTGTTTACATCGTAACTGGAAAATATCCAGTCAATGTCTATGAACTGATTCCAAATGAAGATCAAAATGTGAACTAAATTAAACTAAGATTAAATTAAGTTAATTAAAACGCAATATGGATATTGTTCGAATACCCGATCCGTATGATAAAATGAATGGATATTCATTCTGCGAAAAGTTATTCAAAAAAATTAAAATTTCAAAATGAAGAAAACCCTATTTTACCTCTGAGTAATCACATTTACAAACCTCTTATGTCACAAAATCCGCGGAGAAGAAACGTTATTGTCTTATTGACTTTCTACAGTGATTATAATTGCGCTTCACAGTTGAAAGTGATCGTTAACACTATCACAAATGCATTAAGGGAGCGAAACTTCCACGGTGATTAAAATTGAAAGTAAGTTTTTGAACAAAAGATTTTGCATACGGAAGTTTTCTTGGACACAAAACTGTTCATGAATTTAATGCTCAGACAATTGGATAATCGGGGGCGCTTGTACTTAGACAAATGGAATTAGTTTTTGAGGTCATGCATAAAGGTACAGCGTGAAATTAATTGCATGTACCATTTAAAACTTATCATTTTTATACATGACAATTGTGTTAAAACTGGACTGAATTACAAGTTTAGCAAATGAAAGATAAAGTTAGGTGTTAAAAGTTTTAATTGTTATTTTAAAATTTCTTTATATTTTTTTTACTCCTGATTTTCTGCATCCCAGATAAAAGAAAATAGTTCGTGTTTGTCATTATTTTGTCAAAGTTACCTGAGCGGAACAAATTCCTGGTTCTGTAGGGGGAAGCACCAAGAAGAACGAGATCCTATCCTTTTTCATGGGCCTTTGGATTTTGCAGATCATGTTGCCGTATTACTGATACAAATTTTTCAGCATTCACCTCCTCCTACTCTTATTGGCATACCAAATCAGCACTGGCCGTTTTTCCGAATTTTTGATTTTTTTCAATTAAATTCCCTCATCTTTGTTGTCAGATTTCAAAAAAAAATTGGAGCCTGAATTCCTTTTTATTGGATGACGATGTTTTTTGCTCCAATTCTGGAGCAATTGCTGGTTCCGTAGTGCCAGTAAATGAATTGTGTAGTATTTCATTTGCTGGTCCGGAATTTCGTTGCAGCTGCATTGATTTTCTTTGGGCTGGTTTTTGAGTAGACATTGAGCGTCAGGTGTTTCAAAGACGTGGTGTCTTGATGCCAATGTCTAATATTTATATCAAAGTTAGGTTACTTCTAAATTTTTATACGTTTACTGATTTTGATTTCTCATAAAAAAGAGGAAACTTTTGAGCATACAGTCAAAAAGGTTTTGCCACTTTGACTTTGTTGCTGACTACCCAGGTCGAGTGGCCAGGCTGAAGTAACCTCTGAGCAGATCATCTTTAAGCGCACACATGCTCTCGATGCGCTCGAATTGCATGGTCTGGAGAAGAGTTCGAGCGCATTTTTGTCTGTACAATGGTCTGGAACTTGTCTGATTAGAGGTCACGTCGGTCTGGGACGGTCTGACCAGAGGCAGTTTTGAGCGCACTTCAGTCTGATCAGAGGCGATTTCGAGCCCACTTCAGTCTTATCAGAGGCCAATTCGAGCGCACACTAGTCTGATCAGAGGCCAGTTCGAGCGATTTTTTTTTCAATGTTTTTTTTTGTTTTTGTTTTACTGACTGAGGTTGTCTCTCCCAAGAGTCAACAATGCAGAAGCATTCTGAACAGAGACCTATCGAGAGCTGACGGCTTGACCAGAAACAAGGGGCCCAGCTGATAGCAACTGCCGGTCACCTTTTGAGAAGCTTGGGATCAACTGTAGATCAAGATATTATTATGTAAAGCTGTCTAAGTTCATCTATTAAGTCAAAATCATGAATTAATGGCATACTCAACAATTTTTTTCCGGCACTTAGGATTTCTTTTAATTAGCAATACTTTTAGAATAGGCTTTTTCTTAGTTGAATATATTTCGGAAAACAGCACTTTTCATGAAATGAACATATTATAACAATATTGAGAGATTTTTTCATTTTCAAATCCCTTCTCTGATCAGACTATTTTGAACGCACTTTAGTCTGATCAGAAGCAGTTTCAAGCGAACTTCAGTCTGATCAGAGGCAATTTCGAGCGCACTTCAGTCTGATCAAAGTCGATTTCGAGCGCACTTCAGTCTGATCAGAGGCGATTTTGAGAGCACTTCAGTCTGATCAGAGGCGGATTTGAGCGCACACTCGTCTGATCAAGGGGTGGCATTCGAGCGCATACTAGTCTGATCAGAGGAATTTTTCGAGCGCACTTTAAGCGCACACGGAGCTTAGAGCGCACTCTAGTCTCAGCAGAGGACAAACCAGTCTGGGTCGGTCTGATCAGAGGTCACTTTTGTCTGGGTTGGTCTAATCAGAGGCCATTTCGGTCTGGACTTCAACCTGGGTATGCTCTGTCGCACTGTTCCTGATCCTTGTGAACTGGTTTCTATTAATCGATGATGTATGTGACGTTGACAACTACCGATCGTAGAGCTTAACTTTTTTAGCAACTGTTAAGGTCTCTTTTTGATCTTCTGCTTGTCGTTAGGTTCTAATGAACCTGTTCACGTGGTATCGGGTTTGCCATACATTGATGACACTTGGTTTGTAAAACGTAGTTTCTTTGCTCACGCTTGCCGGAATCCAGTTACACTTTGCACTTCGCTTCTTTATTCACCATATTGCTCCCGCCTGCAGATGCCCAGCCCCACCAATCTATATATTCGGCAACTCGAAGAGCGAGTATCTATATCTAATTAATGCGCAAGATTTGGTTTTTCACCATTGTGCAATAGAGTGAAAAATGTCATATGACATGTCTGACATTTTTTCATTATTGGTTTCTGTGCTAACTTTACTTAGCGGATTGTTAGGTAGTCATCCGAAAAGAAAATGTGGAAACGAATCGTTTATAATTCTTTTATTTGAAGATTCTTAATTGGTATCGCATTGCGTGAAAGGATTCTTTGATTGTAAGCGTTTTCTTTTCACTTAAAATTTATGTACAACCGAACTGTCTTTTGACTGTTTGATTTAATCCTCCTCTACTAATCCAATTGTTCTATGACCATTTTCAGGCTTGTTTTGACGAAAACCTTCAAGTTTTTCGACGATTAAATAACGAGTTTGATCTAAAATAGAAGTTCATGACACTCCATGTATATGAGTGTATTTTAAAAAGAAATAATACAGTATTATGAACGTTAATTTTCTACGATATTATGACGCTTGAGATTTGTTATTTAGATTATATATCATTACAAACATAAAAAATGAATTTCACAATTCTTCTCATTAAATTATGTATTGGTAGAATCAAATTGTATGTCTTCATTACTTTCGTTGAGTTTCTATTTGATTTCCAGAGACACATGAAGGACACATGGATTTCCAATTTTGCCAAAATTTGTACTGGATTTTGAGGGAGCGGAAAAACTCAGGTTTTCGCGATTAATATATCGAACCTGGAAATCCTTCCCAAGGTCTCATCATTTGTCAGAAGAACAGATTAAAGCACAGAAATGTTGATTTTTTTTGTGTATGACGACCAAATCATCTTTTTAAATACACATTCTGGTGAAAATGTCGACAAAATAAATGTATGTACGGGTGAAAGCTCTTTGCACATTCGCTTATCATTCGAAGACGTCTTTCAAGATTGCACCTTTTGATTTGAGTACAGCTAGAAACTATTTCGTTAGAGCAGCGTTAGGTTTTTTTGATAAATTTTTCTTTTTATTACCCTCCAGACTCTATTAGCTCTCTAGTTCTCTATTACCCTCCTGACTCAGGAGTTATACGTTTCACAGTAGAATACAATTGAGTTGAGATAAAATATCCTTTTTTTATTGATGCTGCTGGTTTACAGCTACAAGGATTGGAAGGTAAATAGTTGTCAGCAATTGCGTCGGAAATTAAAGAAAATGTATCAACGACAAAATGGCTAACATATTTGTCTGCAATTTTCATTGTTGGATTTGGTTGACGTCAAATGCAATCAACAAAGTCCAAATTCTTAGTTGATTTGTGCTCTATATTACAGTCAAAGATAAAAATTTGTTTCTCAAATGTCTCCATCTGCTACTTCATTATTTATTTCCTCGATGTTTTTTTTTCAATATTGGCAAAACTGTGCTGTTATATCTGTCAATTATTGTTCCAAATGATGGATTAAATATTTTCCAACGTCCAATCTTTTGCAGAAAACTGAAGCCTATTGAAATAATAACGCTTCTCAACAGCAATGAAGAAATAGAACAGAAATGTAATAGGTCCCGAACTCTCGTTTATTCGTTGCTCTAATGCTGCTCCTACTTCAACAAGAGATTCACTGCCATTGATCCATGATCTCAACGTTGTATTATAATGTGTGTTTTATATTTTATGTGCATGGTATTTTCCCACTTAAAATGCACTTTTTTGTATCTGCCCTGTTGATTATTTACCCAGTTTACCCTGTTGTATCTACCCAATTTTGATTATTGGTCCGAAATATATTTTTAAATCTTCAGCGCTATCATCAAGTTTCATGGCTGAAACTGCAAAAGCATGTTAAAATAACAATTCGCAACAAGTAATTTCTGTCATAAAGTCTTCTCTATTAATTTTCTCTATTAATTTCTGTTATAATGTCTTCATAATTTTCTCAATTATATCTTCGATTAGAAAACATTATAATGTGATTAGAAAAGAAGACAGAAGTCAGCTGTCAGCTGCATAGAAATTTCACAAATACATACACCTTTGAATTTTTTCTTCCTGAAGACAACTTATTAGTTTTTTTGCACTAGTCAGAAGACATTCATTATCTTAATTGGAATCGACTATTCGGCACTTTTATCTGGGACTTCTTTTAGAATTCTTCATCTGGTGGGACCAATCCAATATTTTCCAAATTAACAATTGTTTCACTTTCAAGTCTTTTTTAGGTCAAAGTTTTGAGTTGTTTTTTTTCTTACCGTTTTTTTCCAGAATGAGTCACTAGTGTATTATAACCAAGCCCAGCGTAATCAGCGACAAAATGGAAGCGGCTGTTCTAGCGAAATGGAACAAAGATAAACTCATTCAAGAAATTCTAAAACTAAGAGAGAACAAAAGATCATCACTCGATACTAGTAACTTGCAACAGGATGAAATAACAGAGCTAAAAAAAGACTTAGAAAAAAACAAGCAAGCAAATAGAGAACTCCAAACAGCTCTAGACAACAGCAAATCCCTATATGACCAAGCAATGTCAGAAGTTGCTTTTCTGAGAGGACAAAATGAGAAAATGTTGACAAAAATTATTGATATCAACAAAGACAAAGAATCTAAACAAGTTTATGCCAACAACAGACAGTTTTTTCCGAAGTTTGTACCACGATTTACTAAACTTCTTGTCATATCAGACAGCACGTAAAAATAGATTTGTTAAACAGGGTGATATAAGTAATGAAATTGCAATACACTCATAGCCTTCGGCAACAATAAGTGATGTTAATAACATTATCGATTCTTATCCGGTTGGAACAAAACCTTAAAGCTCTGTTTTTCAGTTGGGACACAATGCAATTGACCAAGGTACTGATGGAAAAAGGGCAGCTGAGCAAATGGGTGACTTAGTCAGTAAGTGTTTAACTAAGTTCAAGCCCCATAAGGTTGCTATATGCCAAATTCCAAAAGTTAAAAATGGACTATACGGACGGGACTCGAACAACGAAGAAATTGATGCTTATAACCAAGAAATCAACAGCATTGCTGACCAAATTAGAGGCGAATTCCAGTGGTCAAATGTATACGTCCTCAATTATGGTCTTGAGGCAAACGATATCAGACAAGATGGTGTACACCCAAACATATATGGAATTCAAAAAATAGTTACAACTTTGCGGAAACATATGAAAAACTTTGGCTACAACTGTTCATCAAACGATATATCATTGAGACAAATGCGTCCTAAACAGCAAAATGGAAATTTTTTGGCATTGAAAAGGGGATGGAATAACTTCAATAGTCCGAATGAGTTCTGATACTTTTTGGCGACTTAAATCTTAGTTCTTTAATAGAAACGTTGAATGTTTCTTTTGAAGAAAACATCAGTTTTGTTTGTGATTTTAATAATAGGCTTGGTTTGTGAAGGAGGAGAAGTAGCCTTTTTCAAAAGTCACTCAAATCATACTAAAAAACCAAAATTTAATTTTTGTCAGATTTATTTAAATAATTTGTTTTCACTAGGGTTCGGTTTCAGTAATATTACGTATTTATTATCCGTCACATCAATTATTCTGCCAAAAGTGGTGATATTGAAACAAACCCTGGCCCAGCTCAAATAGAAAAATTGAAAACATTAGATTAGTACTACAAAGAAAAGAACAGAACAGACGATAATCTCAAGTTCTTGTACATGAATTGTAGAAGCCTAAATAAAAAATACGAAAAGTTATCAAATTTTTTGACAACTCTCGACCAGTTGTCTTTCCTAGCTGTTACCGAAACATGGATTAAAGAGAACAATACTGTTCCAGATTCTTTTTTGAGCAGTAATCATCAATTTATTCACCAGCCGAGATCATCATCGACTGAACTGGAAAGAGGGGGAGGTGTAGGCATATGGATACCCAAGAAGTTTTCAATCAAAAAAAGAAATGACTTGAACACCATCAACCGCAGTTTTTTTGAATCACTTTGGATAGAAGTACCTGAGCCTCTGAAAGAAAAACTGCTCATAAATGTGGCGTATTGTTCAAACGTAAACCTTTCAAAATTCTTCCTTGATGAAATTACATCAGAAATTTCAAGTGTTTACTCTAGCACTGACAATCTAGTCCTGTTTGGAGATTACAACATAAATACACTTAAAGAAACTGGGAAACAATTACTAAACAACTTCATTGCAAATAACGGGCTTCAGTATGTAAACACAAAAAAAGCAACATGGACAAATGGAGAAAAATGTTCTTTAATCGACCACTGCTTTTTTCTAAATATCACATCTTTGAAACAGATATAATAGAGTCAATACTTGAAAATGATCATTTCACTATTGTATATCAATAATCATTGAAATTAGACTGGAAGCAGCAAAATACAGAATATTTAATGCAAGATAAAAAGAGATACACCAGAAGTAAGTTTAACCGTGATATCGCTTTGCAAGACCGGTCACTAATGTACAAAATCATTGGTGCAAATGAAATTTTTCATAAATTTATTGAAATTTTCCAAAATGTATCAAATAGTCACGCACCTTTGAAGAATATAGAAGTGAAAACAAAAAAGTAGAACAAAAATTGGCTATCAAAAGAACTGCGTAGTCTCATTAATGAAAAGCATCGTGTATTCAATGAATGGAAGAAAGATCCTAATCAAGAGCAAAATTAACTAAAATAAACAGACAGAAAAAATTGCAAAGCTGAAAGAGGGCCATAACGTAATATCAGAAGAAAAAAAGCATTGCTAACCCTTTGAATAATTGTTTTGCCCGTCTTGGAATTTACTAGGGCGAAATAATTGCTCCTAAGTTGCCTTCTTCACTATTGTATATCAATCATCATTGAAATTAGAATGGAAGCAGCAAAATACAGAATATTTAATGCGAGATAAAAAGAGATACACAAGAAGTCAGTTTAACCGTGATATCGCTTTGCAAGACTGGTCACTAATGTACAAAATCGTTGGAGCAAACGAAATTTTTCATAAATTTATTGAAATTTTCCAAAATGTATTAAATAGTCACGCACCTTTGAAGAATATAGAAGTGAAAATAAAAAAGGAGAAAAAAAGGAGAACAAAAAATGGCTCACAAAAGAACTGCGTAGTCTCATTAATGAAAAGCATCGTGTATTCATTGAATGGAAAAAAGATCCTAATCAAGAGCTCTTTAACAGTTACGAGGTACTTGGAAAAATGTTAATAGAAAATTGCGTAAAGCAACTGACGATTATACAAAACAATTTTTCGAGAATCCCCAACTTCAAAAGAACAATGGAAAATTATCAAGAACAAAATCAACTAAAATAACCAGACAGAAAAAATTGCAAAGTTGAAAGAGGGCCATAACGTAATATCAGATGAAAAAGCAGTGCTAACTGTTTGAATAATTGTTTTGCCCGTCTTGGACTTTTCAAGGGCAAAATAATTGCTCCTAAGTTGCCTTCTTTTATTTTTAAGGGAAATGAATTCAATTTCAGGCCGGTAACCAGAGGAGAACTATACAAAGTTATTGACAAACTACCAACACAAAAATCAGCTGGACCAGGGTATATACCATCCTGGGCATTGAAAGATTGTAAGTTGTCCATTGGAACCCATTTACAGTTTGCTATTAATGAGTGTATAAACGCAAACTCATTCCCTGAAATTTTACAAGAGGCCTATGTCACTCCCACCTATAAAAAGGAGACAGGCATAACCCTGAAAACTATCGACCAATTTCGGTCACTCCAACGTTAGCAAAAATTTTTGAAAGACTTCTCTTGGAGCAAATGTCGAAACATTTAGATATGAATAAAGTAATTAACAAAAATCAATTTGGTTTCCAAAAACAAAAGTCTTGTCTTAATACAATAATTGCACTGACAGTGAAAATAAATCATTATGACGAAGAAAACGATATAGTCTTAACAATCTTTTTGGATTTAGCGAAAGCTTTTAACTCAATATCCTTGGACATTTTTATTCAAAAAATTGAAAAATATAGTTTTGGAGAAAACGCAAGTCTTATTGAATTTTTTTCTAATTAACGGGAAATAGTGTGTTAGAAACGGATTAGTTGAATCCGACTGGACAATTATAAATCATGGTGTTCTACAAGGTACTGTACTAGGACCACTTGTATTCATACTTCAAGTAAATGAGTTCGGTGAGGAAATAGGGAAAAGTTCGATTGTTTTACAATTTGCAGATGAAACAGCATCTTTATGTCATGAAAAAAATGAACAACGTTTAGAAGCAAAGGCTAAAAAAATATTGATGGAAACTGAACAATATATGAAACAAAACAAGTTAACTCTAAATGAAGGGAAAACAGAAATAATGGTTTTCAAAAATGAGATGTTACCAACTGTCAATTGCGTTGAATTTAATAGTCATTCATTGAAACCAACAGATGAAGTCAGATACTTAGGTGTTATTCTTGACAAAGAGTTGACATACCAAAAACAACTTAATAATGTGATCAGTAAAATGGCTTTAGCTATCAGATCCTTTTATTTGGTACGCAATCAAATACCTTTAAAGGCTCGAATAAACCTCTTTAGATCACTTGTTTTATCGCATTTTGAATTTAGTGCAATATTTTTTCAAAGTTTGCCGTCCTACTCAATTGACAGAATAAACAAACAAATTAGATGGGGCATAAAAGTTTGCTTTTTTCGAACAAAATATGACAGTGCTCATAAACTACTTCTTGAAAATAAAATACTTCCCGCAGAACTTCAAATAGCAAAAACTTCATTAAATAGACTTTTCGATATTGTCTAACAAACAAACATACAAGACCAAAAAAAATTCAGAGTAATCGGAGACGTTGAAAATAAAGTTAATAATCGTACATATGATTTTTTTATCACAACAAAATGTAAATCAAAATGAAGTCAAAATTCAATTATAAGAAACTTTGTTCGGAAATGGAATAAACTTCCAAGAGCTCTAAGAAAGGAAAAATCAAAGAAAAAATTTAAAAAAGAATTAAAGGAAGAGATGCAAAAAAGACACGAACGAGTTCCAATGGACAAAAAAATTGAAGGCTTTAAAAGTTTATTTTTATAAAATAATTCACGAGAACTAGAAACTGAACCTTAGTTTTTATTATTATTATTATGTTTAGTTATTCAAGGGAAAGATGTAGTTTGTTTGATTTATAATTTTACAACATGTAACTTTAACCTTGGGGTTATTCGAATTTACATGTTTGGGATTTAAAAAAAAGTTTTTTTTTCTGTTATCACAAACATTCAAAGATGCAATTGTTGTAATTTTGAAGAATGGGAGATAACTTTAATAAAAATTAACTAATGTTTTCGAGGTGTCGCAAATAGGCGACACAAATTTTTCTTGCCTTGTTATTCCGGTCGAGAACCGATGCACTCCCTTTATTGAATTATTTCAACTAAATCCGAAGTCAAATCATTCAATCTATTGTTCAAAAATTAGTTGTTTTTTTTTCAAATATTCATACAGTGTCAGTTTTAAGTTGATTTCTTGCAAATCAAAGCCAGATGATTGAAAAATTTAGAAATGTTTTCCGGAAAATGTTAAGAGAAAAACAAATAATAATTGTACAATAGTTATAAATAAAGAATGAGATATGATGTGCTTGTATTTTTTTTCAATATATAATTTTTTCAATTTGGTTTTTGATCACTCCAATTCCACAAAGATACTTGATCCCATTGAATGATTCAGTTTGTTAGTCCAGTTCTTTGATTTTTTGCGGTTGAGCCATTTTAAAATACCGTGTTTTTTTTTCGTTATGTCAATTTTGACCGATCAAATCCTTCTGCTCAAAAGGATACAAAGTTGATCTCCATGAAAATACTCTGACAAACTAAATCGATATTTATAAAGGGTATCTATAATTCTTCATTTAAGGAAATTTGAGGGTCTGATCTTTCAAACTTTTTCACTTAACAATTTTTTCTTGCTTCTTCTATGCATATTTGAGTTAATAACCTTAAAATAAAAAAAGCTAACATAAAAATCGCCTGAAAAGGCAACTAAAAATTCTTGATTATCAAGCAGAATGAAAATGGAGAGAGTCAGAGTGATATGCTAAAAAATAATTTCTTTCGAGATGAAAACATGCATAAAAACATGTTTTGTCGTTTATATAATTTCTATTATTGGAAAGGTTTTCCAAACCCCGATCACCGTTTTCGAAATTTAAAATGAAACTGGGGACACTTTAAACCTCTCTGGGACACCTTCAGTCAATTTACTTTTAACTGAATATTATACTTATTTCACATGTACTTTTGAATTAACCTGTTTCTAATAGAAAATTGTGATCCGCAACATCGGACACTATTCTTTAAATCATTGATATTAAGTTATAATCATCGTGCATATTAAATTATAATGTGAAAATATGGGCCTTGTGCTTTGGGTGCAAATAATACGAATCCACTAAGCTTGGGGCACAAATGGAGAAAATACCGTTTAGGTACTTCCCAGGTTGAGGTCCTTGCTCAAAACTCCTTATGAAAATACCCATCCAGACCACCCTATGAAAATAGCAAGGCAGACCAACAATGCTTATGCTCCAGACATTGCCTTGTTAAAATCGGTGCGTTCATGTGCTCGTTCAAAAACGCTTATAAAAAGACCCGTCCAGACCAAAATACGATATGATACAGACTTTGGCTCGTTACATTTATGAAAAGACTCAGAAAGACCAAATAAGTTCATGATCCAGACTTTGGCTCGTTCAAGTAGTGAAAAGACTCAGGTAGACCAAAAACAACTTATGATCCATACTCTGCCGCTTTATTCCTTTTTTGCCCTTTTGCGGACCTTCTCCCATCTGCTGAAGATTAAGTGTGACTTAATGATTGTGCTATAAAAAAACTGCCTCAATTTTTTCTTCGGCTGCCAGAAAAATTCGTAAAAGTTTTCTTGTCGTCTTGGACAGTAAAGAGAGCTCAAGAAAGTACAGACTGCGCTGGTTTTGCATCCTGAACTTTTTCCGAGTGTCAGTACTATGTAGCTTTGCTAGATTTTAGTTGAAAATTATAAGTTACTTGCAGAAATATCGGAGCATGCTTTACGTTTCTAGTGGTTTCTTCTAAAAAACTGTGTCAATTTAGACGGGCATAGTAGCATTTTGTTGATGCATTTCTTGGTGCGTTTATGTTTCTCGTTCAAGAAATATCCTCGCCCGTGTATGTTTGAACGCACCGTACCCCCTGTATGCGTTCAAAATTGATCTGCGTCATAAACGAGCACAAACGAAAACGTCGACCTGGGTTCTGGCATTACGTATTCGGCTTTGTATGTTTCAAATTATATATTTGTGTCACTACTCACACTTGGGTCAAAGAATGAATGAGAATTTTTGAAAAAAAATTGAGATCCATTGGATTTGGGCCCCAGTAGTTGTTGTATGCTACCCACTTACAGTTTTTGTGGTGTATATAGCATCCTAATAGGTTAAAAATAGCACGTGCGTCGTGGGGATTGACAAATTTATACGCCCACTAAGTTGCGCTGAGATAAATAATTTCCTGACCTCAAGATTTTTTTTAGTTGTTAAGGAAGGGCATTTAACAAAACGTTCAATTTTGATTTCTGAAACATTCGGCATTTTTTGCCCTGGGAAACGGACTTTGGTTATAAGCACTATTTAAAAATTCAACCAAATATGTCAGCTGAGGATGGTTTTGGATCGCTCGCTTTGATTTTTATATCAATCGTTGTATAATCGTCACACATTTTACATTTATAGCTCCTTCTACCCGGAACGAGTTTTCAGTCTTGAACAGTACATCTCCAGTGAAATGCATCTCATGAATGGACAAATCAGTACTCATGTCTGACTTCAAGTCCCAAAAGTTGTGAATACATGTCAAGACTTACTCAGGATTTTGTCAAGTCTAAGTCAAGTCCTTCCGGACCGAACTCCACATCTACATCAGTACTAGGCAAGTCTAAATCCAAGTCTTAGTTCGTTTCTCAGTACTGGGCAAGTCTAAATACAAGTTTTACAAGTCTGGCAAGTCTTAGCCAAGACTTGGATAACACTTTGAAGTTGATTTCCAATTCAAAACAAACTTTTCAAAAAATTTCGAATGAAAATTTTGATTTTCAAAAGTTTCGTTATGTGCCAGGTCTTCGGAGTTTGTTTTTAGTCATTTTCCCGGGGTGATTTGAAACCACCCTAAACCCATTCAAAACTATAAATTAGCCTTCCCTTGGGTCAGAATAGGCTATATTAATGAGTTTTCAACTAGTTATTGGCCTTTTAAAAACGAATTTTAGCCGAAAATCAACATTTCTTGGTTTTTCAGATTTGGCAAATGTCAAACAACCTCACTAGGGGCAAAATCTTTGAAAGAGGAAGCATCGGAAAGGTGCCCATGTTAAACAGAGGTCCTCTAAAGTACTGCCAAAATAGCCAAAGTACTGGCCAAATGAACTTGGTTATGCCCCAATATCAGCTTGTTCAGGAGCCAATGCTGCCCTCCATTAGTTAGAGTGCGCTTTTTTAATGGGTTATTGTGATATATATGAGTTTTTATAGAACGAACTTTAGGTAACATGAGTCGACGACTGGGGTCAACTTGCCCTCTGGTCGCAGGCCGATATTTCGTTGTCGTTTCTCCGGCTATTTTTGACGTTTACCCGGCTATTTTTGACGTTTTTACCGGTTGTTTTTGACGTTTTTCGGCTATTTTTTGGGACCCATTTTCGACTTGCTGAGACTTGGATTTAGACTTGCCAAATTTTAAATCAGATTTGAATTTAGACTTGCCAAGTCTTAAATCAGACATGAGTTTAGACTTGCCAAGTCTTAAATCAGACTTGGATTAGACTTGCCAAGTCTCAAACCAGACTTGGATTTAGACTGCAAAGTGTAAAAGGTGACATGATCACAGTGATGAATCAATAATGACATACGAATTGGACTTAGACTTGCCCAGTACTGAATTTGACATTTTGCGTTAGGTCCGGGTTGGCCAAAAATTTGACAGGTCTTGGGTGAAATTTCGACAAATATTTGACTAGTAATGATTGTTGCGCAGTTAGTAAGCAAAATAGAGATTTGAAAGGACATTATTTATAATTAATGCATTTCAGAATTAGCTAATATTGTCCGAATTTAACAAGAAATTGTTTAATCTGACTAAACTGTTTCTGATTTGAGCATCAAATTATACCATGTTTTTGCTCAGAAACCATTTTTTTTCAATGGTCACAAATTAGGGGCCATGACTTGTATATTTGGGCAACATGAGAAATCTTATTTTCTCTATCATTTGAAATTTGTAGAAACTCATAAACGATCTCAGTGATGGAGAGTGGGCTGAAAATCTTTACTTTTTTGTTCTTAAAAAGTTACAACACTGTTCGAACAATATAAAACATTTTGGTCTCGGCGTACCGTCGACAGAAAGAAATGATTTCCGTCATTGGTTTCAAAATTTTGGCGGGACACACATTTTTCCTACATCTTTGGGTCGTGGAAATTCGTCACATCTATTCAACCAACTGTCAAAGCCGCCGATGATGTCATTATACACTCTTCAAATAAAATATAGTAGTTAGTGCCTGCCCATTTAAAACAAATTCTGAGAACACTAAAGTTTTCAAATTAAAGCATATATGCTCAATTGCAGTGGTATCAATATCATAGTAAAATTCAATTATAGCTTTATTCCTAAAAAGTGCGAGAAAACTGACGCGTCTGAAAACGACTAAGAAATCCGGAATTATTCGTATTACTATGTGACTTTGGCTATGATGACCTGTAGAGAAAAAGCGAAAACTTTGATCCCATGGAAGACTACGGCAGCGAAGCTTATCAATTTGATGAAGCAAGAGTATTTTTTTCAGTCTGTTACATCCGCAAGTCCGTCAAAGATGAACCCAAAACCTTTTTTTTTCACCAAACCAACTGCTCAATTTTTACAAAATGCAAGCAGACAATGACATCTCTAAACAAGTAGGTGAACCTGACCAGCAGAAGTCAGGTCCCAAGCTTCGCTGCCCCAAATTTTTTGTAGTGCCTCATTAGCAGCCTTGAAGACGAAGAACTATGGCTTTAGATCTTCTGCTGTAGTGAAATTAAACGACGTCTCGTTGCGAGATGTATTGCAAAACAAGCAGCCTCCAAAATGACTAAATAGTTTGGATCTAAGCAGCTGAGAGATGCTCTCAAGGAAGGATTCGAGAGTTTAGTGCATGCCACAAAATCAACTTTTGAAAAAAAAAAAGAAAACAGAAAGGCTGGGCATATTTCAAATTGCTTTCAAAAACACATTGGTTTAAATCTAGCAAAAAAGAGCCCCCAACTGGACAAAACTTTTAATGCCTGTATAGTGTCACTTGTCTCCTTTTGTTACTATTATCAATGTGATTTGTTACTTAATAGATAATCGGTTGAATGATTGTTGGGAATGCAGATGCACTGTGTCAACTTTTGTTCTTTCTTGCCACCTGGCGTCTTGTTACTGAGACTAAAAGCAAACAAACAACATTTCCTCCAACACTAATGGCATCAAGGAAAGTAGCAAAAACATATTGGGCAAAGTGTTGGGAACTCGGGAAAGATTAATGCGAGCTATGGTCAACCGAAAGCAAACAGAAAAAGGAACGTCTAATCAAGAGGAAGAGCATGGAACTAATTAACGCTTTAGTAGTTGGCGCTTGATCTGATGTTTATCTTTTGTCTTGTATATTGATTTACTGGAACGTGTTTTAAAAATAGAGGAATTTCATCACCAATTATCACATGTGCCCGATCCACATTGTGCTCATGCTATACTGAATTATATCCTTGTTTCCTCAAAAAGGCTCTACTCTTTACAATACAAATCACTTTTTCAATAATCAAAATATTTCCTGCCAAAATTAGATTTTCTTTAGCACTTAGCAATTGATGGCATCACAGGAATTGTATTGTGAGATGATTCACGGGACCAGGCAAACCTTACTATCAAAACCGGCGTAAAAAACAGCTGATCTAGCTGAAATTTTTTGTTCTGTTCTCCAAATTTTGGTTCTAAAAAATGTAATAGGCAGCAACCTAACTGAAGACACCTCGGTCTCAAAGCAATTGGAAAATTAAATGATATTGCATCCCTGCTCTTTTCTCAAAGAAAAATTAAGACGAATAAGAAAACACAGCTAATAATGACTGATAGGCAAACAAATTTCCGCAAGAAAAAAAGCTGGTTTGCCTTCATTTTTTCACCAAAATTAGGTGGTTGGCTAACATAAGCTCCCATTCCAGATTTGAAGATACATTTGTCTCAAAAAAATTTTTAGATTGTCCTAAATAACAATTTGTTGTCAGCATGTCCGTTTTGTAGATTGGGGGCTCTAGATTTAATGGCATTTCGTTTACTACCTGACAAAATCTACGGACCGAGCGACATATATTGGTCTGCATGAAATAAAGAATAGCCAGCAGCAGAACTTGTTGCTGTCACTTTTCCATTGAAACCAACCCCCTTCGCAAAAGGGGAGAAGAAAATTTGTTTCCTCCCGTCAGCTGCACAAAAGAGGAAGTGAGAATAAAACAACGATATAATAAACAAAGTCTCAATGCAAGTCATTCCTTCGTGCTTCGATTTTAGTGAAGATTTTGATAGATTTTTGTTCCGACCCCTTTTGTGGGGGGGAGGAACTATATACTCAAATAGGCTTTTTTTTGTTCAGTCAATTTTGGCCTATCGATATATTCATCGCAGAGAAATGTGAGTGGTATCACTAAAAAGCTGGTCCAGCGTAGAATTTAAAATTAAAAAGATTTTTTTGATATTCGTTTTTTTCGACGAGTTATCGAGGATTGACATTTTGTGTGAACACGTGATATTTGTTCACTTTTAGTGTGATGTTTCTTCAAATTAAGATATATTCTAAAAAAAGGTATTTCAAAATTAAATTTATTGCCGAAAAATGAAACAATTTTGTTTTCCTAATAGACCAAATGCAAAAAAGGACTAGTTTTGGTCTCATAGGGAGCTTCAATATCAAAAAAATTCGAAATCTACTTGAGAGCTCTTTTTTTTTATAAAACTTTTCTATTCTTTTTTGATTTTTTAAGTCACATAGAGACAAGTCACTTTTCATATCGAAATTCCGTTAATGACGAACCTCCTTTACAGTCAATCGAAGCCCAATGAACAAAAAAAATCGTTTTCAAGGAATTGCTCATGATTTTTTTTAATCGACTCTGAAATTTTGTAATTTTAAATGAAATTTTGAATTTCTTTTTGAGTTTTTACTTATTTTTGGAGTCTAATGACATGGACTCATTGACTATCCATTCAATATATTCCGTAATGAGATTTAAGTGAGCATATTAATTTTTGAGTGAATAACAGCTAATGGCTGTTAAGACTTTAAAAATATTTTTTCGGAATTTTTTTCGAAAATTAACCAATCATAAACTTATTATCGTGATCTGAAAGTCAGTCTCTGTGATGACAGCACCCTCTTCCGTCCTACTGTATTCAAATTTGATATAGTTGGCGGTTTTATCTTCTAACTTTTAGTAATATGACTTCAATGACACAAGATTTCAAAGAGTTTTAAATTCTTTTTTGGATATTTCTGCATTATTGGTTACTTTTGAAATTTTATCACATAATCTTAAAATCGACAGCTCCTATTGGCTTTACGAAAACGTTCAGTGGATCACAGATAAATTTTTCAGAGAAGAACTTATGGTTTCAAATGGCTTCGACCTTTTCTTCTCGCACTTCTCTACTGAACTTTTGGTTATGGCCTGATTTTGTTGTTTTCATGGTCATAAGACTTGTTGATGTCTTATTGATCACCTATGAATGACAAACATCCCAAAACTTTTGAAGCATATATGAGCGCTTTTATTATTTTCCGTTGAAATTTATTGAATTGAAAGACTGTTAAGAATTTAAAAACAGTTTTTGAAAATTTTTTTTGAACATTAAGCAATCTTAAAATTTTCATGAATTGTTAGTCAGCCTCAGTATTGACAGAACCCACTTGCTTTCTACTGAAACTAAATTAGATGTCGTTGGCGGTTTCATCTTCTTATTATTGATTATATGACTTCAATCATACAAGAATTCAAAATCTGGATATTTTTGTATTATTGGTTACTTTTGAACTCTTATCACATTATCCAAAAAATTGCGCAATGGCTGGGAAAAGACATTCAGTGGATCACAGAAAAGGTTTTCAGAGAAAAACTATTGGTTTCAATGGATTCGAAATTTTCTTCTTGCACTTCTCTACTGAATTTTTGGTTTTTGCCTGATTTTGTTTTTTTTTCATAGTCATAAAACATGTTGTGAACTCTTATTGAGTATCTATGCATGACAAACGTTTTTTTCTGCCATCGTGTTTTTTCTGATTGTAGTTATTGGCCTCCGTTAAAAGCTTTTGAGTTTAATGGTTGTTAAGACTTTCAAAAAAGTTTTTCGAAATTCTTTTGAACATTAACCGATACTAAACTTTCCTTCATGGACTGTTAGTCAGTTTTACTACTTACAACAATTAGTGCCCTTTTTACTTCTAATGCAGCCAAAAATAATCTGGCTAGCGGTTTTATCTTCTACCTATTAACTTTAAAACCTCGATGCCACTAGTTTTCATTTTTAAAAAAAAAATTTTCGGGTACTTTTTCTTGTTTTTGGATGCCTTTGAAATCTTATAACATTATCCTAATACTGATAGTTCCCATTAGTTTGGAGAAGAGGGTAAATGGATTATCTATAAAGATTTCAGAAAAAAATTCATGATTTAAATTGCTTCGACACTTTCTTCTGGCACTTTTCTTCTGAATTTTTGGTTGTTGCCTGTTTTTGTTGTTTTTCTCATTTTCAATAGCTTGTTGTAAGGTTTTATTGAGCAAATATGAATAGCCAACAAACTTGTTGTCCCATTGAGGCATAATTTATCGTATTTAGTGGATTCCGTTGAAAGCTAATTAATGGCGTTGATACTACGATTTTTCTCAAAAATTTGGTGGTTCTAATGTTTTTGTTCACATTTGATTTTTTGAAATTATTTTGATAAAAAAAGATCAATGCCCTTGCTGTTAAAAATGATTTGAACATAGAAGAGTTTGTAGTGAATAGTTCATTTTCTAATGCCTTCGACATCTTTCTCGCTCAATTTTTATCCGGAAATTGCTGTTTTTGCCTGTTTTTGTTATTTAGGTAGCCCTAAATTGGTGACAAGTCTCTTAGGCTTGTAATTGAGGATTGAATTAATGATTTTAACTGAATCAGTTAGTGAGTTTATAGCCTTTAGTATTAAAGTTTATGATATACATTTTCAAACATTTTTCAAACTTTTCAGTTTTTGTTGTTCGTCAAATTGTAACTTATTTTCATTAATGAGAGGTCACATCCAACTTCTTGTATTGCAAAAAAAACATATCATATCTACTGATATTATTTGTCACCGATGCTTTCTTTGTTGGACAATATGCGTTTTTATAAACGTTTTTGAGTGGTCATTTTTTGCGCTTCTTTTTCTCTTCTTTCAGAACAATCGCGAAGTAACAGATACCAATGGTTTAGAAATGTGGCCCAAATAAACTCATTTATTCTCTCAGTATAACTCCTGCAGCTGACTTAGTAGAAATAAAGAATGAATGAAAAATAGATAATATTCAGATAATAGCTAATGATTTTAACATTGTAATGGTAGCAATAGTTTCTGTTTTCGCGAAAAGTTTCTGATTTTTTAAAGGTTTCTTTAGTTCGTTTCTAAGGCTTAAACTACCCAAAGACATGGCCTTTTGGTTTTGTAGTAACTTTTAATTAATTTATCAAGGATTATTTAGTTAAAAGCTAATGATTTTTAAGACTTTTGAATTTTCTTGGTTTAAAATATGTTGATTAAATTTTGAATTTCGCCTCATTGATCGTTTTTCTCGTTGACTTGTAACATAGTCTCATTACGAAAACTTTCCGTCCGCTCTGTAGTTAGGAGAAATTAAATTCGAGTAGTTAAAGTTATATCTGTCGCATTTTGACGTTGTTACAATGTGCTTTTAAATTTAGATATTCAGTTTTTGCCGTGAAGTTTTTGTTTTTGCTAATTTTTTTGTTTGTTTTTTTTTGTCTCGTAGTCTCTTTAAGGCCAGGTCTCATTGGCGCTGTAATAAGGCATGGCATTATGTTATTCAATTAGTAGATAGGTTGTGTAACGACTATTTTAAACTCAAACATCTATTTTTGTTATTTCTTGGTTTGGTTGATAATTGAGTCAAAAATATAGATGAGCTCGGGTCGGAACATCATGTGCGAACGCACATAAGCGAGCCGCCTTGTTTGTAATACCTTCACACAGATCACCGTTCTGGCTTGTAACAGAGTTTTGCAGCCTGCTGTGTTATCTCTGGTCTTCACTAGGTTATTTTAATCAGTACCTTGATATAGTAATTTATTGTTCGGCGGTCATGATGACTGCTAGAGACACAAGAGTATAGAAATAAATGACATTCGAACAAGGTTTTTGATGAGAAAAAAAATCAAAAAAAGTGGTCACACACCTTTCGAAAACGGCTGACAACAGTCTGTAACACGGCATTTAGAAAACAAGCTAGAAAATTCTCGTTTTTAAATACTGGTTTATATTCTGGAAAAAGAGTATATAAACCGGACCTAGAGATTGGAATAATTATCTAAGGTTGAGAGCGGATTTGTGCACAACAAAAAATGACGAAAATTAAAAATGCTACATTCTATCTCAATTTAAAAACTTATTTGCAAAGAAAATTGGAGAACTTGCAAATGAAACGCTTGTCACGAAATTTTGTGAAGGTAAAATTAAGAATCAAGTTTTCCGAGACATGGCAGCTAAATGGAAAAAAACTATCAAACATGGAAAAGTGGTCAAATGGTAAACGTCGGTAATATAACTCAGAGAAACAGACAGTAAGGTAGCAAGTGTTGAATCACCTGTAACGAAAAAGTAACAAATTAAAAACTCCATCCGCAAAAAAAGTAAAAAAAAACTAATTATAATCAAATTAACATCACTATGGCCACATTTCTAACGGACTTTCAAACACATAACAATAACAAGCAGAAAAGTACAGAGAAACAATAAAAAGAAATTTGACAACCCACTGCTAAACAACTATATTCCTTCGGTAAACAAAAGGCCGAATTGCCCATCATGCGAAGCAGTCTGAAATTTGATGACGTTATTTGGCTTCTCGGGTAACTTGCATCAAGAGGAATCTGGACGCTCGGACGAGTTCCCTCGAACTTCCAAGGTCCTCTACAAAATTGTTAGATCATGTCTAGTAAGACCACTTCGGGTAATATAAATAGTTCTACACTTAAACTAATAAATGTTCACCTCAAACCCACTGCCAACCCGGGCCGAGGAATTTGGCCAAAATTTTGTAAGATCAGCGGCAACTGGCGTTGACAAGTCGGAAAATTCACCGCAATTTTCTTACATAATTTTGCGTTGAATGTGTTGAATTTGAAGACAAAAATTCAACGCCTTCAACGCAAAATTATGTAAGAAAATTGCGGTGAATTTTCCGACTTGTCAACGCTAGCTGCCGCTGATCTTACATATTTAGCGTTGAATTTAGCGGAGATCTTACATATTTAGCGTTGAATTTAGCGTAGATCTTATATAATTAGCGTTGAATTTAGCGTAGATTTTACATATTTTTGCGTTGAATTTAGCGCTGATCTTATGAAAAATCAAAGCCTCCACTTGACCTATTAACCTCCAGTTGCGTATGGGACTCGAACTGCTCACCTCCTGTTTGCTTGTCGCCTCTTCTACCCTTGTCCCACAGTACCTTGGTTACCCTAAGAGCCGCAATTCTTATAAAGCGTAGATCTTACATATTTTACGTTGAATTTAGCGTAGTATTTAACTTAGCATATTCAACGCATTTACCATGTGAGGCGTACTGGGAAAAATTTAAATTTTTTAAAAAGTTTTGAAAAAAATTTGAATTCCTAAAATGGTCTGAAATGGTTTTTGCACCGTAAGAGAGCACTCAAAGGTTATTTTTGCTGACTTCATTTTTCTCACTTGTGCAGTATAGGGTCGAAACAGTAAAAAAATTAATTGCTCGAAAAAAAAACTTGAAAAATTTGAAATCATAACATGGTCTGAATTTGATTTCGCACTATAAAAGAGCACTAAAAATGATTTTTTTCTTACCTCCTGTTTCTCACCTTTGCAATATAGGGCTCGAAACAGTGAAAAAAATTGTCTTTTTGAAAAAAATAACTTGAAAAACTTTTGAAATCATAAAGTGGTCTGAAATGGAATGGAAAGATTAGCGTTGAATGCGTTGAATTTATGTAAGATCGACGCTGAAATTCAACTCTAAATATGTAAGATCTACGCCAAAATTCAACGCAAAATTATGTCAGATTAGCGTTGAATGCGTTGAATTTATGTAAGATCAACGCTAAATTCAACGCTAAATATGTAAGATCTACGCTGAAATTCAACGCTAAATATGCAAGATCTACGCCAAAATTCAACTCAAAATTATGTAAGATTAGCGTTGAATGCGTTGAATTTATGTAAGATCAACGCTAAATTCAACGCTAAATATGTAAGATCTACGCCAAAATTCAATGCAAAATTATGTAAGATTAGCGTTGAATGCGTTGAATTTATGTAAGATCAACGCTGAAATTCAACGCTAAATATGTAAGATCTACGCCAAAATTCAACGCAAAATTATGTCAGATTAGCGTTGAATGCGTTGAATTTATGTAAGATCAACGCTAAATTCAACGCTAAATATGTAAGATCTACGCTGAAATTCAACGCTAAATATGCAAGATCTACGCCAAAATTCAACGCAAAATTATGTAAGATTAGCGTTGAATGCGTTGAATTTGTGTAAGATCTACGCTCAGGCGTAGATCTTACATAAATTCAACGCATTCAACGCCAATTTTAGATAATTTTGCGTTTTCTAGCGTTGACACCTCGGCCCGGGAAATTTGGGTTATAGGTTTTGTGTGCACAGAGGAGGTTAATGCTAAAGGAGAACTTCTCCATTCGTTGTCATTTTATCATCTTCGTTGTAAATTGATTTCTCATCCTATAATTTGTTATCAAAAGTTCAAGGTGATGATGACGATGATGAAATAAGGTAAAAAGGGCAAATAACGTTCTTCCTAAAACAAGTGTTGAGAATGAAAAAAATGTACAACAGAAGGAATCAAAACTAAAATTAACATATTTCTAAGATTCAGTAAACTGACCGGAGCAAAACCTTACCATTATGTCGCCTCAACATCCCGGGTCGGGGTTTTGTCAAAAAACAATGTAAGATTAGCGGTGAATAGCGGTGAAAAAATAATTTTCACCGCAAAGCGCCCGCATCAATTTTCACCGCAAAGCGCCCGGTGAAAAAAAAAATTTTCACCGCAAAGCGCCCGCATCTTTTCACCGCAAAGCGCCCGCAAAGCGCCCGCATTTTCACCGCAAAGCGCCCGCATGAATTTTTGTAAGAATTGCGTTGAATTTTGCGGTGAAAAATTTTTTTTCACCGCATTCACCGGAATTCTTACAAAAAAGAAACTGCCGTACAAGGGTTCGAACCTCTACCTCATTCGTGTCACCAACTTCGTAATCCATTGCCCCATCTGTCACTTGCTTAAATGATATTTCCTGTGAATATAAGATAAGCGTTGAAATTAGTGCGGTGAATATTTGTACGATTTGCGATTTTAGCGGCTAAAAGTTTTTTTTCACCGCATTCTGCTGGTAGCGGTGAAAATTTTTTTTCACCACATTCTGCTGGTAGCGGTGAAAATTTTTTTCACCGCATCCTGCTGTAGCGGTGAAAAATTTTCTTTCAACGCTTAAGCGCTGAAAAAAACTTTTCACCGCTTAAAAGTTTTTTTTTCACCGCATTCATCGCATTGAACGCAATTCTTACACTTTAACTCGAATTCACCGCAAATCTTACATCTTTTAGCGATTCTTAGCGGTGACACCTCGACCCGGGATACTTAACAACGTGTTCAAATGCTGATGATCTGGCAATGGAACGTCGGACCCAACAACAACAATGATGCAATGTGATAGGTCAAGGAGTTAAAGGTTAGACTGAGTTTTACATTGACACCGCAGTATAGCAATGGAGAGCTTCATCTCATTACAATGATCTGAGACCAGAAGCGAAGATCAAGAGCGAATTTGAAATAATTAGACGTCAGCGAAAGGTGTTGTACAAAATGTTGAAACGTTCCCAGGTTGAGGTGCCATCCGGAAGTGACCTGTGATGGGAGCGTGCCAGACAAAAATAACCTCTGATCAGACCCTTCCAGACCAAAGTGTCCACTGATAAGACTGAAGTACGCTCGAAACACCAATATTCTTCCGGGTTTATACCCGTGGAACAAATTTACCTAAGTTATCTGCACGAATTTCTCAATTTGCCGATGGTTTTGCCCTTTACTTCAGGTCACGTTCTTGTAGAATGATACAAGAAAAACTGCATTATTATCTAGACACATTAATCAAATGGTGCGAAAATTTGAAAATAAGAATAAATCCTGGCAAAACAAATAACATACTATTGAAAACCCTTCAAAGAAAGGCTCCGATTTATACCTCTTCATCGATGGTACAGAAATTGAAAGCGCAAGCTCAATTAAATTTTTTGGTGTAACATTTGCCGCGGATCTAAAAAGGATCAAAAACTGCAAAAGTTTACCGGCAAGGGCAAACAAAAGAGTTATCAAGTTCAGTTATTAACAGTTGCAACTGCCTTTTTTTCGTACCTCCCCTCAAGTTGTTTTAACGCGTCTTACCACTTGCTTTCATAAACGTAATTACACTCTATACGACTAAAACAGCGAGGCGCAGTGGGCGCAGAGGTTTGATCCCAACCAGCTGAGAAGACTATTTCTTTAGCTTTTTTATCTCGTATTAACTATTACTTTTTCAAGATACAATAACACGTCTCTGCTACCAAAACAGCAAGTTGTAGCGCAGCGGTCACTTCATGTGAACAAAACGGAAGCGGTAGTTCAATTCCTGCCAGAAGCGAAGCCCTTTTTTCTTTTTCTTTTTTTTTTCACTTCCTTATTCTCTATCTTGTCACGCCTTACTTTTTGGACTGTTAATATTAATGTACGACTTTTTCTCCCTTTTGAAAAAAAATTGTTTTTTGATATCTTTCCACGCATGGAAAACTGACGATTCACGAATCACCTACTAGGCTAGCCAAAAACACCAAGAACAAGAATTAAAGCAGACGGAGCCGACAAAAGCCTTTCCCGGCGCTTGAATTTTTTCCCTACAACAAAAGCAACAATTGGTTTTAAACGAAAAACTCTGTAAAAACAAGAGCATCAGTTCTTCATCCCGATTTTTTTTATTGGTGCCTTTTAAATTGATTGAACTTGATTACATACAATAATAATAAGTGTTAAAAGAAATTTACTCTTTAGGAACAAGCATTTGCTCTCAGCTGGATCCTTTTGGTTCTGATCTGAGTCATAAGACTCTAAATGTGTCTCTCTTTAGAATGTTGCTTTTTGTTTCCTCTTGGCCAACATTTCTTAGTAAAAAAATGCAAAAGTCAAAAGAAAAACTGTGAGTTCCATATGATTTCTGACCAGACCCAATTGAGCCCGTAATCTTCTCTAATCACACTAATTTTCACTTGAATCAGCATCTGTTCAGATCAATCGAGACGGAAATGACCTCTGTTTAGACCTATAGCCATTCGAAAGTGACCTCTGATCAGACCAACCCCATTTCGAAGAGACCTCTGATCATTCTATCGTTCGCTCGAACCAAATCCCAGACTCTGTAATTTTGGCATGGAAACACACTGAGTGCGTTGGACTCGGGTCTGATCAGAGCTCACTACCGAGTGACACCTAAACCTGGGGCTTCCAACCGACATCAAACTGGCATGAATGATTCAGAAGAGGTATATGTAGAGGCAACCCACACCGACACACTCCCCTCCTATGTAAAAGTTGCTTTGATGACAACTGAATGTTGTTGCATGATATAAGAAGCTATACTTGTCTTTAAGTTTTTAAACACAGCGCATTTCTTATTGAGTCTCTAGGGCCAGAATTTACCCCCCCCCACAGTTTGCAATACCATTCAATGTCTCAATAATTCAAATTACCAAGCAGAGTAGCCTCCAACTTTCTTATTTGAAAAATTTTTAACTTAAAGAAGGTGCATTGACATTCTAATCAGTAAGACATTTGGACTAGATTTTGTTCAATAACAAAGTTTCAAGTACCAAGATAACAAGCAAGAAGAAGAAGATTTTACCAGTCTACTAAGGCCAACTTGAGTTGTCAGCAGCTCACCCTTGCACCTTCCAGCATTTTGCCTGAGGAACCATCTTTCAGTAGAGCCCTACCACTGCCCCTTCCAGCACCCAGCCAGCCTACTTCGGCCAACGGGAGTTCTCAGCAGCTCACTTCTGTTGCCTCCCTGGGCCGAAGTTTGGTCAAAAAATAATGTAAGAGTTGCGGTGAATAGCGGTGAAAAAAACTTTTTGCACCGGAAAGTGCCCGCATTTTTTAGCGTTGATTGAATGCGGTGAATTTTTGTAAGATATGCGGTTTTTAGCGGTGAAAGTTTTTTTCACCGCATTCATCGGATTTCTTACAGAAAAGAAACTGACGTACACGGGTTCGAACCTATCACCTACATATACACAACTTTTTATTCCACTGTGCCATCTGTCACTTACTTAAACGCTATTTCCTGTGAATTTGAGACAAGCGTTGAATTTAGCGGCAAATTTTGTAAGATTTAACGTTGAATTTGTTTCACGGTATCCTAATGAAACATGTTTTTTCACCGCATTCTGCAGGTAGCAGTGAAACATTTTCTTTCACAGCTTAAGCAATTTTTAGCGGTGATTTTTTTTCAACGCATCAGCGGTGAATAAAAATTATTCACCGCTTAAAGGGTTTTTTCACCGCATTCCTCGTAATGAGCGCAAATCTTACACTTTTCATTCAGATTCACCGCAAATATTACATTTTATGAGATTTTTAGTGTTTTTTTTATTTTAGATATATGCTTACCCTAGTCGTTTATTATTACTAATTGTCTTCTTTTAAGCATAAAACAAAATTCAAGGGCACAAAATCTCTTGAAAAGTCAAAACAGTCAGAACTAGGAGCCAAGTCCTTTTAAAGTGTGAATGGAGCTTTAAGCTAACTAAGGTACAAAGCACAACTACATTACCAGATGCTGGCAAAATAAGACCGCTTACAACAAAATAGACAGTGAAGACACAGTCCTTTAGGTTTCCCGCGCAGCTAACTACAACTATGCAAATGGATTTGATGCTCACCTCCCCGACTGGCCAGTAAAAAACGTTCCCTAGTGATCGAAGAATTCAAAATCTTGCAAGAATCTTTCAAGCAATCTTAGAAGGGAATACATACTACTTGCAAGCTGCTTGCAAGATTCTTGCAAAATTTGAATCATCTTGCAAGTATCTTGCAAGATTTTGAATTATTCGATATTTTTTTACCTGGTTCGCTGGCTGCACTCGGCAGTTGATCGAGCAGAAATAGTTAAGCTACTGTCGGAAAATCCAATTAAGTCTTGTTAAAAAACCGACTTTTTCGAGATTTTGCAGAATGATTTTTGTGGTTCATCCCTCCTCCTTTTTCATTCCGGGCTGGGGACCGGCAATGACGGAGTTACTGAAATAAGCTATAGGAGTACTGATTCAGTACGGCAAAAAACTGCACTTACACAGTTCTCCGAAACAAACAAAACGACTAAACCAGATAAAAAGAAATCAGTGTAAATGCAAAATAGCAAACAGAGTGTCGGAAAATTATCTCAAGTCAAAATTTCACAAGATTCTGCAAGATTTCACATTCAAAACGCGTTTACGAAAAAAGTCAATTAGGTTCAGTTCTGCTCATCAAAATTCTGATATCAGTCATTTCATTTGGTTTCCAGTTAGTTTTAGCTACCAAAAACACACAACTAAATTTTCCAGAATTCAAAAACCTGCAAGATTCTTTTAAGATTTTGAATCCGAGCTGAAAAATTTTTCATTGAATTCGGTTTTGTAATTTGTTCAATACACAATAATTTGCTTCAAAGATGTTTTCTAAAACATTTGTACCCTGATTTATTTTTTTGCCTCGATTGATATCTTGTAAGATTCTTGCAAGTATCTTGCAAGTTTTGAATCAACTTGCAAGTTTCTTGCAAGTTTTAAATTCACTCATCACTAGAGTTCTCATTAGAAACAGACAGCTCGGCATGAGAAACTCAAAAAGGTTGAAAAAATTTTTTGCCCAAAAAGAGTGAAAAAAATTTCACAAATTGAACAAACTGCAATACTTTCTTGCAGCATGAGCGAATTATTAGCAGTATGTTAGTTGAATAATAGGTGTCTCCTAATTAGTGTGGGGGAATTGGTTTATAATTATTTCAATTTAACTCACCCAATGAGAGGGTAGAAATTGAAAATGCTTAAGGATTGACGGAATTGATGCAAAAAGAGACAGTATCTAAAGTAGTTCGAGTGAGAGAGACTTTGAAAACGCAGTTCATTTGTTTGTAAAGTTGAAAAGAGCCATATAATTAACTAAGTGATTTAGTTCTTTAGGTTTTTTAAACTAACGCAGACTTATATTGCACTGACAAGTATTGTTTGCGGGCCTCTTTGCACAAAGATCTACAGGGCGGAACAAGAACAATCATGTCGTCCGGTATCCCATATCCATGTTTTTCGATGCAAGGAGGCACAAAAAGTGCACAGAGAAATGTACATAAGTTAATTGAAAGCAAATAAGTTGGGTCCCGAACTAAGATAAACTGGTTAAAGAAAAATTCTGTTTGAATTGTTGAGTTTTGTTCACTTTTATCTGAAGTTAGTTTCCATCCTCCAACGATGCCACACTTGATTGTAAAGTCATTATTATGTTTTAGATGCCTACAATGTCCGGCTATTGGTTCGGCGGGTCGAGTTAAATCCAAAGCCGTTTCTTGCGACAGCACTGTTGTAGAGACTTCGAATAATAATATCAGTGATAGAATAATATTTGACATTTCAGAAGCGCAATAAAATCTGTGCTCTAATGTTGACCTAACTTCTCTAGATTGCTGAAAACTGAAGAATATGCAAGTCAAATACCGGTTCTCTATTCTTGATTTGAGAGCATCTCACTTTGTTGCCACAGACTGCTCTGTCTGTTAATCTGCGCGTTAATATTGCAGCACTCGAATATAAGGCGTTTTTGTTCAGAATTTTAACCTGTTTTCATGTTTTCTGGATATCGTTACCAAGGAATTGAATATTTTGAAGTTCAAACACATAAATGTATTTATCACCACTGTCGCAATTTCCCCATACTGAATTGCATCTTGTCGATTGTGACACATTTAATGCAACATTTTTCGGAAACCAAAAAAAAATAAATTGCTATGTTGTTGCAATAAGTTTACTTAAAAAGTTATTCAATTGAAAAACGTCAAGAACGGCTGCCCTCTGTTGATGCTCTAATATAAGTTAGAAATTCACTACACTAATAAAAGAATGAAGCATAAGGTTTATGTTAGAGTTTAGTTAGAGTTTTTTTGTTGTAATTTTGGGAAGGAATCAAAAAATGTCCTATAATAAAAAGTTTTTGTCTACAAGGTGACCTATCATAAAGGTAAACCAGCTCAAAACGCCCGAAACAAGTTTCAAGTCTCAATCAGCACTTTCCCAGTGAAATAATTGTCTTGAATTGACAAATCACTACTGATCACGTCTCTTTTTAAACATTAAGACTTGTGAAGACTTGTCAGGACTTGCTCATAACTTTCCAAGTCTAATTCAAGTTTTGGGCCAGACTTGACAAGTCCTGTGCCAAATTTTGGCCAAGACTTGGCAACTATTGAGTCATGTTTAGACCAAAAATTGATGCGTCTTGATCATTAGGGAGTTATTAAGCAAAATTTAGTTTTGAGAAGTGACATTACGTGCAATAAATGCATCTGAAACTGAGCTAAAAATGGTCCAATTTTTTGATGAAAAATTTGATAAGCTGACCAAGTTATCTCTGAGTGAGCATCTAACAACTTGAAATGTCTCATATATTCATAAAATGTTGTGGTCATGACTGGAATATATGGCCAATATTAGAAAACTGTTTCTCTGACAATTGAATATTTTGGTGGTTTTCCTTTTACTTATTTCCTTTTTCCATTTTTCCTTTCATTTTCAGTTTGGAGAGTTTTAAAGGCAATGTAAATGTAGGGCTTCCGTTTTTGTTATGAAGGGAAAAATTGCACTTAAACTGTGCTCAATATTTCACTCAAGACATGCTCAAGTCTTGTTAAGTCTTGACCAAGACTTGACATAAAAAAATTTGCGAAGACTCAAGACTTGATTCATTATCAGAACTCTTATACATTATTATCCAAGAATTGCTATTCCTTTTAATCATTACTGATTATGACGACGGTCGATCGAGGACACAACTTTCATTTCCAACTAATTTTGTCAAAAACGACACCTTCTCAACTAAGGCGTAGAATAATTTGCAGTAGAATAAGCAAAAAAAAGTTATAATTTTCTTTTTTTTTGTAATTTTCGTTGGCAATTAGAATATACGTCTTATGATTTTGAAATCTGATGTTTCCAAAGCAGAAAATAAAGATTTGGAAATTTGTAAAAAGTGCAGGCAAAACTGTTTAGAGTTTTGCAAAAAGTGCAGGCAAGACTCGCAAAACTTGTAAAAAGTGCAGGCAAGACTCGCAAAACGTCTTCGCTGGGAATGTTATTGTAGCAACAACAATGGAAAGTTTCTGAGCAGTTTCTAATGAAAGAACCAGCACAAAATTGTAATCTTGTTCCGCAGGAAGATACACACTGTCATCAGAGATATTTTCGCTATTATGCTGGAATCTAAAAAGAGATGTTAAAAGAAACAGCTATAGTCTGTTCCGTAAAGTTGAAATCAGCGAACGTTCGAAAAACGTCAAAAACGTGCAATTTAGCATCAATGTGGTCATTTCGATGTCAATGTTTTTTCCATTAAGCCTTTATTCATAAATTTTTTCTACATGTTTTAAAGTTGAACTTTGACCTTTGAATTCTATTCTGTGGCTTCTGAAACGTTCGCTTATTGCAACTTTATGGGACATGCTATATATCACACCTTGCGTCTAACGTTGCAGTTATTGATGAAAGGAAGTAAAATACCATCAGAGCCGTTATGCAACCACGCTCTGCATTGCAACTACAACCTAACCTTTCTAACTGAATCATCATAAGGAATCACCGTGGTCGAGACAGGATGGCTAACTTACAAGAACTTACAATTTGCTTACAAAGGATGGTTAACTTGTAAGAACTAACAAATCAGATCTCCAACTTGTAAGAACTTTACTAGTCTCATGGTTATCTAGTAAATTTCTTCCAAACTTCACCTTAAGTGTAGAATTAGTGATTTTTTGCATTTACATTATCAAATCTTTTTAAGTCATTGATTCGTGTGATGAAAACATCAAGAAGACATGACTAATGCATCCAGAAAACGAGCAGCGATTGCAATGCATAAACAATGCCCATTTATAGGCACAAAGTTACAAAAAATTGCACAAAAAAAGAATGCAGATAATTGGTAACATCGTTAGTGCGATAACATCAACATTAAAAAACTGGAAAAATTCCTCAAAAGGGTCGAAATCTTGGCCAACTACTGGTAACTAATGATGATGGTACTGAACAGGTAGAAGCAAATAGAGTATTCGTTAACTGAAGCTAAATATTAGTAAAATGATTTACTGAGAGCTTAAATAGCTGACGAGTGACCTACGCTCAATAAACGGTGTAACCAACCGCAAAAAACGGACGGAAGTACTAAAAACTCAATGGGCAAGTCAGAAACGTGTAAAACTCAAGAAATTGGTGATATTTAAGTAAAACATCGCAAAAATACAGAAAAAAGTCCATTATATTCTGCAGTCCAAAAATTTTGTTATCAAAGGTGGTAGATTATCAGAAAAACCTAACACAACCATACCCAGGTCGAGGTGGCCAGAATGAATTCAGTTCTGATCAGACCTTCTTCGAGCGCACACGTTCTCGGTGCGTTCGAATTACATGGTCTGGAAAAGCTTCGAGCGCACTTTTGTCTGGAGAATGCTCTGGAACTTGTCTGATCAGAGTTCACATCAGGCTGGGACGGTTTGATCAGAGACATTTTCAAGCGCACATTAGTCTGATAGGAGGCCGATTCGAGCGCACTCTATTCTGATCAGCTGTCAAGTCGAGCGAACTTTTCTTCAAGTTTTTGTTTTTTTTACTAACAGATGTTGTCTCTGCTAAGAGTCAACAATGCAACAGCTTTCTTAACAGAATCACTTTGAGGGTCTAACCGGGTTAATCAGTACCAAGGGATCCAGCTGATAGCAATTGCCAGTCCCCTCGTGAAAATATTTGAAACCACTGTAGATCAAGCCGTTTTTATGCAAAGCTGTCGAAGTTCTTTTTTTTTCAGTGAATAGCATGGAATAATGGCATCCTCAATTTTTTTTCCTGCACTTTTGTTTTCTTTTCCATAGCAATGCTTTTAGACTTAGCTTTCCGTTAGTCTATTATATGATTTAAAACATCATCTTTCTTGAAATGAAAAAGTTATTGCTGTATTGAGAGATTTGTTCACATGCAAAATTACTCTCTGATCGGACTATTTGAACGAACTATAGTCGAATAAGAGACAACTTTGAGCGCACTTTAGCTTGATCATAGGCAATTTCGACCGCACTTAAGTCTGATCGGAGGGGATTTCGAGTGCACTTTAGTCTGATCACAGGCGGATTCGAGAGCACACTAGTCTGATCAGAGGAGCTCGAGCTCTCATAGAACTTCGAGCGCACGCTAGCCTAATCAGAGGACGATTCAGTCTGGGTTGGTCTGATCAGAGGTCATTTTGGCTGGGACGGTCTCATAAGAGTCCACTTCGGTCTGGACCTCAACCTGTGTAGGCTAATTTTTAGGCAGAATTGTTTGTTTCTAGCCATCAGAGGCCAAGAGTAGATCGCTCGTTAGCACGGTATCAAGTAATGTATATCTAAGAGCTACAGCGTCCAGAAAAACTTAATTTTGCCAAGCAACTTTTCCTGTGGGTCAACTAGTATTTAATTTGGGACAGTAGTCAAATTTATGTTCGTGTTTAGAATTTGTAATTCACCGTTTGAAGTGTCACACCCTTGGACTCATTAAACTTAATTCAGTACTTTGTTCACTCAGTTCGTCCTTGCTGTTTAAAGGGCGGAAACATAAAATTTGATGTAAAAATTTTAATTGAATACCAGCAATTTCAGATTTCTGTTTGTACCAAATAAATAGTTAACTCCATAACAGTAAAGCTGCTATTTCAGCCTTCATTAAATTCTAATAGTATTCAAACAAAACTCTCTCTCTCTCTCTCTTTGGTTCCTCGTCAGTGAAACAACGACAAATCAAAGTAAAAAAATTCTAACTTACAATCGCAAAAATGATAAAGTTTCTCTACCAACACAGCCAAAATTTTTTGAACCCAGCGCAATTCATTCCAGTTATCATATACCGGGCTGCTACAGAAGCGCTGAAAAACTTCAAAACAACTCAAACATAAACTTTAATATTTGAAAACTCTTTCTTTAAATAAAAAGAACTAAATATGTGCAAATTGTTTTCTAATTCTTTTGGTATAGCTTATCACTATTCATCATCACCAATACATATCTGTTAATCTAAAACCAGTAAACAGTTTCGAACTTTCTTAAATAATTTTTCAATTTTTATACAAATTCTGTGAACTGTTTTTTTTCTCTTAAATTTTCCAGAAACTGTTTTTTTCCACTCAATTGTAGAAAAACTGTATCTTATTCTCTCCTGTATTTAGTTATGATCGTTTGCTCCTTGTTTTTTGAGCTTCATAGATATTGGTTTTTACAAGCATGTTGTCACGTTGAAGCAATGTTGGAGAAATATCTCATTAACTCGATGTTGAAGCAGCTCGGAAAAACGTTTCGTACCGAACTCCCAGAGCCTATCAGTCCTGACTCCAAGATTTTACAGAGGCCAAGTCTTGGCAGAGAGATGCCAAGACTTGGGTAGGGAGCCAAGAGTTGGGACCTCTCTGAGCAGAGAGAGGCCAAGATTTGGATTTTCTGAGCGGACCAGAACCCAAGTCTTGGGTTTCTCTCAGCAGAATTAAGATTGGCATCATCAAGATAGGATCTTTTTCATTCAATGGGGGCAACCTCTTAGACAATTATTGCCCTCGATAACAAGTTTTTTGCCAAAAAATATTTTTGTCGCGCAAATTCCTGGATTTGACCTGCAAAACTTGGGGCCTCCCTGGTCAGAGAAAACCTCTCTGCAAGGTCTTAGAATCGTTTTGTGTTCTTCACGTTCAATGATTTATCAAATATCCTCGTAATAGAAATAAAAGTTAAGTGTTTTTTTTTTCAATTGAGACCAATTCCTGCATATTATGCCCCAAAAAGACATCAGCTGAAAACTGAAATTTGAAAAAGCAGTACAAATGCGGGTTTAATTGATCAGATAAGTTTTTGCTCTGTATTACAAATTAAGCTCTCCGTACCACCTTTACAGCTGTTGAATTGTTCCCAGAATACAGGCCCATAGATAACAAGAAGGCACAGACCAATTTTATGTAATTGAAATGATGCAGGTTTAAATAATTCTGTTCTGAATTCCGAGAAAAACAATTTTCGATGCCCTTAGTTCATTTGAAAATTCGGCAAAAGTTTTTGTTACAAATCCTCTTGTTTGGCTTTTCATTTATAGCGTACTATTGATTGTGGATTTTTGAGGTGTGTTTCAATTGATTGCTAATACTGTGAGACAATCACATTTTGTTTTACAAATTTTTCGTAAACTGAGGTTTTGAAAATTGATCTTTTTTTGTAAATAAAGTCATTAAGCAAGCAGAAAGATGTCAAACTCTAAATATGCTTAGTATTCGCCAAAAATGAGTGTTTTAATTTAAAATGAGACCAATTTCTATGTGCAATGTCCGAAAAGTATTTTTAAATTACATTTTTTTCATCCAGAAAAATAGTAGTTGAAATTGAGCGACACTCCAAGTCAAAGTCCCCCTATAATTTTTGGAATACATAGCAAAAAGTAATTTTGATCCAATTGGACTAGGCAAAAAAAGATTTTCGTGATTTTGCAAAATTTGTTCTTAAAATATTTTTTTTCCAGATTATTGAGTAGTGGTTGAAATGTAACGAAATTCTAACCCAAATTCCCCCTATTTGCGTGGGATGCATATCAGAATTAACGTTGTTATAATTTTGTTAGCTATAGTTGTTCATTTTTCTTCAACAGTGTGTAATTAATGTGTATTTTTAGGGCTCATTAAGAGTTCACAAGTCATTAAAAGGTTACAAGTCATGAACTTAGATTTGATAGCAAATTTATTAACTCGTGCATTCGGGCTTTATTCGTACGTTAGGACTCAAACTTAAGTTAAAGTTGTGCTTGAACCTATAAAAGTGCATCATACCAGTAATCTCCAGAAAAAATCAAGTCTTGGATCCTTTCTGCCAAACGAAATCCCAAGACTTAAGTCCTTTCTGCACTGAGGTCACCAAGTCTTGGGTCTACTCTTTACAGAGTGACCAAAGACTTGAAATTTCTCTTGACAGAGAGAGACCCACGACTTGAGATTTCTCTCAGCAGAAACCCTCAAGTCAAGATTTTTCTCTGCCAATAGAAGTCTCAGAGATCTACTCTGGAGTGTTTTTTTGCCGCTTTGTATTTGAACCGATCAGACTCTGCATCAGGCCCGCTTCTGTCTCTGGTTAGGCCTCAATCGTCTCTGTAGATAGTTACGGGTTTAGGAAATTCAGCTGGCTCATTTATAAGATAATGATTATCGCAACTAAAAAGAAACGAGCAGTTAGATCACATTTCTTTCACAAGAAAGCATTTTGTACCATACAACTAATTAAAAAAATTTTAAGGCAACTCAGATTTTTCATGTATTATTGAGATCGCGTCGTCATCAACGGAAAATGACGTCGTCTCAGTTCCGTATATAGTGCTATTTTTTCTAGCTTTCAATTTTTCTGTAAAATTTTCAAAAAATGAAAGATTTGGACTGGATTTAAAATAAATTTAGATTTTTTAAGATTCATGCTTTCGTTTCCTATCAGATTTCAACCATCAGACCGATTAAATATAAATCTTATCGACTAATTTTTTTTAAATGATTTATTAAAAACATTGAACTGTTGTTTGATCTAAACACAAAAGACTTTGCAAGCCTTCGATTGAGTTAATAATGAAATTCTTCAAAAATTTCAAAATTAAATTCAGAAGTATTCATCGGTGGTTTCTTGTCCGTTATCGAGCTTCAAAAATTGAAATCACTAAGAGATGGATTCTTCAATTTTCCAAAAGAACACCGAATTCTTTTTGATATCAGTTATTTAAAAAATGATTCATATCCTGGATATCAAAATTTTTGAACTGGCAGAAACCTTTCTATATCACTTTGTTCAATAATTTTTATCATCCGAGTTCGTTATCGAAATGTTTGCAATAAATTATATCAGATTTTATAAGAAAAAAAGGCCTCATTTCATTTTTTTTCTGTGGATTTAAATCAAATACAATAAACTTTTGTCTCAGTTGCAATATTTTTTTCATTTTCGCCTGTTTTTAAGAGCTATAGTAATCGAACTTGAAAATTTTATTAGTCTATATTTGAAAGACTGATTTTCAAGTAATTAAATTTGTTTCTCCTGGTTCGTTTTTGAATCAAATTTAATTAATCGGATTAAAAGTAAACACAATTACTATAGTTAGGTTAATTTCGCATATAGGTTTTAAACTCCTACTTTTGAGAAATAATCGGGCAAACGATGAGTAACGACTGATTTTAAAACTAGTTCAACTTTAAATTTATTTTGATAATTGGACACTAATCGTTCACTAAATACAATCTTACGGACATACCGACGTTAACCATCTATCAATCTGGTTAAAATATATAAAATCTTATCAGTTGAAAATCAAACATAGATCTGAAGAGCTGACTTGAAATCATCAATTTCAGCTGGTTTTTATTGCAGAATTGGTTATAGTCTCAGTTAGTCGCTCCATCGTTACGTTAATTATTAGTTTGTCCAATCAGCATATCAATGATGGGAGCTATATATGAGTTGTTTATTGATTACCCACAGAAAGTGATACCCATGTAAACAAAAAGAACTATGACAGCTTTTATAAGTTCTAACTTTAATTAAAAAGTTCACAACCAAAATTAAACAAATATGTGTACATGCATGCTTAAGAGGTCGATATGTAAAGTATCAAAAGAATCTTCATTAGATTACATAATCTTATCATAACCAGTTCAAAGCAAACTTGCTTTCTCGTGGTAATGTTAAATTTTGTCGCGCCTCCTTGACTCCCTCATTTTCTTGCGACAATTTCAAAACCACTAAATTATTAGGTTACTTAACCCTAGTAGTATACTTGAGAGTTATGAACTGATACCGGGGGGGGGGGGGGGGGGGAGAGGGGGGGCAACTACTGCAGAAAAACGTCCCCCTGTAATATTTTACATGTAGAACCATGTCCTCCGTGAGATTTTTTAAAAGCATTTGGGCGCAATGGGCCAATAGAGGAAGACCCAATCAGAACAGTAAGTCGGAGTTTGTAAAGCAATTCTATCTAGCAAGATCATTTTTCAAATTGCAGCTCTAGTAATCAAACGTCATTTCGAGTTTTTCGACCTAAAATTAGGGGGGACGCTTTTCTACAGTACCTGCCCCTCCCCCCTCTATTATTAATGCATAACCCTTAAGTTTACTACTCTCCCCTCTAACTATACCGGGTTGACAACTAGTTATACCAGGATTTTATATGACCACTTGTCCAGAAAAACGAAAAAAACGATGCAAGAAATATTCGGTATGTCTCGTTTTCCACGTAAGGAAATGTGGGCTTGTTCGATTTTTCGGTATGCTCGATTTCAAACGTAAAATTTTTGATATGCTCCGTAGATTTCGTATATCTTGTTTGAAGCGTACGAAACTGTCAGCGTCTTTCCTACAGAGCCAGAGTTCTTTTTTGCTTAAAAGATAGTCCAATAACGTGATAAATCTAAAATCGCTTAAGTTTCTAAGTTTTGTAAATGAAAAGCAAACAAATATGTCATATTTGTTCAACTAATTTTATAAATGAGATAAAGAAGAAAGTCAATCAATTTTCCCTTTTTTCGAAGAAATTGCCTCCAAGAGAAAAGTTTGGAATACCTAGAATCACTCTCTCTGAGTCTTTGTATGATCATGGTTGGTCAAGTGCATGAGTCATTTTTTGGTGAATTGCTGTGGTTGCAAACCGATAGCATCGACAGTTTTTTTTCATTTAAAACAGAACGTACGAATCTGAAAAATTAAATTTATCAGATCTAAGAATCCGAACATACCAATTATTAACGCCATTTCTCAATTTTTTTTTTCAAGAACAGGTGCCATGATTGCGCGTTTTCGAAACACGACGCTTAAAAAAAATCGTTTGTGCAATAAAAAAATCACAAAGTTGTGTTACCATATGAAAAACCTATATTACCTTCATAATTGGAACACACTGCAACAAAATTGTTTTGTGGCCATAAAGAAGCAGACATTAGACTACAATGATTGCAGTTTCTGTTGAAATTAAAGACTATACAATTTTTGTGCCTATAAATATTTTTCTGTGACTCATGAGTGATGTTTAGGAATCATATATTGTACTTGTGTGACTAAAACTAAGTCATTAAAATCATATACGTCTTTTGTGAAAACCAGAAACTTTTTATGACTGTCAACCCGAGTACAAAATGACATAAAACGAGCTCCAAAAGCCCAGCAAAGAATCTCAAGTACAGCAAAAAAAATTCAAAGTTGAACTGTGGCCCTTTTGACAGAATCAGAAATTATGGTCTCGTATAGTAGTCCGGAAGAATTGCCGCATTTGCGAAGACTGTCTGTAGTGGTGTTATGTTTAATCACTATTACTCTGGAAGGCATTAATTTATCCTTACCTGGACCTTTTTTCCCAAGAGAAGCCAAAATTAAAGGTAGGTAATTTTGTTTAAAAAATTTACATGCAGTTTAATGGGGCTAAAACTCTTTTGGCTAAATATGGTTTTTCGTTGTAAGTTAACAAGATTAACTGAATTAGTATCTGGAACGAAATTTTATAAACAACATATTTCTAAGAATCCATTCAATACGGTGCTAAATTCATAAATATAACTCAATAATGATTGCTATTTTGTCCTGCTAGAAACTACTTTATTATCAGCAAATTTTTAATAAAAGCATCTCTATTAGCTATAATATAGCAAGATTGACAGCTCATCAAATTATCCCAGCTGAAGAAATGCTTCGATTTTTTCTTTCATTACATTTATTACAATGAAAAAAGAATCTGCTGCCCATTATAATGATTCAGAAAGAACGATTTCAATTTAAAATCAGATAACTACTGCTTCTAATTTGAGAAAAAATGAAATTGTTTGCGCGGGTAATGTTTTGCCGTAAAATTATGAAACAAATGGCTCTTGGGTTTTGGTTTTTTGGGTACAAAAAATTATATATGGTAAGTGATTATACATCGCTCCCTACAGGTGAAATTCCATTTAACTCAACTGACTGAAAATTTCAACAAGGAGGCTCGGTAATGTGCAATTGCACAAAATGTTCCGACCCCGCTGATCAACGTTTTTGGCATAATTGTCTACCAAATGAGGAACAGATAGAAAAACCAAAAACTCAATTTAAAAAAAAAATAGCGTGTGAATGAAAAGCCTACAAAACAAATAACTCAATGGAGTAAAAAAATGATGCACTAGATTTCTGAGATATGCCAATATTAAAGAAGCGAGTTAAGATGAACAGCAAAATCAAAAAACAACAAGCAATAATATTCACATCAAAAACTTTATGTCCGTTTTAAAAAACAAAACTTAATAACAAAGCCAACATATTGTCAGATAAAACTGTAACCAAACAAAATAACTTTTAATTCACCAGAAAAATAAGGGTTCACTCCATAATAAGGCTTGATAACAATTAGACAAAAAGAACAAAACAGTGACGTTAAAAAAAATTCGCTTATTTTTTTTTAAAAAACAATTAATTTCAAAGTAATGTAAAAAACCATTAGAAATCAACTAAAAAATACCATAGGTTTACGATTACCAACGCTTCTATAGAAGCGCATTAAATTCTGTCCTTGTTCAATTTTAAATGCTGTGAAAAAGAACAACAAAAAGGCAACAAACAAAAATTCAAATAAAACTTGCCAGAAAGCGAAGTCGCAAAGCCATATTTTGGCCCTCACTTTGGCACATTCTTTGAAATAAAGTAGTTTGAGAGTTATTTAGTTTGAGTCTTAATGAGACTAGGCAACACGTAGACAAAAGAAGAGGAAACTTAAGTGAAACTTTTTTTAAACAAAATTACTTCTAAAGTCATGAAAGCCATTAATTACAAAATGAAATAATTAAATAGGCTCATTTATTCGTCCAAAAAGCCCCTATAACTTGAAATTATCCCGAATATGTTTAATGTTCACAAAAATAACGTCAAATATGACAAAAACACAAAATTGTTTTTATTTTTTCTTTTGTGAAAAACACCATGTCGAAGCCAGTAAAGTCATAACAAATTCTTTAAAAAGTATTAGATTTTGTGAAACCAATCCATTTTGACACCTTCTCTTGACACCAATAATGTCATAATTGACTTGTAATTAACCAAATTAGGTAACAAATAAATAATAATGATAACAAAAATGGCGAAGTTAAATAGAGTTTTTTTTTATTTTTGCAAAATAATTTTATTTCAAGCCATGAAAGCAATCAGCTATCCAATAATATCTGAAAATCGGCTCATCTATTTTTCCCTGAAACGCCAATGAAACCTGTTATTGTACAGGAAACTTTCATACGACTAAAAGGGACAAAACAAAGGACAGTTCAGGAAAAAATTATAAATTCAAGTAAAATCGTCAAGAAAGTAATGTCGAAGCCGTTAAAACCATATTCTATGTCTTTCAGGATTTTAATATTAAAAATTGTGTCTTATTTGGAACGCCAATATTTTGATATATCAACTGTCAATAACGTGATAATATGACAAATCTAGAAAACATGAAAGATGGGCAAATAGTTGAAAAAAAAATGTTGAATTTAGTAGTATCAAAGCCAGAAAACGATAATTTAAGGCCCAGAGCCGCAATAAAGATTGAATTGGAATTCGGTAGAAAGCAGAAACATTCTTTCTTTGCTGACACTAAGCTACAAGTTGACCAAAATTATAAAAAACAGGCAAATTTAAATAAACCTTTTTTTATTTTAAAATCAAATTTGTTTAAAAGTCGAAACGACCATAAAGTTTCAAGCAAAAAATAGATTCCTTAATTTGGCACTGCTTAGGAAGCTGCTGAGGAAGCCTATCACTACTGAGTTTTGATTTGATATGTTTTGTTCTTTAATTAAATTACAAAGATCAATTTTTTTAAATAAAAAAGACCCACTGATTACTATCCGAATTCTTTTTTGATTGTTACAGTTCAATAATGGTCCAACACTGGCCCTGCAAATGCAGTTTGTCCATTAGGAACTCTTAACTTTCGTATATTATGGATATAGATATTTTTAAATTAAAAATTAAAAATATATGCTGCTTTTTGATATTCAACAAGTAAAATTAGCAAAAAAAACGGCAAAATTTTAATAACAGAGCACTCTCAACGGAAGTTGAAGAAGGAATAGCCCCCTTTTGAGTCTTCAAAGATTGTTTTAGTGTTGTTTGCGGGTGTACATGGGGGCAAATTAAATCAAAGAGGACTAATGAAGCTTATTTTGAGCTGTTTATTTTTAATGAAAAAGGCTGAAATTTGAAAATATTTAGCAAAAAAATTTTTTTACAAAAAATTTAATTGAAAAATAGCCGACAAAATTTTATTTGTCTTTAAAAATAAATCGACAACACTGTTCTTCAAAATTTTAACAAATTTTTGGCGAAATTGACGAAATTTTAGGCAAAAATTCCGGAAAATGTGAATAAAAAACAACGAAATTCACTCTACTTTTCTCAGTAGTTCAAACATCGATAAATTTAAACCTGTAGAAAACGAAATTAAAGAAAATCTTTTAAATTCCATATTCTACGCTGGACGAGCTTTCTAGCGATACCAGTCTCAACTTTCTACGATAAATATATCGATCGGCGAAAATTGTCTGAACAAAAAAGCCATTTGAGTATATAGTTCCTCCCCCCTCAAGAGGGGTCGGAACAGTTATTGTTTGATATATATTTTGTGCGTTCAAATTAAGCAACCGATCACAAAATTGAAATTATCTCTTTTTCATATAAATATCATCAAGTGATTAAATACAAAGGATGCTAAGATTAGGTTGGTAACGTTTAAAAACTGTGGAAATCAGTTTTGTTATGTTATATATCGAAAAATTTCGGAAACGCAAGCGATTAAGTGTTGCGTCCATTTCTTTTTCAATTAACTTTTTTAGCTAAAATTATTTTTAAAATATTTAG